>NC_138372.1:170373389-170429494 GCF_054177405.1 Leptonychotes weddellii
AGCCTGATCATCCATTATGCGACCTCATTGCTCGCCCCCCAGATCTACCCCTTCCCACAGTCATTCGGGTCATGTGTGTGATGGGGGATGGCGTGGAGCTGTGAGTGGCCAAGGAGGCTGGGACAGTGATATTAGACCTGAGGAGAGAGACCTTATAAGGAAGGATTCCAGGGTGGGGGGGCATTGGGCTGGTGTCTGTGCCCGTGGACTTGTGGGCTCGGGGAGAAGCGGGAGGGCCTGGGGGAGGCCCTAGCTCTGGGGGTGAGGGTTTTCAGCCAAAGTGACCTGTCTGAACCTTTGAGCCACCAGGCGGGGCCATTGAGTGGGGCTGGACAGCAGGCTCAGCTCCCAGGAGTGTTGGGGCAACAGCGGCTGATTCAGGGCCCTTGCACTGAAGGGGGAGGTGGAGCCGGGATGATGGCACGTGAGAGGTGCCAACCCTGAGGAGAGCTCAGGGCAGAGGGGACAGCACGTTGGGAGCCAGAGGAGCACCAAGTCTCGCGCCCAGGGAAGGAGGGAGGTATGGGGGACAGGAGGAAAAGGGGCCTTCCACTGAGGCCCTGAGCACATCCACAGGCTGGCGAGGTGGCCACACATGCAGCCAAGGGGCTGTGAAGAAGTGGGGGTGGGTGCAGGCACAGGTAAAGATACAGGTGTAGATGGGGCGCGGGTGGAGGTACACACAGCTGCAGGCACAGGTGCGTGTGGTACAAATGTGGGTGTAGGGGAGGGAAGAGCGAGATTCCTGTCTCCCAACTGGACTGTCGTGGCACCATCCGGGACTCTTCCTTGAGGCCCCTGTCTGACCTCCCTTGGTCCTGGGCAGGTGAAGCGGGCCGTGGTGCAGGTGATCAGCGCCATGGCCCACCATGGCTACCTGGAACAGCCTGGAGGGGAGGCGATGGTGGAGTACATTGTGCAGCAGTGTGCGCTGCCCCCCGAGATGGAGGTAAGAGGGTGCCCCCCACCTATCCGCTGTGGAGCTCAGGAGCCATCAGCCTTCTGTGAGGCAGCATGGTCATCAGAACCTGCACAACCCCAGCTGGGGAGCAGGGTGCGTGGGTGGGTGTGTGGGTCTCAGTCTGTGGGCTGAGCACCTCTCTTGTCTCTGCGCTGGGGCCTCTACATCTTTAGTGCTTCACTCCCTTAGCTCCCAGGACTCAGAAGAGAGAGGCAGAACAGATACTTGGCTCTCTTTGGGGCTTTTCTATTGAAAAAGTTACTAAGCAAATCCAAGTTTCTTCTTGAGGGAGAGCAAGGTAGATGGCATAAACACAGGCGTGACTGGGTGGTCTCGATGTCATGGCCTTGAGCCTGCCCTGGGCCCGGTCTCTCAGGCCCACAGAGCCACCCTGCCTGCCCAGGTCAGCTCAGAGCTATATGTCCCCACCTGGAACTCTGTGTTTAGGTTGCAACACTGGAGTTTAGCCAGAGTGAGTGAATGCTGCCACTTTGCCTCTGAAACGGCTGTTGCGGCCCTCAGCCCTCGGTAAGGGGCCCAGCTTGGCGCTGTTCCCACAGGCCTTGGGAGGCTGGGTCCCCTGCTGCTTTGGCCCATTTTGGCCTCTGCATTTTCACAGCCACTTTGGGGCTGTTGGGCATACACTGGAGAGAATCAAGATCTCTGTTTTAGTCTATTAGTTCCCAGTATTGGGGGGGTTGAAGATTTCTTTTAGGATATTAAAATTTTTCTAGGTGAATAGTTTTTCATGGCCATTGTGGGCTTATAATTTTACTGTATTGTCTATTGTGAATCTGGCCAGGTTTATTCCTGCTGTTAAGAGTTTGTTGACAAGGGTGCCTGGCTGGCTTAGTCGGTGGAGCGTGCAACTCTTAATGTCAGGGTTGTGAGTTCAAGCCCCACGCTGGGTGCAGACATGACTTAAATAAATAAAATCATTTAAAAAAATGTTTGTTGAGATATTCTTCTTGACCTAATAGATGGTCAGGCTTTCTAAGTTGTTCATGTTTGTTTGGGATGAAGTTCTGGCTATGTTTTTAGAGCATGCTTTAGAACTTGTTACTCCAGGCCTAAACATCCCTATTTTCTCTACTTGACCTTTGATCTCTAAGGGAGAAGCCGTGGGTCTCCTACAGCCATTGCATTTTGGCCATTTCTCTTTGTTGTTCAGTGTTTGCTTTTTGGTATTTCAAAGCATGAATGGGAGGCTCAGACAGAACATGTAGCAAACAGGTCATTTTCTTGCAAGGAATCTTCCTAGGGAGCCGGGCTGTGGACGCTGTCTCTCCCGAGAAACTGTCAGCTGACTCAGGCTGCAGAAGCTGTAGCCTGTTCTTGGAAGAAAATGGGGGTTTTCCCAGGTGACTGTCATTTCCACCAGGCCGTCCCATGTCTACGGACGTCACAGGGCCGCAGTCAAGGATAAAGTGGTTTCTTACAGAGTCTGTGGCTGGTAGGGAAAGCTCACTGTCTCTGTCGTTCTGGAGACTGGAACTAAGCCAGCTGGTCTTGTTTCCTTGGGCACTTTTAGTGCAGAGTGTGTTACCTGCCCATGGTGGGTGACAAGGCATCCCCTATGGAGGCTGGGCAGGGTCTGCCCTATTTGCATACAGGCTGTGTCCTCATGGCCCCGAGCCCACAACCGAGCAGCCTTTGAGAGCAGAGCGGTGCAGCCCCATGCATGGCCTGCCCCTGCTCCCCCCCTCCCTCAGCCTCGGAAGCTGGGCCCCGACAGCGAGGACCTCGCAACAGACAGTGTGCGGGCCATCAGCATCAGTACCCTCTACCTGGTCAGCACCACCGTGGACAGGATGAGCGATGTGAGTGTGTGCGCCCGCCCCGTAGCCAGCGCCCAGGGCACCTGACTGACCACTGCCCTCCTGACCTTGCGGCCCAGGGACTGTTGAACCCAGTGGTGGGCAAGCCGCGGGGGCAGGGGTGCGCTCCGGTCCACCTCCCCAAACCTTCCCGAGCCCCTGTGGTGCCTGGGGGGAGCTCCTGGCTGTGTTTGCCCCTGCAGCCTGCACTCCCGAGGTGCTGCAGACAGACCACGGCTCTGCCTCCAGGTCCTCTGGCCCTACCTGCTCAAGTTCCTCACACCCGTGCGCTTCACGGGGGCGCTGACCCCGCTCTGCAAGAGCCTGGTGCACCTGGCCCAGAAGAGGCAGGAGGTGGGGGCCGATGCCTTCCTCATCCAGTACGGCAGCAACGGTGCGCCCTGCCCCCCACCATGTCATCCCTCACCCCGGAGCTCGCCCTTGGAGCTCGCCTTGAACCCGGCCTCTTCCCGCCAGCAGCCCCGCCCCCGCCTCCGCCCCACCCCACCCCACCCCAGGGGGCAGTCAGGGGCCAGGGCTCTGTGGGCAGGCAGCCCCCTGAGAATTTCTACCGCCTCCTTTCCAGTGACCCTCCCTTCGCCCTACGCCATAACCACGAGACTTCTGGTGAGCATCACCTCCCGTGTGCTATGCTGGCTGTTCCCCCTGCCCCGAACCAGCACAGCACACTGAGGGAGTCGGGCGGAGTGGGCTCGCCCTCGGTCCCTGTGTCCCGGCCTCATGCTGTCTCGCAGAGGGGCCAGTCAGGTGCTCCCCGTGGGGTTTTGGGGAGCTGTGTCTCAGAGCCCCCCACCTCCCCGCCATCGGGCAGCCTCTCGGGGCTCACGTGGGGCGTGGTGGCCCCTGGAGTGCCTGGAGCTCCCGCCTGTACTTCCGTCAGACTGTGTCCTCCAACCCCTACCTGGCGGACGGCCGCGGGGCTGCCGCGCTGCGCCTCTTGAACGTCCTGCATCACAGCATTCACCCTTCGCTGGGCCAGCGCTGGGCGACCACCGTTCCCCTGCTGCTGGAGCATCTGGATGGTGAGCCACAGGGACGTGGGTGGCCCTCCTCCCCCTCTGACCCCATGTCTGCCAGTTTGCGTCCGGGTTGGCTTTTGGGGACCAGAGTTTTTTAAGTTGGAAGAAACGGCCTCCCCTGAGTTTCAAGGACATGGGGCTGGAAAGGTGTCCCTGCTGGGTGTCACCCAGGAGCATCTGGGCTGTGGGAGCCGCCTGTCCCGAACACAGGGCGCGACCTGTCTGGAAGGCGCTGGGCAGGGACCTAGGCCTGGGTCTCTGAATGCCACTCCTACTTGCCGGGACGGGCCAGGCTGACCACGTGACTGGTCATTTCAGAATGTACTGAAGAAACCCTGTCCCAGAAGGAGTGGGAGGAGAAGCTCCTGGCGGTGAGAACGGGGAGACCGAGGGTGTGGCCTGTGTTGGGCGTGCAGGGCTGTCGTGGGTCGGGACAGCTCAGGGCAGGACATGCTAGTGGGCACCTCTAGGGTCGTGATGCCCGCCTTGACCTTGCAGTGTGGCTGGGGGCGGGGCGGGGCGGCAGGTGGGCGTCTCTGGGGTGAGGACTGTCTCCCGCCCTCACACACTGCACACGCTGCCGAGACCAGGGCCACCGTGTTACAGGGGCTCTGAGCTTCTCCAGCCCAGGAGCCTTCTGTCCTGCCTCCTGCCTGGCCCATTGCACGTTTGGCCGCCCAGGGTGTGCCCTGCCGAGGCTCAAAGGTCGTCTGCAGACTGTGCAGAGCCACGGCATACGACCACCCCGAGGTCACTGCGTGTGATGTCTTTGGGCCCCAGTTCCCTCCCCAGCCAGCCCGGTGAAGGCTGTGCTCCGGCCCCTCACCACCGTGGCCCCTGCCCGCAGTTCCTTCGGGACACTCTGCCCTCCCCAGCCAGCCCGGTGAAGGGCGCACTCCCAGCCCTTCACCGCCGTGGCCCCTGCCTGCAGTTCCTTCGGGACACTCTGGCTGTTGCGTCTGACAACACGTGGACCTGCCAGCTGAGCCTGGAGATGTGCAGACAGCTGTCCTGCTATGACGCGGAGCCCCAGGAGAAGGTGCGCAGGGGGGGTGCCCCGGGAGGAGGGGTCCTGGGTGTGGTCCTAGGCTCCCCACTTCCTGTGCCTTGACTCTGGGGCACTTTCTGCCTGAACCTGTCTCTGGTGGCCTGTGGGCCTGACAGAGCCTCCGCCTGGTGGCTGACGGCTGGGAGAGGCACGAGCCCGTTTTCCCCACCTCCCGCTCCTCAAGACGCTGCCCAGAACTCACCTGGTCTTTGTGGTGGCCACTGGCGTGGGCTCCCGGCAGCCCCTACCACGTCTGGTTGGCGCTCCCGCACCCGGGCCTCAGGCACAGCCGTGCTCCTCGGCTCTGTTGCAGAACTTCCTGTATAAATGCATTGGAACCACGCTGGGTGCCGCCTCGAGCAAGGACATGGTGAGGAAGCAGCTGCAGGAGCTGCTGGAGACAGCCAGACACCAGGAGGAGGCTGAGCGTGAGGTGGCTGCCGCCCCCCCGGGAGGCCTCTCCGCCCCCGCAGGCACTCAGCGCCTGCACGGTGCCTGTGTGTGCAAGGATGTGTGTGCCCTGGCCCAGGCGTGAGCGCACCCGTGTGCCTCCCTAGGGCCTCGCCTGTTGCTTTGGGATCTGTGCCATCTCTCACCTGGATGATGTCCTGGCCCAGCTGGAGAACTTCATGAGGTCGGATGTGTTCAGAAAATCCACCGGCATTTTCAACATTTTCAAGGTACAGGGGTCGGGGCGACAGCTAGGGGGGCATCTGGGGCGGGACTGGCCTGTGCTGTGTCTTGGCCTTGGTGCCGTGATTGTGGCCCTGGGGCTGGGCGTTCCGGAGTTCCCTGGGCTCGGGGTCCCCTGCAGGTTGGGGGTGGTCCACACTTCCTTGGGGGTGGGGCCAGTGTGGGGGGCAGCCCCCCAGCTGGTAACAAGGAGCAGGCAGCCCTCCGCTAGCGATGGGCTCTGATGGGCCTGTCCTCCTGCTGCCTGTGTGTCCTCTGCCCCTGGGGCCAGTGGCGGCTACATTCCTGGGGAAGCGCGATTCAGGAGGCACAGACCGCCGCCACCTCCAGCCACCTCCGTGGCCGCCCTTGTGGCCAGGTTTTCTGTCTCCCGGTGCCTGTTGTAATTTCAGAATCCGTGGGGGTCCAAGGATGGAGGGGCTGCAGTGCAGCCACCAGAGAGAGACGGGGACCCTGCCTCCGGCCCTTCTGTTGCCTCTCATCCCACTCTCCCTTCCGCATGGTCCCCGACTCGGTCCTTTCCCTTCTGCCACATGGTCCCCAGCGGGCCCGAGCCTGGCCTGCCTGTCCTGTTCTGCTGTCCCCGCCGGAGGGACTCTCTCTGGGGTCAGGTGGCACCGTCCACCCCTTCGGTGATGCCTCAGACGTTGCTGACCAGCTCTGCCCTTCTTCCAGAGGGCCTTGGGACTCTGTTGGGGGGCATGGAATGTACTCTGACTGAGGCCCTGCCAACTCCTCTGGCCTCTCAGGACCGAAGTGAGAACGAGGTGGAAAAGCTGAAGAGCACCGTGATCCTGTGCTACGGCCACGTGGCGGCGCAGGCCCCCCGGGAGCTGGTGCTGGCCAAGGTGGAGTCGGACATCCTCCGGAATATATTCCAGTACTTCAGCACCAAGGTGGGCGCCCGACACACCGCCGTTGCAGGGGTGCTGGAGGGGGCTGCCACCAGGGTCGCGTGTGTTAATTCCTGTCACTTTTGTTGTTCAGGTTCTGGGAATAAAGGTAGAGACCAAGGTACAGTGTGTAGGAGTTAAGTGGGGACTATGCCTTTTCTCTCTTCTCTGGGCTGGGCTGGCCGTGAGCTTCAGGGGCAGAAGCCAGGGGGACAGGCCCCGGGGCTCCCTGCTCCCAGTCCACGGGGATAGCTTTCTGGAGCATCGCACCAGGGCCTGTCCCCACTCACCTTGGAGCAGCGGCCCTCCGCTTGCGGCCAGGATGGGGGCCCAGGAGCTAGTGCTCTGGCCTGGGCCCCGATGGCGGGTGGACAGAAGGATGGACTTCTGAGCGGCTGGGTGGCAGGCCCTCGGGCTGGGGCTCTGCTCCCTGATGCTCACGGGGCTCACCTCTCGGTGAGTTCTAAAGCCAGTGATGACTGTCAGGCCCTCTGGCCTCACTAACATGCCGCCTCTTAGGGATCTCTGGCACTAACGTGGTCACACCTCCATAGGAGCAGCCGGGCTTTTCCCTTGAAGAGCAGACCCTCTCGGGTCTCCCGGGGTTGGCAGGGGGGCAGGATATTCTGATAGTTGTCTCTTTTTCTGGCCCTTCATGTCCCCAGGACAGCACCCTGCACCCCCTTTCCTGAGCACCCCCAGAGGCCGAGTTGGTGGGACAGGCAGGGGTCAGCCCCACTCTGCTAGGGCTCTTCTTGGGCGCGCTGCCTTCTCCTCCCACCTTGACAGACCACTCCAGCCACTGCAGGGTGCAGGGGACGCAGAGCACGCCGTCTGCCCTGGCCAGGCAGAGAGCTGGGGGCCGCAGGGGCGCCGTCCCAGGCCCCCTGAGAGTCCCTCAGGGAGGAGCGTGTGCGGCTGCGGACTGAGGACTGAGGGGAGGCCATGTGGTCCGGCCTGTGTCACCGCGGGCGGCCACCCATTCTGGGTTCGGCGGCCGCCCCGTCAGGGCGGAGCCGTGCTGTGGGCGTGGGCGTGGGCGGCCTCCTGCAGCCCAGTGTGCTTACAGGACCCGGCCCTGAAGCTGTGTCTCATCCAGAGCGTGTGCATGGCCAGCCAGGCCATCTGCAGCAGCGCACAGGCTAGCTCCTTCCACTTCTCCCGGAAAGCGGAGCTGGTGGCTCAGATGATGGTGAGCGCTGGCCAGGGCCTGCCGGCTCCGAGGGGGGCTCCGACGGCGCTGCCGCAGACAGGGGAGGCGGGCCTCGGGGGGGCTGGGGGCACGTGCCGCGAGGGACCCCAGCACCCAGTCGGCCCAGCACCCAAAGCCAGCGCCAGGCAGATGGCTGACCAGGGGAAAGCAGGTGCTTTGGCCCAGGGCTGAGCCACGGGACTGGCCCCCCCAGGAGTTCATCAAGGCGGAGCCGCAAGACTCCCTGAGAACGCCCATTCGGAAGAAGGCCATGCTCGCCTGCACTTACCTGGTGTATCCTTTTGTCCGGGTGTGAGGGGGAGCCTCGGGGGGGCTGTCTGCTTATGTGCTCTCTGGACGAGGGGTGTGGCGTGCGTGGGGCCAGAAAGACCTGGGGCCCTTAACTCTGGGTTCAGCCCCCTGGACCCAGCGCTGGATGAGCAGGTGCAGGTGGACATGATCCACAGCTGTCTGCACAGTGTCCTGCCTGTGCCGCCCGAGCCCGAGGGGGAGGGTGACCACCAGGAGGTATTGCCCTGCATCCGTGGGGGGCAGCGGGCAGGCCGCGGGGGATGCGCCAGGCTCACTGGTGTGGCTGGGACCCATCTCCTCTAGTCCCTGTACCTGGACACCATGCACACCCTTGAGGAAGTGCTGACGAGCCTCCTTCGGCGAAACATGACCCCCCAGGGCCTGCAGACCATGGTGGAGGTGTGCAGTGAGTGTGCGCTGCCTGGGGGTGGGGGCACAAGGTGGGGGGCGCCCACCTGGCCGCCGGCCCCCTGCCTGCTTCTCCTGGCTCTCCCTGCCACGGGGGCCCTGGGGAGTTCGGTGCTCTCTGCAAGTGCGTGGTGGGGGCAGGGGGCAGCACCCCCTCCTTCCTGGGCAGGTGTGCAGATGGGCTGAGCCCAGATGGGAGCTTCTACTCCCCTCCGCTCCACTGCACGGCCCTGGGATGGAGAGAGCCTGCAGGCACCCCAGGTGGGAGTTCCTGACCGTCCAGGGCTGTCCGGATGGCAGAGTGGGCAGGCAGTAGCCAAGCTGCCCCCCTCGCTGCCCTTTCTAGCAGTTGCAGGGGTGGGACTGACCTGCTTCTCAGCCTGTCCCTCTCTGGGCCTGGCTCACTCTGGGTCCACCTAGGGCGGCCACGTCTGCGGACAGCTCTGTCCTAGGTTGGAGCGGGTGACCTGCTCCAACCTGACCCACTGGCCCTCGCAGCCAGGGAGGCTGGCCGGTGGGGATGCTGGCCTGCCCGCGTCGCACAAGCTCCTGCTTCCCAGGCTAATGCCTGAGCTGGTACCTATGTGAGGCCCCCTCTTCCCCAGCACCTGAGCCCATGGATCAAGTCCCCACGGGGCCACGAGAGGGTGCGGGCACTTGGCCTGAGTGCCTGTCTGCTGCAGTACTTCCTGGAGCACCTGCACGTCAGCGTGAGTGCCCCGCGGCGGCCCTGCAGCCACTCCCCTGCCCTGGCCCTGTTCCTGGGTCCCTTGGCTTGGGGGACTGCTGGGTGTGGCACTCGTGTCCCAGAGCACCCTACCAGCTTCCTGGCCCTCTTCTGGCGGTTGCCCTGGGCTCATCCCATGTTCCACAAGTCCCACCGTCCTCTTTCTGGGACCGTGGACAGAAGACCCCTCGGGGCTGGCCACTCAGTCTGACGGTCATCCTTGTCCTCGGGAGCCCGTGCACCCGCTGGCATGATGGGTGGTGTGTCCCCTACACGAGGGGAAGAGTGATGGGGACTGGGGTAAGAGAGGGTGAGGGCGCTCGAGGCAGAAGCAGCACTTTGGGCAAAGGCAGGGGGACCCTGAGCACACGGAATACTGTGGAAAAGCCAAATATTGCAGAGTGGCCGGAGTGGATGGGCAGGGGCTTGTTCTAAGAAGTGCACATTGTTATGCATTTTAATATTTGCTGGGGTGAAGGAGCTCTTGCTACACTTTGTCAGTTTCATGGTGGTTCTTACAAGGTCATCAGTCTAGGTGATTTTAGGATAAATTTGACACAGTCCTAAAATACTCCTGTTGTGATTTTGGATTTTGGTAGGAATTGCATGGAATTGACGGAATAATTTGTTGGGCAATAGCATCTTTTATTTATTTTTTTAAAGATTTTAAATTTATTTGAAAGGGAGAGGGCAGAGCAAGTGAGAACACGAGCAGGGGGAGCGGGAGAGGGAGAAGCAGGCTTCCTGCTGAGCAGGGAGCCCGATGCAGGGCTCGATCCCAGGACCCCGGGATCATGACCTGAGCCGAAGGCAGACGCTTAACGACTGAGCCACCCAGGCGCCCCCAAGAGCATCTTTTAATAATGGGTCTTTCCATCCAGGCCCCTCAGATGCACGGCCCGTGTCTGCACACGGCCACACAGGCTGGTTCGAGAGGTTTTGTTGCTTTTGTCAGCGTAACTGTTTCTGCAGCTGCATTTACTAATTGCTTATTGTCGGGATATATGAGAAGTGTGGACTTGTGGATACTTAGCAGTGAGGTCGTTTATAGGATTCTTTTGTTATTTCTGATGAGTTTTAGTTAACGCTCTTGCACTTTCAGACACACAGTTGTGTCGTTTACAGATGCTGATAATTCTGCTCTTTTCCCCCAGTACCTGTGTCTCTGAGCCCCTCCTGTCCTAGTGCTTCCAGAACGAGGCGCACACAGCAGCCCCCGGTCTTTAGATAGAGTTTCACTGCTCGTTACTTCTGCTCGTGTCCTGGGAGCATCTGTTTTACTGAGGATGTTTCTTGTGGTTGTTTCTCTTGTGTGTGTTTGTTAACACACCCAAACTTTCATTCTTTACCTGGCCAGATCTGCTGTGTGTGCCTAGGTGGGCTTTTCCCACTCAGATTCTTCCATAGCCTTCTTTTCACACAATCCCAGTCCAACTAGAGTTCACCCTTGTCACCATGAGGTGACAGATGTGTGACCTCGCTGGGAGGAACTGCAGCTGGCCCCCCGAGGTGCTCTGCCCAGCATGCTGGCCTCCCTCTACTGAATACTCACTTCAGCTGGCAGCTGGGCTGAGGGCTCTCAGGCAGAGTCCTGCGCTTTCTTAAGCCTGTGCATGGGCAGGGCCTGCGGGGAGGGGGGGGGGCAGGAGGCTGAGGGGTGTGTAAGTGATGCCACAAGGCCCAGGGCAGGCAAGGCCATTGGCTTAGAGCAGAGTGGGCAAGGCTCTGTATCTGAGGGGTGAAGACCGGGACCCAGCTAGGAGGAAAGGGAATCTCTTGCAGCCCCTCACCTGACAGGGGACCTGCTTTCTAGGGAAGAGAACTCCCCACAGCTATCAGCCAGGATCAGCAGGGCCCTGCCCCCCTCTGCTATCTTGTGGGGACTCCCCCTTTATCTCCTGATCGTCCCTCTGTTTGCACACACCTACTTACCTGGCCCTCCTCCTCTTAGGACCCCTCCTCCTCCGGGGGTGGGGGTGGGGAGGAGCTCACCAAGGGGCTGTACTGGCCACATTCCTGCCCATATCTGGGTCCAGGTGGTCCAGGTGGTCCCTGCCCACCCCTGGCATCCGCAGGGTCCCGGTCCCCCTCTCTGGCTACCCCCCGAGTGTCTCTGCAGGACCCTCCCCCTCTGCCTCTACAGGCCCTGGTGCCCTTCCACAACCTGGGCGTCCTCATAGGCCTCTTCTCGCCTCGCTGTGCGGACCTGTGGCCTGCCACCCGCCAGGAGGCTGTAAGCTGCGTGTATGCCCTGCTCTACCTGCACCTGGGCTACGAGGGTGAGCCCCGGCTGGGCAGAGGTGCTGGAGGGGTGAGGGGCCGAGGCTGGGCCTTGGGGGCCGGGGAAGTGCCTGCCCAGCTCCACTCTGCATCCTGCCTCTGAAGGCTTCTCCCGCGACTACCGGGATGATGTGGTTGAGCGGCTCCTCACCCTCAAAGAAGGACTCGCGCACCCCGACCCTGCCATCCTCTTCCACACCTGTCACAGCATAGCCCAGGTACCTGTGGGAGCAGCCACAAAGGACGGGAGCGGCCAGCACTGGGGGGGGCAGAGAGGGGCTCTCCGAGCAGGCAGTACCTTGCATGTCCTGGGCTCGGCAGGGTGCTGGCAGGGGCAGCGTGGGGCTAGTGGGCACGGCGCCGAGACTGGGCACAGAGGCAGGTGTCATTCAGACAGTGAGCTGTCCGGCACCGCCTCTGGCCAGCACTGCTTCCCTCTCCCTGGGGTCTACCCTCTGAGGCCCAGCAGCAGGGGTGTGGTCAGGAGCTCAGCGGCGACTCCAAGGAGCTGAGAAAGCCGCCCCAGCCTCCCCCATGAGTCCCCATGCCAGGGCAGGTCTCGTCTTCCATTTGGTGTCTGGAAATGACCCTCGGGGTCCGGAGGCTGGCTCCCCTACAGGAGGAAGAAGGGAGGGTCTTACTCAGACGCTGGGAGGCGAAGACCCAGCCCTAGGCCAGTCCAGGTGGAGTGGCAAGGATGTGTGTGGCTGGGGTGAGAGGTGGAGCATGTCCAGCCACCTTTCTGCGCGTGGCAGTGTGTGTGGTTTGGTGACCTCCTCCAGCCTGGGTGCTGCTTCTCCACTTGAACGGGGGCTCTGCTGGGCCGAGAGGGCGAGGAGGGCACTGTTGGGTGGGCTGTGCTACCCTCTGCCCTTGACCCTAGTCTGGAGAGCTCCGGAGCCGCTGCGGCCTCCCCCTGCCCCCGCAGGGCGCTCGGACCACCTTCCAGGGGCCGGGGTCAGGTTGGCCCTGGGGGCCGTGTCCGCAGCCTGGCCGGGCTTCAGGGCTTCAGTGCGGACGAGGCTCCGGTGTGAGCCACCACCCGACCCTGGCGCTCCGGACAGGGCGAGGAAGGCTGGAGGAGGGGCGTAGGCGGGCGGAAGTGGGGCAAGCCCTCCGGGCAGCCCCAGACCCGGGGGTGTTGTGTCTGGGAGGGCGCTGGCCCCCACCCTCTTAGTTCCTCTGACACAGCCGTCCTCCTAGATCATTGCCAAGCGCCTCCCGCCAGAGCAACTCATCAGCCTCTTGCTGACCATGTTTGAGGGGCTGGGAGACCCCGACAAGAACTGTTCTCGGGCCGCCACGGTCATGATCAACTGCCTGCTGAAGGAGCGAGGCAACATGCTCCTGGAGAAGGTGAGGGGGCGGGGCGCGGGTGGGGCGGGGCCGCGGTGGGGGCGGGGCCCGCGGGGCGGGGGCGGGCCACGGTGTGGGCGGGGCCTGCGGGGCGGGGCTGCGTACGTTGGGGCTCCTGCTGTCTCTGCTCCTGTCCCCTTGCCCTGCGGGCCTAATAAGGACAAGTTTTTCTCCTCTGATTGAAGACAAGTTAGAATTGGGTACAAGTAACTGGTGAGAAATTGAGGGGGAGGGGGAAGGAAAGGGAAGATGCAGGGGTAAGGTGTAGGGAGCCCTTTGGCGAGTGGGCACTGGCTGGGCGCTCTGCCCCAGTACCGGAGAGTCCCGCAGCCGGCTGGCCCAGAGAGGTCATGCCCAGGACGCTCAGGTGCCGCCCGCCTCCTTACGCCCGCACGTTCACCCTGTCACCTCTGCGTCCTCTTGGCGGGAGCTCAGGTGGCTGTCTACGCAGCTCCCAAATGTGCATTGGCAGCAGCTCTGTGTCCACCGTGTGGGTCGACAGACAGGTCTTGTAGGTCTGAAGCAGGCTCCCAGGGCCCGGGGGCTGCTGGACTGCCTGCCCTGTCGTATGCCTGGAAAGCATACGAGCAGAGAACTTGTACACGGCCCTGGGAGTCCCCCCAGAGGTGCACGAGCAGAGCATCCCGCCAGTTCCTGAGCCTCTGGTCCCCACCCGACACCCCACAGGGTGTCATCGTCTCCCAGCAGCACAGAGCACAGCCTTCCAGGGATGAAATCACCCACCTGTGTCCTTGTGTGCAGCGCCTCCCAGTGTTAACATGTGAGGTCATGCGTGTTGTTGCCTCGTTCAGTCACACCTCACTCCTTCCTGCGTGTGCACTGTGGTTCATTCATCCGCCGGCCTCAGTTCCCAGTCTGGGCTGTCTTGACACGAACTGTCAGAGTCCAGGTCCTTCGGACATAAGGGTGCGTGTCTGTTGGGGACATACCGGTGGAAGGACCGGGGCCTGCAGGAGCGGCCCGTGTGTAGATGTCCCAGGTGGCCTTCCAGGCAGGGCACAGCTCACCTCCCGCCAGCAGCAAGGAGGGCTCTGGTGTGCCCCATCGTCGTCAACACTGTGATTCCCACCCTTTCTGCTGGGTGTGTCAGGGCTTCACGTAAGAGTTCAGTTTGCGCTTCTCCGGTGGCTGATGAAGTTGAACACATTTGTACGTGTTTACTGGCTACTCAGGTGTCCTCCTTCATGAAGACACCAGTGTTCTGGGGCGCCTGGGTGGCTCAGTCATTAAGCGTCTGCCTTCGGCTCAGGTCATGGTCCCAGGGTCCTGGGATCGAGCCTCACATCGGGCTCCCTGCTCGGCTGGAAGCCTGCTTCTCCCTCTCCCGCTCCCCCTGCTTGTGTTCCCTCTCTCGCTGTCTCTCTCTCTCTGTCAGATAAATTAATGGGATCTTTAAAAAAAAAAAAAAGCACCAGTGTTCTGCCCCTGTCTCTTCTGGGTTGTCTGTGCTTTTCTTATTGATTGTGGAAGTACTTTATATGTTCTGAATATGAATTCTCTGTTGGAGGTAGACACAGACGTATGCATATGCATATATCACAAGCACCTTCTCAGGAATGAACAGGAATTTGTGGATGGAGAAGATGAACGAGCACTGGGCAGGGCCATGTGACAAGGGAGCTGGGTGGTGACACCTTGTCCAGCACTCGGCACAGGGCTGCAGGGCTGCAGTGGGCGTGGAGGTGTTGGCCGAGTCTGGACTTGGGAGGAGAGCTGCGGCGGGAGTGGGGGAAGAGGGCACAGCTGTGATGGGGTTTGCTGGGTGAAGGTTTGGATTTTATTCTGCATTCAGCGGGGCTCCCCAGGATTTGAGTGGTAGGAGGTGCCCTAGGCCCTGTGTGAGTGAGGCAGGTGGACCAGACCAGAAGCAGCGGCCGCCGGTGTCCTGGTGAGTGCACGCACAGGCTGCATTCTGTTTACCCGCTCATCTGTCCGGGGACACTCGAGTTGCTTCCACCTCTTGGCTGTTGCAAGTAATGCAGTGAATGTGCATGGACAGGGGTCTCTTTGTGATCTCGCTTTATGTTCTTTGGGTGAACACCCAGTGGCGGGGTTACTGGATCATACAGTAGCTCTATTAATTTTCTGAGGAGCTGCCAGGCTGTTTCGCACAGTGGCTAGTTTGCACTCCCACCGAGAGTGCACACGGGCCCCAGTTTCTCCACATCTCCGCCAACTCCTGTTATCTCTCTTGGGGGTTTTGACACTAGCCATCCTGCTGGGTGTGAGGTGGTACTTCCTAATGGTTTTGACGGGGCGCCATCCGCAGGCTCCTAACCTCGTGGTGGTGGAAGTCGGAGAAGGGCCTTCTGTGGGTCGCAGGGAATGTGCAGGGGAAGCCAAGGGAACAGGACAGACTGGACTCACACGACATGGGGCCAGCGGCAATGCCAACCCTGCGGTAGAGTCACCCGTGGCCCGGCGGCTCTTCTCCAAGGCCTTTGCCAAGAGAGGTGGAAACAGACGTCCACACGAAGACTCTAGACGCTCACAGCAGCATTATCCATAATGGCCAAATAATGGACACAACCCAAACGTCTGTCAATAAACAGATAAATAAACTGCGTCCTACCCATACACCGAACGACGATTCGGCAACCGAGAGGAGTGAAGCCCTGAAACACACGACATGTGGATGAACCCTGAAAACGTGGTGCAAGATGAAAGAAACGAGTCACCAAAGGCCACACGGTGTGTGAGTCCATTGCTCTGGCGTCCAGAACAGGCGAGTCCACGGGGACGGACAGACGGTGGGCTGGTGGCCGCCAGGGGCGGGGAGGGGTGGCTAAGGATATGAGGTTTCTTTGGGGGGTGATGGAAACGTTCTCGGATGGATGGTGCTGATGGTTGCACGACCCTGTGAACACCGTAAAGACCACTGAGCTGCACACACGGCGGGTGGGCTCTGTGTGAAGAAACCACGGAGCAGGAGAGCGCGAGAAGGCGTGGGGCTGGTAAAGGTGAGACGGGAACAGCCTGGAAGGTATAGGGCGTGCAGGCCAAGCCCCACATGGTGGGCCGTCGGAACGCTGACCCCCCATCCTGGGACAGGACAGGCCCGGCTCACCGGTGCCGACCCCGGGCTGGGAGCCTCCCCAGCCCCACCCCGGGACCTGCCGCCATGTACTCCAGGGCTCTAGCTGCTGAACGAAGTATGTAGAACCAAGGAAAACATCAGAGAAGGTAGATAAACCCACTGAAACAATTCGAAGGAAATACCTCTGACAAGCAGAGAACCAACATCCAAAGTGAGCAAAGGAAGGGAAGCAGCTTGCTCCCGTGTGCTGGAGAGCCCGCCCCGAAGCCGCCAGACTCGCCAACATGACCGTGGGAGGGATGCAAAAGTCAGGTGGACTGACAGCCACAGTCACAGCCGAGAGCATGTGCGAGGCGCGTGTCCGGGCCAAGAGCCCGGGAGAACGGAGCGTGTTCAGCAGTGAGCTTGGATGGGAGGTCCTGTGGACGTGACTGCACCCAGCGGGTGTGGGAAACACCGCTCCTGGCTCCACACGTCCTCACTGCCGTCCTCACTGCCGGAACTCCCCTCGGCCGGCGTGTGGAGGACGCGGTTTCCTGTGGCAACTGGCGGCTCCCGTGGACCTGGGGCGGGGCCGGGCGGGGGGCCCCAGCTGGCGGGGCGTAGGAGGCAGAGAGGGCCAGGTCAGTGGGAGGACGACCCTGGCGTGAGTGTGCCGCTTCACAGGCTGCTGATCCACTTTCTGTACCCACAAGTCCTTTGAGAAATGGCAGTGACACCCCCCCGCCCCCCGCGGCCCAGGCAGGGACCTGTGCCCCCCCCGACCCAGGCACATGGCCTCCCACGCCCTCTCCCCAGCCTTGTCCCCAACATGCCGTTGCAAGATGCTCCACCACACAAGCAGGCGTGGGCCTGGCCTGGAACGTTCCACCGTCAGAGCCGTGGCCAGGCCCTTCCTGCTGCTCCTGCCGCCCGGGCGTCCAGGGGGTGGTGGCGCACACGGTCTGCGGGCTGCCCCCGTCCGGGGCACTGTGTGCCTGCAGCTGTCTGGTCTGCTGTCCTCTCAGGCTGGCTCCGGCAGCCGCGGATCGCGGTGCTGGGGGCCGGCACCCCCTCCCCGTGGGCCCAGGGACCCACGGTGACGCCATGCCCAGAATAGGACTAGGGTGGGCCCGAGGCACAGGCTGCCTGCAGTCGCACTCTGCCCGCCCCTTCTTGTCCCCGATGGCCCCTCTGGCTTCTGGGACGACAGCAGCCTGCCCGCCCTGCCCAGCCATGGCCCAAGAACCAGTGTCCGCTTCCTGGTCCTCCCTGCCCTGGCGCACCGCTCACCTCCTCCTCGCCGGGCGAGGGCGGCTGTGTGTGCCGTCCCAGGGGCCAGAGGCCGGTTTCCCTTCCCCAGGGGGGTGAGGGCCCCGCAGGGGCTGGTGGCCTCCATGCGCACCCCACTGGCCGCCGCCTCCCGTGCCCTGCGTGCCCCCCAGACCGCCGCCCCGTGCCCTGCGTGCCCCCTCCACCCCTGGCGGGCCTCTCGGGTGCTGTCGCTTCCCACATGGAATCTCGGTCCTCGGGCCAGGACCACGGCGTCTCCCCCGGGGGCGCCAGCCTCTTGCCTTCTCCCTTTGGTCTGGTGGCCAGCATTGATCTGTGGGGTTTCCCTCCCCATGACCCCGGCGAGTGGGGCTCACAGCCAGCCGCCCTCCGCAGGCCCCCCTGCTCTGGTGGCGCTGGAATGGCTCTGGGTGTGGGTGTGTGCCCGGGGCCTGACCTCCGTGGCCCCTTGCCCGCAGGTGCCCGAGATCGTGAGCGTGCTCCGCTCAAAGCTGCAGGAGACACGGGAGGAGTACGTCCTGCAGGCTGCACAGCACAGCGTGTACCTCCTGGCGTCCCAGCACTGCGCCGCCGTGGTGTCCAGCCTCCTGGGCAGCCCGCTGCCCTTTGACAGGTACGTGGCACCTGCCAGCCTGCCGGGGGGGCGGGATGGGACTCCTGCTGCCGGGGCTCCAAGCCAAGGCCTGGCCCAGACACAGGACCTGAGGCTCCCGCCTGTTGCTAGCCCCCTCCTGCATTCTGTGCCCCAGCTTGCCCTCTGCGGGGCACGCGCCATCGTGTGTGAGCAGACCCCCTCCTCCGCTGGGGAAGGGTCCCCCCCGCTTGCACTCCCAGCGCCCGAGTTTCTGCCAGCAACCCTCAAAGGAGAGGGTCTCTCTCTGCCCGAGGCCTGTGCCCTGGGCCCGCCGTCGCTGTTGGGCGAGGTCTCTGACCTCCCATGCTGGGCTCCTCACCTGCCCCATGGGGTGGTCCGCGCAGCCCCCTACCCCAGCCGGCAGGTGCTGTCCGTCTGCACCGTGCACGCTCCTCTCCCTGACTCGCGTCGGCTGTGTCTTTGCTGAGGCTCTCGGAGGTGTGCGCCTGGTCAGGACACCGCTCTTCCTCGCGGGCGCCTCTGGCCTCAGGGTATCTCTTCTAACGTCCTGTCCCCATCGACCTTTCTTTGTCCACCTGGCCTTCCGGCGTAAATGGCTGCATTTCACCGCTGTTGTGGCGGGAGTCCAGCCCCCGCCTGGGACTTCTCTGTCTCCCGTCTTCTTTCTTGATCTTTCTTGTCTCTTTTGAGCTTATCAGGGCCTTCTTTATGAATTTATTTTCCCCTGAATCAGTTCGGAAGTCGTACCCGCTGTTTCTGTTCTTCTAGCAGCTGCCCTGAGAGTGACCCCGTGTGCGCAGAGCCCGGCTCACGAGCACCTCCCTTCGGGCGGCCTGGGCCTTGGCACGTGGGGCTCCCCCCGCCCCTCCTCACGGACACGGAAGGGTCTGGCTGTGGCTGGCGGCCCGTCAGGAGCGCCGCGCCCACTTGCACCCACCGCTTGGCTCTCCGCTCCTCCCTTTGCTTCTCCTTTCACGGAGGCCCCAGATGGAGGCAGGGAAGGTGTCCACCCCCCAGTAGTGCCCGTGTGCCCCTTGCTTGAAACTCCCTGGCGTCCCACCGTCTGACTGCGGCCACCAGACGTGCGCTTGGCTCCATCTTGAACTCCGATAATAGAATCAGTGTAGAAAGGGTCACCCGGCAGTCTTCTGGCTTCCTTGACGAAGCGCTCTGTCGGGGGTGCACGTTGCGGGGTCTCTGCAGGCAGCTCCCACCCCCGTTTATGCCCAGGAGCGAAACTGTCCCAGCCCAGGGGTCTGCACGCTGCAGCCGCGGGCCAGATCCGGCCGGCCACCTGTTTCTGTCCAAACTGTGAGCTCACGATGGGCTTTAAACTTACAAGTGGTTAGGAAAGAAAACAGTACTACTTCATGAGTCGTGAAAATCATACGTAATTAAAATCTGTCCGTAAGCAAAGTTACTGGAACACGGCGCGCCCGTTTGCTTCCACGTCGGTGTCTCTGGTCGCTTTTGCTCAACAAGGGCAGAGCGACGGGTCCACGGAGGCCACGTGTCCGGGGTCAGAAGTGTGTGGTTCCACGGCCTGGGTGCAGGTGGGCGGTGGATGGGGCTCCCCAGCAGCCAGGCCCCGTGCCTCCCCCGTGTCCCCATCAACGCGGCACATCCTCACCTCCTGCTGGGCCCCCACACCGCGCTGCTCGGGGCGGCGCCCATGGCACGTGTCACTTTCCTTCAGCTGCAGTCAGTCCCCTGGCGTGTCCTCGGTGAGGGTCTGCAGGCTCCACCATTCGCCCGGGTGCTCTCCTTGCATGCTCCCTAGAGTCGGGATTCTAGTTTGGCAGGTCCCTCCGTGCGCGGAAGGTGACACGTCGCTGTCTCCGGGCTCCTGCGAGTTCTGAAGGGCGGGTGGGGGGCCGGGGCCAGCTAGCCGCTGGGCCGCTTGAGTCCATGGGCGTCTGTCGTCAGTCCTTCACACTTCCCAGCCTCTTCTCTTGGAGCCTCTCCATCCCCTGCTTCACCTCTCCGTCCCTCACGGCTCTTGCGCTGAGTTCGAGAGGACTTGTTCCTGTCACTGTCCCCTTCGTCGTGAGCGCAGGTGCGCTGAGGTGGCCCCAGATCCCCGGTCTCCTTTCTGAAGGGTTGCAGCTGCTTTCACAGTTGCTTATCGATTCTTAGAATCTCCAGTTCCCACTAGATGTTTGAAGCGTGTCGTTTCTCCGCGAGCACATGAAGCGGGGTCGCGGGCGCCTGGGCGGCTCAGGTCATGTTCCCAGCTCATCAGAGAGTCTGCTTCTCCCTCTCCCACCCCCCCTGCTTGTGTTCCCTCTCTCGCTGTGTCTCTCTCTGTCAAAATAAATAATTTATACACAAGCAGGGGGAGGGGGAGAGGGAGAAGCAGGCTCCCCGCGGAGCAGGGAGCCCGATGCGGGGCTCAATCCCAGGACCCTGGGATCATGACCCGAGCTGAAGGCAGACGCTTAACGACTGAGCCACCCAGGCACCCTAAATAAATAAAATCTTAAAAAAAAAGGGTCGCGCTCACAAGGCCTGGTTCGCACGGTTCGCTCTGGCCGTGTGCTTCTGGCGGCTCCCAGGGGCCCAGGGCCCGTGTGCAGGCCACGACGGTTCCGCCTGCCCTCTGTTGCTGGCCACTCGGCTCCCAGACTCCCGGGGGCAGGGGCGGGTTCTTTGGGATGCGAGGTCAGGTGCTGTTTCCCGGCTGGCTGGGGTGGAGGCTCGTGGGCGCGTCCGGCGGTGGCCTGGAGGTGACTGGCCTTCCACCCCGCTCCAGCCACACCTGTATCCTGTGGCGGGCGCTGGCCGTGGAGCCCGGCCTCACCACGCAGGTCCTGGGGCTGCTCCTGGAGAAGATGAGCAGGGACGTGCCGTTCAAGGAGACCCGGGCCTTCCTGCTTAGCAGCTCTCCGGGCCGCGTGGCCACGCTGCTGCCCCTTGCGGTGAGTGGGGCCCCACGCAGCCTTCTCCCTGCTTGTTGCGCAGGCCGGTGAGGGGCCGTGTTGCTGCTGGTGGGAGGAGCCCTCCGGTGGCCTGGGCGCCACCCCTCAGGCACCTGGCAGCTCACGGGGGTGCCGGAGCCAGCCCCGCTTGGAGCCCGGCTCGTAAAGGCCCCACAGGTGTTGGTCCCCAAGGGAAACGACTCCGTTTCATCCTGCGGAAAAAAGTAAGCCTGGCTTGGCAACGTTTCCAGCAGTAAAGCAGCTGTGAGAATTTCCTCCTCCTCCTGCTGTGGAACCGAGCGCAGATGGTGGGAGGCCTGTCCCCGGGGGGTCACGCTGCCCTTGTGGCGGCCTCCTGGCCTCCCGCCCCTGACGGCCAAGCCGGGCTGCGGCCCCGGTCCCGTCTATGCCCAGCCCTCCCCGGGGCCGAGAGCTCCATGCACGCGGGGTACATGCCCACAGGGGCTGCGGGCTGGCCCGGTTTTGGGGTGCAGGGCCCAGCCTTCACCACAGCCGGCCCCCGGGGGAGGGGTGAGCCTGAAGCGGCCCCTGTCCCCAGGCCACGTGTGCGCTGTATGAGGTCATGAGCGTGCTGGCGTCCGGGCCCGCGGTGCTTGAACTCTACCCACAGCTGTTCACGGCTCTCCTGCTGCGCGTCGGCTGCACGGTGGGCGTCGTGCTGCCGCGGACGCTGCAGGCCAAGGAGAGAAGGAGCGCGGGCTCCGCTCCGGCCCCCAGGAGCCTCGAGCCCTGCAGGTAACTGGGTCCTCGCCTGCTGCCCCCAGCACTGCTGCGTGTGAGCGTGTGTGAGGCTGCCCGGCACCCTCCCGGCGGCGAGGGACGGGACGGGACGGGACGGGACAGGAGGGGCGGGCCAGGCGCTGGGGGCTTGGCTCAGGAGCCACTTCGTGCCTGGGGCGCTGGCACCTCCCCCTTGATGATGCCCCAGGTCGCGCGGGTCTGGGATGGGGGCTGGGGGGGAGGCAGCTCCTCTCCGTGGGGTGGTGCTGGCTTCCGGCAGGCCTGCGGGGGCTCGTGCGGCACTCAGGTAGGTCCAGTCCTGCCTCCTTTTGAAGATGGAGCTGTGGGGAGTGTTTGGGGTGCAGGTGGGGCGTGGGGTGAGCCCCCACCTGCAGCCCCGCGTCCTCCACCCCATCAGGGCCGCACCTTCAGACAGAAGTTTCCTGCGAGGCGGGCAGACCCCCAGCCGTGCGGGGAGGGCTCGGCACCAGCCCCACAGCGCCGGCCTGTGCAGCCACCCTCCCTCGCAGCTCCTGCTGGGGTTTGGATCCTTGTGGTCTCTGCCAAGTGGGCCCTGGGTCCTGGGGCGGCGCTTGAGGGGAGCTGGTAGGCAGAGCTTCGGCAGCTGAGGCATCGGCCTGCCCGTCCTGGGCCTGCCGTGGAGGCACCTCAGGGCTCCAGACAACTGCCCGGGGCCACAGGGCGACAGAGGAAGCCCGAGTGACGATGAGCTCAGGCTGCCTCCCGACGCGTTGCAGGCCCGCGGGGTCAGAAGCGGCCCTCGGAGGGGGACGGACAGCATCCGCCCGCCCCCTCCCCACCGCGGAGCCACCACTCACACACCGTCTGGCAGAGGCCGCTCTCCAGAGTCGCCTGGTCCTGCACAGACCACGCGGAAAATGTGAATGGACTGGCAGATGCCACCGGACCGGCCCTGGGCCTTGCACGCCGACTCCCCTCCATGGCCTGGGAGCTGTAGGGCTACAGGCCCCAAAACCCCACCAAGGGTCCCCAGCTGCCACCCCTGAGCTGAGACGTGTGCAGGGCCAGGGACGGGTCTAGAAGTCGGACCACAGGAAAGGCCACATCTGTAAGAATCCTGGGCAGCAGGGTGGACAGGCCAGGGAGGCACCCTTATCGAAACCGTTGACGTGCTTCTCGGCCACACCTGCATCTCCGCACGTCAGACTTGTCCTGACGCCAGAAACGGCCCTAAACGAGCCGTCTCGGTCACAGAGCACCTGCCGCCGGTGGAGCACCCCAGCGCTGAGGCCGGGACCCGGCTGGGTCACATGCGCTGCCCCGGGGCGGGGTCTCGTGTGTGAGGTGGCCACACGGGGGGAGGCCAGCGCCAGGGCAGAGGTGCTGTGGCCCCAGGGCCCCCCGTGTGTGGTCCCACAGCCCTGGTGAGCGCGCTTTGGGCCCCAGGCTTTGCTGAGGTTCTGCCGGGTGCCGGGCCGATGCTTGCTGTCCCCCGAGAGCCAGGCCTGTGGGGTCCCGCCCCCTTACAGCCCTGAATGCTTCTGCCTGAGTTGGGGGAGAGGCAGATGCTAAATCCCAGCTGGGCCCTGATGCCTCCGGCCCCTCCTGCGAGGCAGACAGGAGAAGCAGGTGCCTGCAGGGCTGGGTGAGGGCGGCGGGTACGGCCGCACCTGCCGCCCCACTCGTGCTGGAGCCTGTAGAGGGCGCTGGGCGCACCCCACCAGCTGCCCCAGCTCCTGGCCCCACCCTGGCCCCTGGGCACGGGGGGGTGTCTTCCTCACCTGCCCAGAGCCCCATCTGCCACCCCTTCCCTGGGCTCTGGGATCTCCCGGGGAGGGTATGGCTGTGCCCCTGTGAGCGGGGGCTCCCGAGGTGCAGAACAGACTGCATGGGGGCCCACCGCCCTCGGGTGCCTGGACCCTGGGACCCTGCTCCACTAGCCGCCCACATCGGGTCCCCCCTTGATGATGCCCCAGGTTGCGCAGGGGGCGCTCGTCCAAAGGCTCCGCACAAGTCAGACCCTGACCTGCCTTTGGGCTTCGCTTTTTTTGACAACTTTCTATGTTCCTTTTTTTTCATTTCTTATTTTAATTACATGGAGGTCTTCGAGGCAAGTGAAATACCTGTAGGTCGTTACCCTAACAGTGCTGTGGGGCCTTGGGGACACTGCCTGCAGCGAGTCCCCACCAGCCCGTCGTGGGGGGAGGGTTGGCCAGAGGGTCCAAAGCCGCCTCGTGGTGCCCAGCTTGAGAGGAGAGAGCCCGAGGGCCCCCCGGAGGGTGCTGCTGGCAGGGCACAGGCCAGGCAGCCCCCCGGATCCATGCCCGTGTGTCCCCGCAGCTCTGCCGTGGATGCTCTGCAGGCCGTGCTGCTTCGGGGCGGCAACGAGGAGGTGGTGCAGCGCATGGAGCTGGAGGGAGGCTGGCGGCTGCTCGGGACCTCGGCGGGGCACGAGGAGGGGGTCGCCCGGCTGGCCAGGTTCAGTTCGGGCCATGTTTGGGGCCCTGGGACCCTCAGGGGCATGTGGGAGGCTACCGGAGGCGGCCGTGGGGTCCGGCTGTGTTGCCGATTTGGGGGCAGGGGGCAGGGGGCGGGGGCCTTTATGGAGGCCTGGTGAGGTGGCCGAGGAGGGCCTGGCGGCCGGATGGGAGGCAGGGGCAGCCCTCACGTCCACGTGGGAGTTGGCTTGGGGGGAGCTGCGGGGCAGCCCGAGGCCCCAGCACTCACACTGTGCGGCTGGCCCCCTTCCCTAGCGCCATGGCCAAGTTTGCCGGCCCCCGGCTGCCCCTGGTGATGAAGGAGCTCGTGTGCACACAGAGCAGCGTGTATGAGATCCAGCGGGTCACCTCCACGGGATTCCTGGCCGAGGTAGTGGCCTGCCGCAGGGCCTGGGGGGCGGGGGACGCCCAGTGGGGGGAGGCCTCGGCTGTGCCGTCCGTGCTGGGCCCTCCGCGGGGACAGGCCCTCCGCCTGGGCCCCAAGCCTCCCTTGGCAGCCCCCCTGTGGCTGACAGTGCCAAAAACCTGCCCAAAACGTGGCCGGGGTCAGGAGTCGGAGAGAACAGGGCCTCTGCCACGTCCGACTGGGCCAGGGTGGGGACAGGCCCCTGGGGTCAGAGGTAGGGGGCCATCACATCTCCTCTGCCTCCAGCTGCTCAGCAGCAGCGTCGCGGATGACCTCCTGCTGCTGGAGCCGCTGCTGCACAACTTGGCGGCCCGGCAGAAGGACCCGTGTGCCAGCGTGCGGCGGCTGGTGCTCCGAGGCCTGGCCAACATTGCTTCTGGCTCCCCGGACAAGGTGAGCGGGCCGGCCCCGCGGGGGCACGGCCAGGAGCGCTGTGTGGGCGGTGGGCACGGGCGTGGCCCAGTGGGTGGCACCATGGGGGCAGGGCTCCGCGCCCTGGGGACACAGCTGAGGGCGCCCCCTCCCCCACCAGGTGCGGGCCCACGGCCCCCAGCTCCTGACAGCTGTGATCGGCGGGCTGGACGACAGGGACGACCCTCACAGCCTGGTAGCTCTGGAGGCCATGGTGGGCCTTGCAAGGCTGTTGGACCTGGCGGAGCCCCAGGACCTGCGCCCCTTGCTGCTGCATGTCGCCATCCGTATCCGGCCCTTCTTCGACAGCGTAGGCTGGCCCGGGCACGGGGGCACCGAGAGGCCTGACCGCACCCCCCGCCCCGAGCCTTGAGCCCCGGCTCTACCCTGCTCCCTGGGCCCCGCCCCCGCAGACCCTCTGGCGTGCGGGGCTGGGGTCCTGGCCTCGAGCTGCCCCAGCGCCCCCTGGCACCGCCCCCATCTCGTGAGGGCTCGTTCCTTCCCTCCCCAGGTGCCCAAGACACAGGGACGAGGAGGGTGGCGCAGGGAAGGGGCCCGAGGCCACCCTGGCTGACCCCGGCCCCTCCACCCCCACCCGCCAGGAGAAGATGGAGCTCCGTTCCGCCTCCATCCGCCTCTTCGGGCACCTGAACAAGGCCTGCCATGGGGGCTGTGCGGACACGTTCCTGGAGCAGGTGGTTGGCGGGCTGGTGCCCCTGCTGCTGCACCTGCGGGACCCCCAGGCCCCCGTGACCAGTGTGAGTCTCCAAAGGGCACGGGTGGGCCAGGCCTGGCTCAAGCAGGGGGGCTCACCGGATGTCCCACAGGCCTGCAGGTTCGCCCTGCGCATGAGCGGCCCCAACCTCAAGTGTGAGCAGCTGGCGGCCGCCCTGCAGCAGCACCTCCAGGACGGGCGGGGCCTGCACTTTGGAGAGTTCCTCAACGGCACCTGCAAGCTCCTGGTGAGGCCCGCAGCCTGGGGGGCGGGGCGGGGCGGGGCGGGGCGGGGCGGGGCGGGGCGGGCCTGCCCGGGGCTCACGGCCTCTCTGCAGATGCACCACTTCCCGGACCTGCTGGGCCGCCTGGTGAGCACCAGCCTGTTCTACTTCAAGAGCAGCTGGGAGGATGTCCGCGCTGCCGCCCCCATGCTCACAGGTGAGCGGCGCCCCTCGGGCCCCTAATACCTGCGCTGGGCCCCGCCCCCGCCCCCTTCCCCTGACCCCGCCCCTGCCCACAGGGTTCCTGGTGCTGCACGTGGAGGCTGAGCACCGGCCACAGGTGGACCTGGAGCAGCTCACGACAGGTGAGCCCCGGGCACGTCCCCGCCCCCACCCCCCAACCTGTCGGGCTGCATGGGGCCTCACTGACCTGTGGGCACCGGGGGGACTAAGTGATTTTCCTGGATTTCAAGGATTTTTCCCCTGTCACTGGTGACCTCATCGTCTCTAGTAATTCACGGAAACTTCTTAACTGTTCCAAAAGAGCTTAAAAAACACTAAAAAAGGAAAAACTATCTTTCCGTTGGCTCCCAGGCGCTCCCGGCAGAGGCCTGTCTTAGGAGGGTGGTGGGCGGGTGGCCCCCGCACAGGGCGGGAGGGGGGGGTGCACCATGGGGTCCTGGCCCCCCAGGCGCGGTGCACCGGGCGAGGATGGGCGCAGCGCGAGCTGAGGCTGGGTGGCGGGGTGTTGGCAGGGGCCCCGGGCTCAGGCCGCTCTCCAGAGGGCGCGCAGGCAGTCCGTGGCAGTGGCCCCCTGCCCCCCTGCCCCCCAGCGCTCCAGCTGCTGCTCAAGGACCCAGCCCCCCTGGTGCGCATGAAGGCCGCCGAGACGCTGGGCCGCCTGGTGAAGTTCGCCTGAGGCTCCCACAGCAGCACCATCCCTACAAGCGGCAGGGGCCTGGGCCTGAACCCCAAGATGGGGCCCTGAGGGGCCCCCTGCCCGAGACGGAGCGGGGAGCTGCCGGCGCCCCTGCCACGAGTCGAACGCCTGCCCTTCTGGAGGAGGCCGCTGGAGGCCACTGTGGGGGGCGGGGGGGCAAGCTGCTGTACCCCCCACTCCCGTTTCCAATAAAGCCATTGGCTCCTCAGCAGGTGGCTTGGGAGTGCAAGGACCTAGCCTATCCGTGGGGGGCAGGGCAGCCGGGAGCCGCTGCACCCCGTTTAGGAAGGCCCCACGCTGTGGGAGGGCCGCTGGTCAGGATCCCCGAATCAAGGTCACACCAGCAGTCGGCGGGGAACACCTGTATTGAGGGTCCTGAGCACGCGTGCGCCGCACCCCCCCCCGCCCCCCGGCGGACACCGGGCGGCCTAGGTGAAGAGGCGGACGGTGCCATCGGCCCCCGAGGAGAAGACCCATGGCTGGGTGGGGTGGAAGGCCACGTCCAGGACCCCCAGGTCTCGGGTCAGCACGTGTCCCCGCAGCACCTTCACCGGCACCAGCAGCGGGTTCTGCAGCAGGTCACTGTGGGGGAGGGGAGCAGAGGGCCTCAGGGTGGGGGGTGGGGGGTGGGGGGCGGGACCCCAGCTGGGCAGGGCACACAGGGCTCAGCACTCACTTGTACACCATCCCGTGGCAGACGATGATGCTCCCGTCGTCGGAGCCGGAGGCGAACAGTGGGTACCGGGTGTGGAAGGCCACGGCCCTGAGGGCCTTCTTGTGGTGTCTGGAGGGCAGGGGCTGGGTGAGGGCAGGGGAGGGCAGGGGAGGGCCCGCTGGCAGCCGCTCCCCCCCGCCACTCACCTCAGCACCCTGTACGGCTCACAGGAAAGGTCCAGGTCGAACCACACGAGCTTGCTGTCATAGCTGCCGCAGATGACGTTGTCCCCTGGGGGCAGACGGGGCGGTGGGGACCTGCGGGGCGCACGCTCCCCTGCCCCCCTGCCCCCGCCCGCCCTCACCTGCGGGGCGCACGCTCCCCTGCCCCCGCCCGCCCTCACCTGCGGGGTGCACCGCCAGGCTGGACACCCACTTGCAGTTTGGTCTTAGCTTCTTGGTGAGCTCCTGGCGCAGCAGGTGGTAAAGGCGGATGCTGCGCTGGGAAGCCACCAGCAGGAAGGGCCGCAGGGGGTGGAAGGCCACGCGCTGCACCTGTCCGTGGCTACGGCGGAAGGGGCTCTGGCTGCGGTGCCGGCTCAGCTGGTGGATCAGCACCTGCGTGTGGCCCGCGGCGGCCAGCACCACAGCCAGGTAGTCCCCACGTCCATGCCAGGTCACCTGTGTCACCGGCTGCAGGAGCAACACTGGCTCAGCTGGGCCCTCCCCTGCCCCTCCATCCTAACCCACACCCCCAGCGGCCCCCCACCCCACACCTTCCCGTGGCAGATGCGCAGCCTCAGGCCCGCCTGGCGCTCGTCCTCCGAGGCCTCCAGCCAGCGGGCGGGCTGCACCGCGGGCTCCTCGGGCGGGACGAAGGCACTCAGCAGCTGGTCCGTGCCGCTCACCACCAGCCGGTCCCCCAGGGCCGGGTTCAGCAGCAGCACCGAGTCCTCTCTGCGGGCCGAGTGACACACAGGCCCTCAGGCTCCGGTCTGCGCCCGCGGCCCCCAGCCCCCCCGGGCTGCCCACTTACACTGCCACGGCCACCAGGCCCACGGTGGGGTGAGGGTTCCAGGCAACGCTCCTCACCACACCCCCCACGGGCACGGTCCTCATGCAGCGGGCAGTGGCCACCTCCCAGAGCCGCACCGAGCCATCGTCGGAGCCTGGAAGCAGCGAACAAGGCCCTCTCCAGCTGCGGGGCGCCCCGCCGGCCCAGCAGCCCCCCAGCCAAGCTGGGAATGCCCCCACCCCAGGCTCACCTGAAGCCAGCCACTGGCCATCCGGGGAGACACTAAGGCAACGGACAAGGTCGCTGTGGCCCCTGTAGACCTACGGAGGAGAGGCACTGAGGCGACAGACCCCCACCCCGAGGCTCCCCCCCGACGAGGGGTTCCCCCCACCTGCTTACCAGGGCCTGGCACGTGGGGAAAGGCTGCAAGTCCCGCGGCCGGGGCAGTTTCGGGATGAGGTCTTCAGGGTCCACATTCACCTGGGACAGGTGAGCACGAGGTCACCCCGCCCCATGTCCTGTGCGCAACCCCCCCGCCCGGCGCACTGCTCCCCCCCCACACACACACCCTCATCTTGCGCTGCCGCGGGCACAGATAGAGGTCGAGGCAGCGCTCGAAACGCTCCTGGATGAAGCGGCCGTACGCGGGCACGGCCCGCAGGCTGGGGAACTTGTGCGGCAAGAAGTTGAGCTTCCTCTCGCCCGGCTCCTGCTGCTGCCACGCCAGACGCTGCAGGGACAGGGGTGAGCTGGGGCGCGGGGCCAGCCACGGGGGCCCAGACCCCACCGCAGTGCAAGGCCCACCTCCTCTTCACTGGGCAGGTACTCGGGAGGCGGGTTGTAGGACTCCGCGTGGCCGGGCAGGGCCAGCTTGGGCGCGGGCACGTGCATCTTGTGCCGGCCCAGCACAGCGTCAGGGTCCTCCTGCGCCCAGAGGTCGTAGAAGCTAGGGGTGCGGTCCCGGGGCCGGTGAGGCTGGATCCAGCCCATCTTGATGGCGTGCACCATGCGAGAGACCTGCAAGGCCAGGGCAGGTCAGTGCGCGTGGGGACGCGGGAGCGAACTCTGGACGCAGATGGCACCTACCTTCTCCTTCTCCACCAGGGACGGGATGAAGCTGCGCTTGTCGGCAGGTCGGTTGGTCACTGGGTGGATCATCAGGTCCCCGCTGAAGAAGTCCACAGCCGGCTGGGGGCACAAGCAGACGTGAGGGCCAGGACCCTGCAGCTGAGCCGCACACCCAGGGCGAGCTGCTGCCACCTACCTCGTACGGATCGAAGCTCCCGTCCCCAAACTGGCCCCGCTGCAGCCGCCGCACCAGGGCCACCTGCTCGTCGGTCAGCCGCACATCATGCCCTGTCATCCGGTCCTGCACCGTGCGCCTGGGGGGCCGGCCGCCCATCAGAGGCAAGCTCGAAGCCCCCCCGCCCCGCCCCCACTGGCCCCATCCGAGCCTGCTTACCAGTAATCAGGGTTGTCCATCTTGTCCAGAAACTGGTCCAGCTCGTCACGGGTCCGCAGGGGCTTGTAGATGCGCCTGCCGTCCAGATCATAGCCCACGTGGGGGAAGTCAGCGTACCACTCCAGGGGCACATTGCCCACCGTGTTCCGGATGTCCTGGGGCAGCAAGCCAGCGTGTCAGCATCGGGCACCCCCCATGCCCACCCCTCCCTCCAAGCTCCCCAAGAGTCACAGGCAAGGGCGGGGGGGAACCAGCGAGAGCAAAGGGGTGGGCCTTGAGGCTGGTGGGACGGGACCCGGGCACCCTGAGACATGCCCTCTCCCTGGGGTGTGACGTGGCATGGCGGCCGGTGCTGTCCCCCCCCCCCAACAACTGGCCCTCAGAGGCGCCGGAGCTGTACCTTCACATTTTCCACTGAAGTGGTGCCAACCCCAGAGCCTCCCCCCTGGATTCCTTGGCCAGGACTCTGGGCAGCCACAGACAAGGGTGACCTCATCGCCCATGGGCTCCCTCCCCTGGTGGGGGCCTTAGGCAAAAATGGGTAGCCACAGGCAGGGACTCAGAGAAGACCCCGCCAACCCACTCCAAGGGGAGGTAGAAGCCGCTGCGTTCTGCCCTGCAGGCATTCGAGGACCCCCCTCAGCCCTCCCTGGTCCTGCCCCCCACCCCAGAGCAGCCACATTCCTGGACACACATTCCTGGTCGAGGCCCCGGCCAGCCACCACCCTCCCTCCGCCCAGCACAGAGACTGCTGCCCAGGCGGCCGCTTCCTGAACAGTGGCCACAGGGGGAGGGGCCCAGATGAGACTGAGCACAGCGGGGAGCCCGAGGGCCCCTTGCAGGAGCACAGGACCCCCTGGGCTCTGCCCATCTGCACCTGCCTGCCCCAGTCCTGCCAACTTTCATACTCCCAGCAGGCCCGTCCTCCGGGGACACCCCCTGTGCCCCTGCCCTTCCTTCTCTGCACATGAGTGGGGGGCCACCCCTGAACTGGACAGACCCTGGAGCATGCAACAAGGGGATGGGGAGGCTGCCCCAGAGCAGGGTCTCAGGCAGAGAGCGCAGCGTGGGCCAGAGCTGGAGGGTATGACTGACACCAGGAGGCTGCGCCACCCGGGGACCCCACGCACAACTCGCGCTGGGGGGCAGCCTGGGACGGTGGGGTGAACTCCAGCCCCCTGGGCTCTGTGCCCCCTCCCCACTCTGCCTGGCACAAAAGGCCCAAGTGTACACAGGAGAGGGAGAGAGAGACAAACAGGGTGTGGCCCAGCACCAGCGCCAGGGCATCTGAGTTAACTTGCTCACGCAAGGGGAGAAGACCTGCCTGGGTCACGGGTCCCACTTGACCCTCCTGCCCCCTGCGGAGGCAGAGGGAGAGGGCTGCACAGCCCCGGTACCCCCCCGAGGGGATTCCCACTTCCCCACAGCCCCCAGAGACAGCGAGATGCTGCAGGCTCCTTCGGCGTGGCGCGAGAAGGCAGAGGGACGAGGGCCCCTGCTCTGTGCGGCCTCCGGGGGCTGGGAGGCGGGGAGGAGGGCGGGCCGGCGCGGGGGAGGGGCCGCCGCCACTATAAAGGCCCGGCCCGCGGCCCCTCTCCAGCCCGGGACGCACACGTGCGCGCGGCGCCGCAGCCGCCACCGCGGGCCCCCGAGACCCGCGCCTCCCCGGCCCCCGGGCGGCCGCGCGGCTGGCGGCATGCGCTGTGCAAGGCGGAGCTGACGGCGCGCCCGCCGGCCCCATGTCCTTCGCCATGCTGCGCTCGGCGCCGCCCGGCCGCTACCTGTACCCCGAGGTGAGCCCGCTGTCGGAGGACGAGGACCGCGGCAGTGAGAGTTCGGGCTCCGACGAGAAGCCCTGCCGCGTGCACGCAGCGCGCTGCGGCCTCCAGGGCACCCGGCGGCGGGCCGGGGGCAGGCGGGCGGGGGGCGGCGCCCCGGGGCCCGGTGGGCGGCCGGGCCGAGAGCCCCGGCAGCGGCACACAGCGAACGCGCGCGAGCGGGACCGCACCAACAGCGTGAACACGGCCTTCACGGCCCTGCGCACGCTCATCCCCACGGAGCCGGCCGACCGCAAGCTCTCCAAGATAGAGACGCTGCGCCTGGCCTCCAGCTACATCTCGCACCTGGGCAACGTGCTGCTGGTGGGCGAGGCCTGCGGCGACGGGCAGCCGTGCCACTCGGGGCCTGCCTTCTTCCACGCGGCGCGCCCGGGCAGCCCCCCGCCGCCGCCCCCACCGCCCCCCACCCGCGACGGCGAGAACGCCCAGCCCAAACAGATCTGTACCTTCTGCCTCAGCAACCAGAGAAAGTTGGTGAGTGTCGCCCACGGGGCATCCACGGAAAGAGGCGAGGAGGATGTGGCGGCCTCTGCCTCCATACCACCCCAGCCACCCACACCTGCTGGGCAGAGAACGGGGCCAGAGGCCGGCAGAGCAACCCCCCCCTCCCACCAGCAGCACCTGTGATCCAGTGCGCCCAGGGGTCCAGGAGGGGAGGAGCATAAGAAGGCCCCGCTGCAGCAGGCAGGGCTGGGCCTTCCCTGGGCCTTCTCCCCTCGAGTCCCCAGGGACACAGGTGCCCATGGGGACCAAACAGAGCCAGCCAGGGCTACGTGGGAGTCTGGGAAGCAGGGAGGACACCAAACTGGAAGAGGCTGGGGGACCAGACCAGGATTGGTTCAAGAAACTCTGGCCCCCCAACCCTGTCCCCAAAGGAAGGGGACTCGCCCGCCACCCCCCCCATCTGTTTGCCCTGTCAAAGCCCCTGCCACCGGCCCCAGGCCTAGTGGGCACCTGCTAGCCCTCCCGTGGCCCTGGCCCAAGCCCCCAGGGCTGCCCACTCAGACCCCCGGGCGGCTGTGGGCTCTGCAGACAGGAGGCTGGCGGGAGATGTGGGGGCTGGGGGAGAGGGCCACGTTGCGGGAGCGCTGGCCGGCTGTGATTTACAGCCCCTGCCGTGCTTGGTGGCACCGGAAAAGCAGGGTGAGCAGGGAGAAAATGCGGCGCGGCTTTTCCCGATCCCCATTTCCTCTCCAGACAGCACGCGTGAGCTCCTGGGGCCTGAACATCTGGGAAATTTAATTTTACAATTTCGGCTGCGCAGCAGTGTACTCTCCTCCCCAAACTGCATGGGGAAGCCGGGGTGAGCGTGGAAGGGGGTGCTTTCAGCACCCGCCACCTGAGACAGCACCCAGTGGGGAAGCCCAGAGGCGCGGGCTGGCGCTGGGTCTGTGGCCAGGCCCTGACACTGCCCCCTCCCCTCTGCAGAGCAAGGACCGAGACAGAAAGACTACGATTCGGAGCTAGAGGTGGACGCCGCTGGGCTATCCACAGAGAGCCCCCGTGGACCTGACTCGGGCACAGGCCTCCTGTGAGGGCGCCCAGCAAGCCAGCCCTGCCTCCGGCTACAGTGGGGCCGACGGACAGACAAGTGTGCAGGAGTCTGCACTGGCCCAGCGGGCCCAGGCCCACCGGAACCTTCTGTGCTGGCTTCCTACTTGGGTTTTCTTCTGGTCACTACGTGCTGGCATCTTGTGTCTCTGATATGATAATATAAAGTCTGGAAACTTTGTATAATTAAAAACAAAACAGTATCGTCCAACCGTGGAAGCACACAGTTCTCTTGAACGGTTCAGAATCCAGCCTGAGCCCAGCCCCTGTGGTGCTCTCGGAGAGCTCACTGCTCCCACCTTCGGTGCTCCCTGGGCCAGAGGCACCACTTCTCAGGGAAGGCCTCCACCCTCCAGGGGCTGGGCCACCCCTCCCAGGCCTGAGGCAGAGTGCGGCACCTCCTCCTGGCCTGAGGGGCTGAAGGAGACCGGTGAGGGACAGGAAAGGACAGAGGGAGCCCACTGCCACGCAGCAGGGGACCGGCCAGTCCGGTCTCCTCTCCAAGGGCCTGCCCGGCACCCAGGCGTCCCTGAAGGGGTGAGGAGGGCAGAGCTCACAGCACCATCATGCCAAGCCTCGGGGCGTCAGCCTTTGCCCAGAGACCCAAGAAGCAGACGCTTGGGGGAGGTGGAGTGAGGGGCACTGCCCGGCACAGCAGGTTTCCAAGCCTGGGTGGGCCTAAGGGTCCAGGCCAGATGGCAGCCACCTGCATTCACCCCTGGGCCCCCAAAAGGGCTATGGGTCCCACCCCTGCTGGGGTGCCCTGGCCCCCCCACCCCTACGAGCTGTAAGAGGAGAGGAGCTCCATGACCCCTGCCCCCCGGCCCTGCGCTCAGCCGCCTGCAGCAGTGCTCACACGGGAAGGAGGGAACCCTGGCTGCCTACCACTCTGCCCCACCCAGCTCCTCCAAAGGCCCCACCTGCTCGTGAGGAGGGCAATTTCAGGACCCCGCCCCAAGCTCTGCACAGCTGGCTGACCATTAAAATCCTGCAGGTGACAATTACGGTTTAGCGGCTTGAGCTCGGCTGGCACAGCACAGAAGAAAGGCAGGGGGTGGCCCTCTGTGAGCCACCTCCCCACCCCCCCCACACACCCCCTGCTGGTCAGGCAGGCCAGCAGCCTGACTTCCGGCCAGACCGGGTAGGGAATGGCGGAGGGCGCCAGGTGCTGGCCCTGGCCCCCACCCCCAGCCCTCAGCACAGGCTCCAGGGCCCCCACTGACACCCTCCTGGGCCCCCAGGGAGAGGCCAGGTGCCGAGGCCCACGTGGGCACCCCAACAGGGCAGGGCCAGAGCTGCCCCCCTCCTCTGCACAGAGGGGCTCCGGGGAACTGCGAAGCAGGAAGCGGTGGTGTAATTTTGGAGGAAACTCTCAAAGCCAGAGCCATTAAGGGCCAGAGGGGGGGCTGTGTCCACCGTGATAGAAATATAACAGGATAAAAAGACGCCACGGCAGGTTCCATTCAGAAAGAAACCCAACCCCAAATTTCCTTTCCCTAATCCTGCAGGAGCCTACAGCTGGCCAGAAGAAGGAGGGAGAGGGCAAGCCCCCGCCCCGCCCGCCTGCCCGGAGACGTGGGGGTCCAGATGGGGGCTGAGGAAGGCCCTGGGGGAGGTGTCCGGGGGAGGCAGGTGCACCCCAGGGCCTCTGTGCCTGCCTCCCCTGCCTCACTGGTTACGGGGCGACGTTCTATGGGGAGGGTCCGTGGCCCACCTGCCCCTCACCTACTGTAACCACATTGCCACAGCTGAGCCTGGGTGGGGGATGCAAACCTCCCTTACGAAGCCCCCCGCCCAGATGACGAGCACCCGAGTGGGCACCGACCTTGTGGTCACGGAGCAATGCGGCAGGAGACAGAACGGGGAGCACGTCCGGCATGAGGCCAGAGGGGAGTGCAGAGGAAGGGACAGCCCCTGGAGCCCCAGGACTGAGGGGGTGTCAGGAGACCCCTGCAGGGCATGCTGCCAATCTGGGAGGCTGGTAGGAGAGGACCCCGGGGACCCAGCCCATCGGGGCACGGTGTGCACGGGCCAAGCTCCCTGCTGCCGGGCCTGTGACTCCCAACAGTGGCTGCAGCTTGGCCGACTCAGGCCTGGGCAGAGGGCCCGGTGCTCCCTGAGCTGCTCGGTAGCGGCACGGCGGCGGTGAGGGCCTGGCCCGCCAGCCAACAGGAGGGAGCGGAGGGGGCGGGGGAGGAGCACTCCGTCACCCTCCACTGCTCCAGAAATTCAAACCAGACTGGGGGTGGCGGGCTGGCCCGAGCCCGGCGGCCCCACTTGAGTCCACTCGGCTCCTCACAGCCGCTGGGCCGGGGGCGGCAGGTGCTCCCTGCCCACTTCAGACACCGCTTCCTTCCCAGAATGCTGGCCTTGCCTTCCACCAGGAGGGACAAAGACCCAGGGCTCCCCCGTGTGTACACCCCAGAGGCAGCTGGAAAGGAGGGGCCGGGCCCGCGCCCTGGGCCAGCCGCCGCCGCCTCTGTGGGCCAAGCTGGGCTGGAAACACTCTGATGGGCCCCGGCTGTCAGCTCCCTGTCCCCGGCCTGGGGAATGAGCTGCCGGCGGCACCACATGATTCATCACCAGGCCCAAGCCCGCAGGCCAGCCGGCCCCCACCCTGCTCAGCACCTGTGGGCTGCCAGGAAGCACATGTGACCCTGTGGGGGCAAGCACCCCCAGACCCCTCCAGGTCAGGCGCCGAGCTTGGAGGCGCGGGCTGAGGACACAGACACCCCCCATGCTCTCCTGGGGGGCCACTCTGCCCCAAGGACAAGCCTCTGGGATGGGGCCAGCAGGGGTCCCCCACCCCCCAGACTGCACCGGACATAAGCAGCAAGCAACAACTGGCTGATGTGTCGGCTGGGATTTTTCCGCTCTCGATGAGCCCCTCCCCTCCCCCTCCCCAAAGTGGCTGCAGCTGTCAGGACCGCAGATTGGAACTGCAGGTACGGCGCTGGCCTGCTGCCCACCTCCCTCCCGTGTCTGTCTGCGAGGGAGGAAGCCGGCCCACCTCTGGAATCCTTCACTCTCTCCTCGTTCTGCCTCTCCCACCTGTCCCCTGGGAGCGTGGGGTCAGCCGCCCTCGCTCAGGCTCTCTCTTTTCCCTTGCCCCTCTCCGATTACAATGCCGGCAGTGTTCGCTCAGCCCCCTGCACGAAGCTCCCGCCTGTCTCCGAGCACCACTCAGCCTTCCTGAGCCTCAGCCTCTCCTCGATCCTCCACCGTGTTTAATCTCTGTCACAGGACCGGGCAGGGGCAGGCTGGGCCGTGTGCCCCAGGCTCACCTGCTGCATCTGAACCCAAAGAAGGTTCCAGCAGGATGAGTCCTGGTTCACAGACCAAAGGGGAGAAAGCCAGGTCCTACTTGGCCTCTTCCTGCCTCACAGGCCAAAGCCAGGTGAGGAGACTCCAGCAGGAGACCGGGCCAAAAGCAGAGGCCATGGACCAGCTGGATGGGCCAGGGGGACCAAGTGGGGAGCTCGGAGCCACCTTCCCAAACCTCCTCCATCAGACCGCCATTTCCACTTGCTGACTCAGGTGGCAGGACACCTCTGCGGCAGCCGGCCCAGACACCACCACCTCCCTCTGTCCATCCCTCTCGGAAGTGCCGCCAGCCAGGCCCAGCGGAGCCTCCCATGTGTGCTGGCCCAGGACCCCTCTGAGACCACTGCTTGGCCCCCCACCAATCCCTCCATGGCTTGGAGGTAGCAAGTCCACCCTCCATGGGGTCCATGGGAAGGGGAGGGTGCACCGAGGCTGCCCTAGCTCCCAGGCCCTCAGATCCCTGGCCCCCACCCACCCTGGGGGTCCCCTGACTCTGCAGTCCTGGGTGCGGGCACAGGCTCATGGCCCCCCTGCGGAGTGGAAGAGACCTGTTCTGAGACCCACACTTAAAACACAGAGCTGCTGCTGCTTGAGTTGGGCCTGGCCCCAGCTCTGCACACCTGCCCCCATCCCCATCCGCAGCGCTCCACACCTGCCCGCATCCCCATCCCGTGCTCCAGAATCTCACTCTGGAGGACTCACCTCAGCCCCTGCCTGTGGCCCCGTCCCCAGCCCACTCTGCAGTCCCCTCACCCACCTTCCTACAGAACTTGCCCCACTACCAGCCACACCTCCAGCCCCAGGGCAAACCCTCCTCCCTCAGGAGGCCCCTGTCCCCGCACTCTCCCACCGCCCTGCGTGGCTGGGTTCCTACTGCCAAGGAAACGCTCCCAGTGGGCACACGAAGCAAGCTAGGGCCTCACCACCCACGTGCCCCAGCGCCAAGGACCCTGCTCTGTCCCAGAGCGCGCACGACGCCCCTTACACGGGACAGCTGCTTCCACCACTGCACCCCCCCCCGCCCCCACCCTGCCCTCCCCAGCGGGAGCCCTCTCTCCCGACTAGGGAGGAGCCCCAGGCCAGCACAGGGCAGGGGTGCAGCACTGGCAGGAGGAGGGCGTGCCTCCTGCCCCAAGCGCCGCAGGCCTGGCTGGGAGGTGGAGCCCCACGCGGCACCGAGGGGCACTCTGCGGTCACAGGCGTCACGCCCACGGCGCCCCGCGGCCACCTGCACGGCCGTGGGTCAGGCCAGTGGGAAGGGACAGACTCGCAGGCTGGCTGTGGGGGTGCAGGGCCGACACGAGCAGGCTGAGCGCCGGGCGCTCTCCACAAACAGCTCGAAACCCGAGCCGACAGGCTCCCGCTGACGCAAGCGCTCTGAGTGCGCGGGCGGCCAGGATGGGCGGGGCGGCGGCCCCGGGAGGAGCGGGAGGCCGCCAGCGCTGGAGGCAGCTGCCGGTTCAGTAGCTGGGAGAAGCCATTAACGGCCGTTTGGCGAGAGAGCAGAGGGGATCGCGGGCTGTGGATACAGACAGGCCTGGGCCCGTCCCTGCGGGATCCCAAGCTACCGCGAGGCCAGGGCGCCGTGGCGCCGGCCAGGGCCGCAGCCCCGCCCCCTGCCCCCAGCGGAGGTCCCGCAGGGGACAGGAGGGTGTCGGGCCCAGGCGTTCAGGGACTCGCATGACGGGGGAGGATGCCTCCCAGCCTCTGTGGCCAGAGTTCATAGCCACCCCTCACCTCTCACCTACTGCCGGCCTCAGTTTCTCCCAGCTGCTTGAAACAAAGAGGGGCGGGAGGCTGTGAAGGCTGCCAGCCCCCTCCCCCCACGCCGCCCCACCTCCCCGGGGTCCGGAGGCTGGATGAGATCACGTCTGTGAGGTGCCGGTGCCGTGGGAGAGGAGTGGGGTGGACACAGCCTGCGGCTGCTCAGGACTCCCCCCGCCCCAGGACCCCCGCCAGACCCAGCAGCACATCCAGGGGACCTGGGCCCCAGTGCAGCTTGGGATGTGAATTTGGGGACTGAGAAGGGCAAATGTATGGGAACAGGGCTCAGAATATCCACGAAGGTAGAATGTCACTCATCAGTCAACGTCTGGGATGGGGGGTTCCCCAAAGCCAGGCCCAGCAGAGGCCAGCAGTCAGAGGGTCCAGAAGCCCCAGCATCCCCCAGCTCAGGCCTCAGATCCAGACCCAGGGAGTGGGCAGGGCAGGGTCCAGGGGAAGGGAGGCTAGGTGGCACTTCTACCCCACCCTCAGGCCTCCACGCCGCAGCGTCCATGAAGGTTGTCTCTCCCAGGAGCACCAACCCTGTCAGGACACCTCTGCTGCTGGCCAGGGCCTTACGTGGGGTCCAGACACCACTGGCCACTCCCAAGGACACTGCTGGGAGAACGGACTCTGCCCTGACACCGCAGGTGTCCCCAGACTGTGGGCCCTCCAAAAAAACCACGGCAAGCCACAGGGCACACCGGCCTCCGAGCCCCACGCTCCACACCAGGTACCCAGCGGGGCCACTTGCCGCCCGGGCCCTGGGGCCTCTTCCCCAAAGCCCAGCGCACTTTGCTTGGATTGCAAAGACACCCACGACGTCAGGGTGGAAGAGACCGGTGCCCACGTGCCCCCGATCACCCCAGGCACACGTGCTGCTCAGGGCAGGGAAGCATCTGTGGGCCTGGCGAGCTCCTGAAAGATGAGCCCCCTCGGGCCGCGGGCCGGCTGTGCTGGCAGAAGCTCGGGAAGGCGGGCACCAGGGCCCCCTCCTGTCACTCGGACATATGGGATAGTCATTGCCAGAGGAAGCGGCCCCCGCAGCCCCCACTGCGGCTGCAGGCCAGGCCGGGCGGCCGGGAGGAGCGCCTCCCCGTGGGCAGGCCCAGGCCCCTCCCCCGCCTCTGCACTCCATTTACAACCATCATCGATTTCTCAAAATACCAAATATAAAAAAGTAGCCGACAGGATGTGGCTGCCGACAGCCAGAGCCCCTGGGAGGGGGGAGACAGGCAGGGAGCCGCACTGCGCTGGCCCCCCCTCACCGTGTGCGCCCGCTGCTCCGGCCAGGAAACCAATTTATTTTGTTTTGTCTCTGTTCTCTGAACGCACAGAGACCAGATCGGGCGGGCAGCCAAGGCTCCTGCAGCCGCTGCCAAGAGAGCGTGAGCATGGGGGCGGAGGCCAAACAGGGGAGGGGGCGCGTGCCTCCCCAGGCCCCGGGACAGCCCCCGACAGGCGGCAGGAAGAACTCTGGAGGACGGCCGTCCCTGCGAGGCCCGCACCAACGCGGCCGTTCTCCCCCAGCCCCGAGGCCCGCGGCCCAAGGAGGCACCTGGGCGCACACCACGGCGCGGGGGCCACAGCCCTGCCAGTGACTGGGACACACCTGGGAGGGGACAGGCAGGAGGAGACAGCCACCTCGGGGCTCAGAGCTCCTCAGCTTCCAGCCCTCCCAAAGCAGGCAGGCCCAGGTAGCAGAGACACGGCCTCTGGCCCACACACCGGGGCGTCTGGATGCCAGATGGGGCACTCCTGGCCCACCACCATGCTTGTCCCTTCAGACCCTAAACTTGAGGGGACACCTGGGATTCACTGGGGCCCACATCAGTCCACACCTCGAGGACACCAGGGAGGGAAGGGACAGATCGCCCAGAGGCCACCCACCTCCCGCACGAGGCTGCCAGGCGACGCTGCTCGGGCCTGTCACCCCGGGGGCCCAGCACAGGCCAGCGGGCGTACGGAAGCCAGCCCTGCCCCAGCCTCTCCGCGCCCACCAAGAGCACGAGTGCAGCCTCCACAGAGCACGAGGGACCCCAGTATCAGCCGGCCGTCCCACAGACACGCGCGGGGGTTCACCATGTCACGTCCACCCCACTTCCTTCCCGAGCAATGACACACAGTCCAGCAGACATGTATCCCCAACCCCGAAATTGCCCTTCCGGACCACGAGCGCGGCCCCTCACGGCGGCCTGACTCCTCTGCACCCAGGGCAGCACAGCCCCCAGCTGGGGAAGGCGCCCCCCCACCCCTCGTGGGAGAGCAAGCCCAGCCCCACCTCCTCGTCAGAGCTGTCCTCCGCATACTCTTCACAGCCCTGCACTCTCGCCACCTCTGTCCTTGGGGAAGGGCTCCCAGCCTGTAAGAGAGAAGGGGACAACGGTTATGTCAGGACACTGACGCCCTCTGACCTCGGGCAGAGCCCACGCCCGCAGTCCCGTGCCCCCTCCTTGATGGTGGCGGCTTGGGAAGAACAAACTGTCCGTCCTGCTGGTGCTGAGGCCAAGCTTCCCGCCGCCCCCAATCTCTAAGCAGCTCCAACCTGGCTCTGGGCCTTAAGACAAGACCAGTGACACCCCAGGTCTCCGTGGGCCTCTTGGGCCCCACCCGAGGTCCTCTGTCAAGGGCCAGATTCATCGCCGTGTGCCAGCTCCGAGGAAGGACCCCAGGGAAGGGCTGACACCTGTACCAGACGGGAACGGGAACACTCAGCAAGGAAGCCACCAGCTGAGGGCCCAGCCGCCCCCGCACCCTCTAACGAAAAAACCGGCTGCAGGGCTCCTGGCCCAACGGCCCATACCCAGCCCTGCCAGGCCTAGGAGAGCCCAGGGTCGGGGAGCAAAGTGGGGGTGGCCACTTGGTGGCAGCAAGGAAGGGCGGGGCAGGGCCCACACCTGGGCCGGGCCGTCTGGAGGAGGGCGTGTGCACCTGCCGTCAGCCACGGCGGCAGGACCCTTCCCCCAGGAGGCCCCGGCGTCAGCCCAGTCGGCCAAGGGCCCAGAGAGGCACCCCTAACCTACAGAATGCCGGGAGGATACAGCCCCCCAGGCCAACCCCAACCCACCAGGTCAGAGAGTGGGCGCCCCCGAACATTCACACCCTAACCTGGAAAAGAGATTCTTCCCTCGGGGGGGGGGGAATCGGGTGTACCGGAACCGGGACTGATGGGGAAAACAGCCCCACCTCTCACTCCCGGGCGCAGTAAAGTACTCGGGAGCAGGGGCCCCTGAGCGAGGCGCCCCCGCCAGAGCCCCACTCCCCTGACCGGGCAGGAGCCAGAGGCCTGTGAGGTGGCTCTTCCTCTCGCCTGTTTTTTCCCTCAGTATAAGGAGGGTGGGAGACTAAGTTTTTTTCCAGGCCAGGAACACGGCGGGATTCGGTTTCCATGTCTCCCCCACCCCCGCTCCTCATGCTGCACGCACTGTGGGAGCCCTGCCCGCTGAAAGTGGGTCAGCACAGCCCGATGGGTGCAGGGCGCGGTGGGGGGCGAGGAGGGCGAGCCCCGACCAGGGCTCCGACCAGGGCTCCAAGCTCTCCTCCATCCTTGCCCACAGCAGCGACCAGTGGACACACCTGCCCCAGGCCCAGGGCCAGGCAACAAGTCTCCTCAGCAAGCGCCCCTGACGCCGGGCCAGGGCCGGCGGATCCACGATGCCGGCCTCCGGCCAGACTCCGCAGCTGCCCACGGCACCAGCCCACCCGACGCTCTCCACCAGCACTGAGCTCCGGAGAGTCCCACGCCGCCTGTGCCTTGGGCCACGGTCACGGGGTCCCAACAGGAAGTGTCACGGCCCCTCGTCCTCCAGGACACCCCACATCGCCCCGTGCTGGGTGTGGCCGGCCCCCAGGGACAGCATGCAGGCGCAAGGAGCCAGAGACAGGCAGGCCCCCCGACAAGGGGGGCCCCCCAGCGGAGGGGCTGCAAGTCCCCACACAAAAGAGCTGGCCCCCAGGCCCTCCTTGGTCTCCCTCCAGAAGTGCCGCTGCAGGGGACACGGTGGCCGCCAGGGGGCAGCAGAGCGCGGGCACGCGCGGCTGCAGGAACCAGGGGAGGCTCAGGGAGCCGCGCACACCTGTGGACACGACACCTGTGGACACGACACCTGTGGACACGACACCTGTGGACACACTTGGCCGTGGTTGGGCACTGGGCATTTAAACAGGACGTGAAACACACAAGGGGAACACATCTTGTTTCTCTGCCCACCCCAAGACCATAATTAACACCATGAGGACCCAAGCAGGGGCCCCCAGGGGGCTCTGCCTCGATGGCATCACAACTGCTAGAGACCCCCTGGCGGCCAGCATCAGACCCAGCCCAGCCACACCCCACCGCCACCTGGCACGGGACAGCTCGGCTCCTCCAGCTTCTCACACAAGCGGGACCCCGACAGCCCCCGCGGTGACGCAGACGAGGGCGGCCAGGCTGGAACTCGGCTCCCTGCATGGCCTTCCTGTGGGGTGAGAGACGCAGAGGACAGCAGGGCAACAGCGGCCCCCACGCCCTGAAGGTCCGCGGGAGGTGCGCCAGGCTTGTGTGCGTCCCCGACACCTGGGAGCAAAGGTCAGATCCAGGCTGCGGCGGGTAACGTGCGTTCTCGGGGATCTGGGGTGTAGCACAAACACACGAATGAGCACGACTGAGGGTCCACAGGGCTACCGGCCTGCCGCAGACCCCGCAGGGCGGCCAGCAGTGCTGCTAAGCCTCCTCGGGGAGCCAGGACCCTGAACGGCAGGTATCAGCGAGCCCTGCGCACGCGGCTCATCTGACAAGAGACGCAGACGGATACTGAGCAGACACGCACAGTCTCTAAAGGGTATACGCTGCTGGGCCTGAAAAGACCAGGGGCAACACAAAATGAAACTCCCCCTCGTTCCTGAGGGAAAAGGCACATGACTCGCTGGAGGGCCGGGAGCCCGAGCCGGCCCTGCACAAGGAAACGGCTGCTGACACCAGAGACTACTCTGTGCTCCCCGCCTCCCCATTTACAACAGATGAGTTTAACGGGACTCGACACCACCACTGCAAATGGCTGTATGGGGACGAGGCCCATGACTCGCACCAGCTCCAGGCCTGATTCACACGAGCCGCTCGCGCTGGGCGTGGCAATAGGATAAGGTGGGGGGGCGTTTTGTACACAGTGGCTGTTTCATTATTTTCTTTTAAATTTCTTTATTTGGGGGCACCTGGGGGGCTCAGTCAGTGAAGCATCTGCCTTCAGCTCAGGTCATGATCCCAGGGTCCTGGGATCGAGCCCCGCATTGGGCTCATGCTCAGCGGGGAGTCTGCTTCTCCCTCTTCCCCCACAGCTCGTAGTCTCTCTCTTGCTCTCTGTCAAATAAATAAAACGCTTAAATATTTCTTTATTTGAGAGAGAGAGAAAGAGCGCGCGCACGTGTGATATGAGGGAGGGGCAGAGGAAGGGAGGGGGGAATAGAGAGAGAGAGAGAGAGAGAGAGAGAGCGCACACATGCATGTGGGGCAGAGGCAGAGGGAGAAGCAGACTGAACAGGGAGCCTGATGCGGGGCTGGATCCCAGGACCCTGAGATCATCACCTGAGCAGAAGGCAGATGCTTCATTGGCTGAGCCACCCAGCACCCTGGGAAAGAGAGTCTTAAGCAGAGTCTGAACTGAGTGTGGAGCCCAATGTGGGACTCCATCTCACGACCCTGAGATCATGACCTGAGCCAAGACAGAGTTGGGACACTTGAGCAACTGAACCACCTGGATGCCCCAGACTGTTGCTGTTTCAAACCATGGCTACAAATCTTTGACTCTCCTCCCATCGAGGGCAGAGGCCATATGCCCGCCCCCGGTCCGGGTGGGTTCCTGGCAGGCTCACCTGTCCAGGGAAAGCAGCCCAGACCGACGACGTGGGAACTCAGAGTCTGCAGCTGTGCTCTGGAGCCCTGAGCCCTCTGGACGAGGACAAGCCCAGCAAGTGCCAACCATGTCACAGCCTGGACAGATGAGTAAAGAGACCCCAGCTGTTCTTCCTTAGGACCCTCACCTGAGCCCCAAAACACGAGGTGTGATGAGTGATGACTGTCCTAGAGCAGAACCCTGCAGGGGCACAGGAAACGGTGACGTGTTCCGAGTGCGCAGCCTAATTCTCAGGCGGGACCCAGCTGAAGGCAGCAGTGGGTCACCCCAGACATGACACCACCTCACCCTGCCTGAACACTGATCCCCAGAAATGAGAGTGCTGTAAAATGGCTGTCTGATGCTCAAGGCATTGGGATGGATTGTGGAACGGCTGCCTACCTCCCCCCATGGGAACCAATCCCACCCCAGCTGCTGGCTCACGTCCTTAGCTCTCCCGGTGGGCCCCAGGCACTTCCCAGCTGAGGTGAGCTCTGTTAACCAGCTGGTGAGACTACCTGGGGGTGCCCGCCTTGCAGTACCCCACAAGCCACAGCGCCCACATCACACCCCACCAGTGCCCACGCCTGGACCCCAGTGTGGGCAGCACCATCGTGGCCCGGGCCCATCGGAGGATGCAGGGAAGTGAGGACCCTCCTGCCCACTGAGAGGCCCTGGTGAGCGGGAAGCACAGGTGGGTGTGCTGGGATGGGGGAGCCTAAGGTCGATTCGCCCCCCCACCGCTGCCTGAGGGTGAAGGCAGGAGGGGCGCCGGCAGCGCAGCGTGGGGCGGGCACGGCTCCTCTCCAGCCTCCTTCGGGGAGGTGTGTGCAGAGGGCTCTGTGGCTGGGGCACAGTGTGAGGGGCAGGGGCCGCAAAGTGTGCCCCAGGAGACCAGCCTGGTAGACAGGGACTCAGGTCAACAAGGTCGTGGAGCACCAGGACAAGTGAGCGGGCAGCCAGTCCTGAGAGGACCCGGAGACAGGGGTGGGTGCTCTAAGTGGAGGCAAATGGAGTAAGCAGACACGAGAAGTCTCTCCAGCGAGAAGCACAGCAGAATCCTGCGCCCAAAACTACATGCATCAAAACAAGCTAATCTGCCGGGTGCGAGCAGCCTGCGGCCACGGACCTCCCTGTGAATGCCCTGAGCCCCGAGACAAGACCTCCGTGGAGGAAGATGGGGACCCCACGGCCCCACCCTCCCGAGCACCTACCAGCCCCCCAAATACAGTGCTCTTCCTCCCTTGAGCTCCTCCAGCCCCTGCCAGCACCCTGAAAGTACATCAGCCCGCCTGCGTCCCTGACTCCCAGAACCAGTGAGAACACGAGTTACTGTCCCGCCGCTAAGCATGGGGCTACTCGGTTACATGACAACAGATAAGGGAGACAAGGAGAGACAAAATGGCACCTGGCGCCACAGACGGGAGACCTCAGCCCAGCGGAATGGAAAGGACCCTGGTGGTCCTGACCCCCTACGTGCGGGCCGGGCAAATGCACAGCTGCTCCCACCAAGGGACGCCGACCAAAGAAACTTCTGAGATCAGGGGAAGGAAACTGAGGGTCAGGGAACAAAGGGGGTTAGGAGAAAGTTCTAGGACGAGAGATTAAAAAGAAAAGAACTGACGGAGACACCTATTCCCTCCTTATATTCCTTCCCCATAAGGATCCACCGGCCCCCTGGGAGAGGGCTTGGGGGCACTTCCTGGGGTCCACTCCAGCCTTGAGCTAGAGCCCCCGGGAGCGGGGAGCAGGGAGCAGGGAGGAGGCTGCAGGCCCAGCTGGGCAGAGAGGCCCAAGTTCAGAAGCGGCACACGCCAAGGGTCCACGTGGCCTTCTCTGACCCACGCAAAGGGGAATGAAGCGCAGCCTGCCGAGCCCGACCTTTGAGACACGAGAGCAACAAAAACTTCCCGCTTTGGGCGTTCTCAATACAGCTTAAACAGTCCTCACAGAAAGACAAGAAAAGATGCCCCTTTGTAATGTAATGTAAGAAAATACCATAAAGCAACAAGAGACCACATCTTCCATGTGTCAAAGTAAGAAAAAGAAAGACTCTTAAGCACACGTGGTCTCGGCGGATACGGGAAATAGGTGACTGAGGCGGCTGTCACGAGTGCTAAGTGGCACTTCCCTTCCACTAAAAATGCTCTGGCCTTTGACCCAGAGATGCTTCTGGGAACGCGTCCCAAGAACTGCTTGCACACGTGAGAACGAGCATACGCCACGGGATTCTGGCAGCGCTGCCCACCGCCGGGGCGGCCCCCACGCACCGCGGACACCAAGTGGTGAGGACAGCCCTCAGAGCCAGAGGGAAGAGCAGAAGACAGAAGTTAGGAAGCAGGCAGGCACGGCACAAACGGAGGCCTGGATGTGCAAAGAACACCCTAGACAGACCCAGGCACAGTCCTCATCCTTACGCAGGGGCAGGAGGCAGGACAGTGGGAGGGACGACCCTCAGGAGCTCCCCAGCGATCACCCTGTTGTGTCCTGCGATGCTTGTCACATAATCCCACACAACCCTTAAAAAGAAAGCGGTGGACATGTCTGAATCGCGTCCAAAGACCCAAGAGGAAGTGGAGAAGGAGGAGCTCACATACAGTGGTGCCCAGGGCAGCCTGGCACCAAAGCGGGCCATGTCTCCCCAGGACGACCCTGAGCACCTGGGCCACGTAACCCCATCCCTCCCCATGGGAAAGGAAGGCGGAGACTCAGGGCATTCCCCCCAGAACGTGCCAGTGATCACCCGGCCATCCATTCTCATCCCTGGATGACTTCAGCAGGATAGTCACAGCCAGTCTGGGATGGCCCTGTGGCAGACGTACCTGGAACCCATGACTTGTGGGGCAGGGTCCCCTGACAATGACGTATCAGCCCCGTTCCTCCCAGAACAGGAAGGCAAACCCTCCGGCTCCGTCTTGTAGAGGTCAGTCAGCTGACTGGAGTGCCTGGGCCGGGTGCATCCCACTCCAGTCCGCAGAGCTGGACTGTGAGCAGCACCTCGCCCTGCTGGCTTCGGCCTCAGGCCATGTCCCTGACGTCAGCACAAAGCCCCATGGGGAGGCGGGGTGCCCTTCGGGCGTGTGCAGCAGGGTGGCAGGGAGTGGGGGGTGGCTCGCCCATCCTTGGAAGTGGTGGAAGCCTTGACACAGGTTAAGGTGGACAGAATGCGGAAGGAAGAGTGGCAGGAGCACATAGTGGCCGAGGAGTTAGGGGAAAGCCCCATAGCGTGGTGCCGGTCGGCGGCCTGGTAAGAACCAGGCCCCAGAAAGGAGGCACAGGAATGGGAGGAAGAGTAGCTGGGCATTTTCTGTGGCCTCAGAAGCCAAAGTGGGTCCCTGGGAAGTTAGCACTTCCACTTGCAGAAGTAGCTCCCCTAAGACTGCTCCAAAGAGTGAGTGTGAGCACAAGAGGTGGAGTGGGGAGCCAGCTCAACCAAATGGAGGAGTGTGATGGCTGTGGAGGAACAGGTGGAAAAAAGGAGAGATGGGGAGATTTCCACTAAGGACTGAGAACACCCTCCCTCCACCTCAATCCTCTCTCTTGGCCTAGAGAAATTCAACCCTAGTAAAATGACAACTGTGCTTTAGAACACAAAATACTCCAACAGGGGCCACCTGTACCCCTCAATTAAAGCACAATAAAGCCAGAGACGTGAACACCCAAGCAGGGCAGGAGGCTGAGGCTGCCCCAGCACAGCGCACATTGGGGGGGCCGTGGTCCTGGCTTCAAGCCGGGGCGCGGATCGGGCTGCTGTGGAGCCAGAGACAGCCTCACCCCCCTCTGAGAACTGGTCCCATCCAGGCGGCCAGAGCCAGCTTCCCTGGACTGAAGGCTGGAGAAGGGAGGGCTTCAGTCCCCGCTGAATGCGCCAGCAAGCAGACCCGAGAAGGTGGCCTTGCAGAGAACACACAGCTCCGCGGGCACAGCACCGGCCCAGCCGCTCAGAGGGAGGGAGCGTGGCCACGCCCACAATGGTGCCCCTCCACCAGACTCCACGCGCCAGCCGCTTGAAATACTTGCACACGTTACCTAGCTTAGAGAATTTAAGTAGAAATTTTTTAAAGGGGCGCCTGGGTGGCTCAGTCGTTAAGTGTCTGCCTTCGGCTCAGGTCATGATCCCAGGGTTGTGGGATCGAGCCCCGCATCGGGCTCTCTGCTCTGCGGGAAGCCTGCTTCTCCCTCTCCCACTCCCCCTGCTTGTGTTCCCTCTCTCGCTGTGTCTCTCTCTCTGTCAAATAAATAAATAAAATCTTAAAAAAAAAAAAAATTTTTTTTAAGTGGGGGAGGGGCAGAGGGAGAGGGAGAGACTCTTAAGCAGGCTCCACGCCCAGCAGAGGGCCCGCCCCCATGACCCTGAGATCACGACCTGAACCAAAATCAAGAGCCGGATGCTTAACTGACAGAGACACCCAGGCACCACAAATAGAACATTTTTATTTAAAAAGTTATTTAAACTTTTTTTAAGTAGGCTCCATGCCCAACACAGGGCTTGAACTCATGACCCAGAGATCAAGAGTCACATGCTTTACCTACCGAGTCAGCCAGGTGCCCCAAAAGTGATTTAATTTTTAAAAATTATTTTTAGGGGCACCTAGGTGACTCAGTTGGTTGAGCATCCAACTCCTGAATTCGGCTCAGGCCGTGATCTCAGGGTCATGGGATCAAGCCCCTTATCGGGCTCCATGCTCAGCAGGGAAACTGCTTAAGACTCTCTCTCTGCCCCTCCTGCTCAGGTGCACGTACATGCTCACGGGCACATACACGCTCACGCTCTCTCTATATATAAAAAATTAATTTAAAAATTATTTTTAAAATTTTATTTCTAAAAAAGGATAAAAACCCCTTTTCAAAATAAAAAAAATTAGGGGCTCCTGGGTGGCTCAGTCGTTAAGTGACTCTCGATCTTGGTTCAAGTCTTGATCTCACAGTCATGAGTTTAAGCTCTGCCTTGGGCTCCATGCTGGAGCTTTATTTATTTTATTTTATTTTATTAATTTTTTTATTTTATTAATTTATTTATTTAAAGATTTTATTTGTCAGAGAGAGAGCAAGCGAGCACAAGCAGGGGGCACGGCAGAGGGAGAAGCAGGCTTCCCGCTGAGCAGGGAGCCCGATGCGGGACTCGATCCCAGGACCCCGGGATCATGACCTGAGCCGAAGGCAGATGCTTCACCGACTGAGCCACCCAGGCGTCCCGTGGAGCCTACTTAAAAATAAATAAATAAATAAATGTGTGGATCCTTAATTGTAAAAGGAGCAATGACGTGGAAAGATGATTATTAGCGGTGGTCACCAATTGGAGCATTGGTCTTGAGGAAGAACTTCCACTCTTTACTGAGTAGTGTTGATGAAAGATTTAATTTTTGTCAAGGAAGGTACATTTTGTAATTTTAAAAAGTTAAAAAAAAAAGGAGGAAAAACAGTTCAGTTGCCCATCATCCTACAAACCACAGTCAATACAGTTTGCACATCATCCCTCTATGCACACCAGCATTATGACTAAAGCTTGAATGGGTAGAAGGTTTAAATCTCGGTACCTGGGTGGCTCAGTTAGTTAAGTGTCTGCCTTCGGCTTGGGTCGTGGTCCCAGGGTCCTGGGATCAAGTCCTGCATAGGGCTCCCTGCTCTGCAGAGAGTCTGCTTCTCCCTCTGCTCCTCCCCCCTGCTCTTTCTCAAATAAATAATCTTAAAAAAAAGAAAAAAAAGGTTTAAATCTGACTTTAAATCCTTTCTTCCTAGGAAACAGATCAAACAAGCATGGCTTTTTGGTTTCTATTATGGGACTAGATTTCTGTATGACTCAAGGTCATAACCTTCAGGACACCAGACCCATTGGAAATACAAATAGTTATGAACTACTTTCTAAAACATTCTAGGGGTGCCCAGGTGGCCCAGGTGGCTCAGGTGAGCCTTCGGCTCAGGTCATGATCCCAGGGTCCTGGGATCGAGCCCCACGTCGGGCTCCCTGCTCCTTGGGAAGCCTGCTTCTCCCTTTCCCACTCCCACTGCTTGTGTTCCCTCTCTCGCTGTCTCTCTCCCTCTCTCTGTCAAATAAAATCTTTTAATAGATAAATAAATAAAACATTCCAAAGAGCAAATACTGTATCTTAATTAAATTAAGCTTTTCTCTCATTTTTCTCACTTAAGACAAGGGGGAAGTGCACCCTTCCCCATCATCACAGGGACAGGTACAGGCCAAAGCCTCACCCAGCCAGGCTCCCTGGAATCAGGCTCAGGTGTTCGGGTGGCTCCCTGTGTGTCCTGTGAGCTCCCCACCAGGCAGTCCCTTGCACATGAATCCCTACCTCAGGCTTTGCCCGCAAGAAACCCAGCCTACAACTGAAAGTGGGCTGAGTTCCATGGAGAGGTGACATCAGAATCACCTGAAGAGGCCCAGGCATGTGGATTTTTGGAGTTCCTGAGAACAGAGCACATAACTGTGGTTGAAAAACAACCCCCAAGAGCTCAGAGCACTCCAGCTCTAATCAAGTGTTCCACTTGGCGCCAAATGTGCCCACAGGTGCATCAGAGGAAGGATGTGGGCCTTGGGGTTCCTAAGGAAACTTGGGAGAAAGCAGTGTGGGGACAGCCCCCCAGAGAGCCTAAGACCTGGCAGTCACTTTCTTTCCTGGCCATCTTCATCTAGAGAGGAGAGCCTACTGGCAGGCTCCTCGCTCACCCACCTGCACCTGCTGCCCAGTGGTCTTCTCCATTCCGCTGGGGCCCTCATCACTGCTGACCCCATCCTCTCTCTCAGCTGGGTCATCTTCACTACTGTCGCTGCCGGAATCTTCCAGGCCTGAGAACACACTCTCCTCGCTTTCAGACAGGCCAGAATCACTGCCATCCTGGAGGCTGGGAGCAGGAGCACAGGCGAGAGAAGGCTGCAAGGAGCACAGTGTTGATGACGGCCACACCCCCAGGCCACCCACCACCCCACAGGCACCCTGATGACCCATGGCTCTGTGTGGTCAGCCTCCAAGGCCAAAGCCCTCAGGTCACAAGCTTCTATCTCCACCAAAACCATCCACCCAACCCGGGCAGAACCTTCCTCACTGTCCACCTCCACTGACAGGATGGCCACCTGCCCTCGGAAGGGACATTGAATTTCTTGCATCTCACAAGGGAAGGGCTTTTCAAGGACAACATCTCTTTCTTAGAGTTCAGTTCCCATCACATTTCCAACCCAGGCTCTCCATCCTCCGCATCCCACGCTGGCCAGCTCCAGAGCTATGAGGGCACTGGGGCAGAAGCTGGGGCCAACAGAGGTACAGGACCATGGAGGGGCTTTTCTCTCTGAAAGAGAAGCCTCGGTATCCAACTAGATTGAGACCAACAGTTGATCAGTAAATTGTAAAGGTGGGCTGAACAGTGACAAAAATGATACAAATCTGACTTAAAAACAAGTATATACCCACTCGTCCCCTCCTCGGGTAGGGCCCCAGCTTTTCCTGAGCAGAGCCCTGCTTACCAGATACCATCTCACCCCTATCTCTACAGGACACAATGCACAGCGGGTGAACCCCGTCATTGCCGTCTAAAAACGAACAAGAAATTGTAGACTTCCAGGAAACTTCTGAGTACGGAATCCTGGATTTCACTGTTTTTCAACAGTCTGCAACTCTCTCACCCAGTTGGGCAGCCTGCACTCTGTGCAGAAGCTGCGGGCCCGCAGGCGAACAGCACGAAGGAGAGTCCGCTGAGAGGCGCTCAGCTGCACGTGCTGCCAGGACCTTCTACAGCCCGGACGTACTGACATCCACCGCCGGCGTGGCCGTCCGTCCACTTAAAACCCAGGCGGTAAGCCCCGGGTTCGTTCAATCGCCTATCTTCCTTCACTTCTGCAATATGCCTGACGCGCCCCAGCGCGCAAATACGTACATACTCCCTGGGGGAGCGAGCGCAGATCTGTGCGACGGGAGGATGCACAATCCAAAGGGTTTCAGGGCTGCCGCACAGGACGCCACCGCTCCCTACTCCGCCTCCCCCTCCAGCCGCCCCTGCGCAAGGGGTGCTCCCGGCCAAGGCCGCACAGGACAGGCGACCCCGCTTCCGCACGTTCCCAGGCCCGCCGCGCGCTGGGTGGCCTCGCGGTGGGCCGACGAGCCACCACGTGCGGCCCCGGGCCCCGCCGCCCGACCCCGCCGCTCGGACCCGCTCCCCCGTCACCTCCTCCGGCTCCGGCTCCGGCTCCGGCTCCGGCCCCCGCGGCCGCTTCCCGGGCCGCGCCCCCGTCGCCGCTGCACGCCCCGCGCCCCGCGCGCCCGCCATGCTACCCGGCCGGTCCCGACCGCGCCGCCACTTCCGGCAGCGCAGGCCGCGTGGGAATGGGGCGGGGCCTGCGGGGTCAGGGGGCGCGGCCCGTCCCGCCCTTCCCGGCCCGATTGGTGGGGCGCGTCCAGCACGCGCAAGCGCGCGGCGGCAGAAGCGCGGGAGGGGGCGGGCGCTGGGGGCGGGGCGGGGCGGGGCGGGGCGGGGCGGGGCGGGGCGGGGCGGGGCGGGCGTACGCGCGCCCGGGCGACGCGGGCGGGTGGCGCCGGCGGGAGCGCGCCCGTCGCAAGATGGCTGCGGCCATGCTAGGCCGCGGGGCCGTGTGTGCGCAGCCGGCGGTGGCGGTGGTCCTACCCCGGCGGCAGGCGCGTCGGCAGCGCTAGCCCGGCCCGAGGCCCCATTTCGCGGTCGTCACCTCCGCCTCTCCCCGCCTAGCCCGGTATGGATCTGCCCGTGGGCCCCGGCGCGGCGGGGCCCAGCAACGTCCCGGCCTTCCTGACCAAGCTGTGGACCCTCGTGAGCGACCCGGACACCGACGCTCTTATCTGCTGGAGCCCGGTGAGGGGCTGGGGCCAGTCCCCGTGAGGGGTGGGATGTGGGGAGGCGGGGGCTCAGGCTCAGGGTTCGCGGGAAGAGCGTGCGGGGCTCGCTCTGGTCGGCTCCTGCCACGCCAAGTGTCCCCGGGCTGGGGAGGAAGGGCCTCTCCTCCGGCCGTTCGCTAACTGTTGGACGATCGCGGAAGTGTGTCGGCCCGTAGAGCAGTACCCGGTTTCGCTGGCGATCGTTGTGCCCAGGTGACCCTCTGTATTTTATCAAATGAGTTACCAGGGTGGTGTGGTCGGCAGCTATTCGTAGAAAATTAGGACGTGGCGCGTGAATTGGAGGGCGTTGCTCTAGTGCAAAGGGGAAAGGAACGAAAACAGAAAGTAAAACGTCATAAAGTTCAAGTTGATCTCGAACCCATGCCCAGAGATACTGGAGCTGGGTTTCCCTAGAGCCGCTTTGTTTTTCATTCCTCACAGGGCGTCTTTATTCAGGTCCCTGTCTTCTGTTGCCTGGCAGCAGGCTTGTTTACAAGGTTTGACCCTGCAAGACCGGACAGCTCCGGTTTTGCAGAGGTAAATCAGAGAGTGTGTCTGGAGCTGAAGATCGGAATCTGCTGTTCCCATCCTGTGATGTCGTGTCTGGCGAAGGCCAGAGCCATACCCCAGGGCTGGCAAATGGGTGCCCTGAAGAAAGGCCACCCTGGTCCAGAGCCTCTGGGTGCCTCCAAATATGCTTGACCTCTTGAGGGCCAAAACGCTGGGTTTCTCAGACTTTGCTAAGCACTTCCTTTCATGCTCTTAAGCCATTAGGAATGATGAAATGTTTAGGTTGAAGCTGACTCTTGGGTTGTCTGCTTGCTCAAGCGCTGCTCTGCCTGAAGACTGGGAATAAAGAGACTAGGTATCATGCAGCGTTCTTATTGGAGACACTTTGTATTGGTTTCGGTGACTTGCATGTGTGGGCACTCCATTCCTCAGTGCACTACCTGTTTTCTCTGATGACAGGCAAGGGCCCTGAAAAGGAGAAACATGCTTTCCTACAAGCTGCCGTGTTACTGCCATCCCCTCTTTCCAGACCTCGAATTTTTCTGACCAAAGGAAGTGACCCCACATTTCTGTTTTCCTTTATCTTCCTTCTTCCTCTTATTCCTTCCCCTAACTTCCAGGAAACACTCTTAAACCCAGATTGGGGAGGGGCATCAGAGATGCCCTGGGAAATATTCCAAGTCTAATCCTGCTAGGGTGATCCATCCCACCTGCTAGGGTGCCCCTTAATCTGCTTGCTTTTTCTGCTTAAAGATTGTGAGGCATGTGGGTGAAGTGTCACCAGCTTACTCTCCAGGACCTGCAGCCTGTGTTCTATGTTCTGGGCAAGGCCTTTGAACAGGAATGATCAGGCCTGTGACAGCTCTCACTTATAGTGGCTGCCCTTGAATCCTGTTGGCGTTGGGGGGATGGGAATCGGGTCAGGGGAAAGGGAGATGGGGAACTGGCTGGAGTATGAGTATTTGAACCTTCCTGGTCTATATGCAGGTCAAGCGGGACATAGTGGTAGGGGCTGACACTAACAATGAATACAGAAACCAAACAGTAACTCAGTAGTGGAAGGAAGCCCTTTCCAGGCTGGGCAGGGGCCTGGGGAACTGCCTGGCTCGGGGTCAGGAGATGGTCCTATACCTGTAGCCTCTACCACAAAAGTCCACACAGGGTCTTCTGCAGACTTGTGGCCCAGAGTCTGGCTCTCAGAGGCCTTGGAGAGCTCTGATGTCCTTGCTTTTGGTGTCTTCCCTTTGTGTTGGAAGTTTTCTCACAGTTGTACCAAGAGAAACTCACCACGTTTGACCTAGGGGACAAGGGGCAGTCAGAGGTATGGTGGCTGACTCACAAGGCTGCGTAAGGTGAGGGAAGGGGTCCAGTCCCAGAAACCCTCCGGCCAGTGGGGTCAGGTCTGGACAGCGTTGAGCTTCCTCTGCCCAGCCTGAGGGACAGACCACAGGTCACTGCCCCAGAGGATTACGTTGGCTTACTCACCCTCAAATCCTGATACAGTTAAAGATGCACTGGGCATGGCATCTCAGCTGGATAAGCAAGGGTCTTTAGAGATGCTGCGGAGAGGGAACTTGGCCACCATGAGCGCAGCCTGGGATGTGCCTCAGCTCTCCTGCCCTACAGCCTGTGCCTCCCACACCCACTGGGACTGTCCGTGAATCAGGCCACGGTCGCCCCTGTACACTCAGAGCTGGCTATGGACCATTTCCAGAGCTCCCTTGACAGGCAGGGACACTCCTCCTCCCCGGACACTGAGAGCCAGGTGAGGCACCCCCCAAGCCTGCTGAGCTCGTTCTCAGACAGCTGCCAGGACCCAGCAGGCCCTCTGGATCCTGCCTTTAGGGATCTGTCCGTTGAGCCAAAATGCTGAAGGAGCACCGCAGGTTACTGCTCCCAGCGGCAGGCTGGACGGCATGCTGCAGGGCCTCCCTGACGTAGACGGCTGCCGCCACCACACGGCAGCCCGGCTGTGCTTCCTCAGACCTCGCCTGCACAAGAGTATCAATTCTCCTCCATCCACAGCCATGCAAGGAGGGGACAGTTGGCCATTTTGTAGATAAGAAAACTGAGTTTTGGGCGCCTGGGTGGCTCGGTCATTAAGCGTCTGCCTTCAGCTTCAGTCATGATCCCGGGGTCCTGGGATCGAGTCCCACGTCAGGCTCCCTGCTCAGTAGGGAGCTTGTTTCTCCCTCTGCCTCTCTCTGTGTGTCTCTCATGGGTGGATGAATAAAATCTCTAAAAAAAAAAAAAGAAGAATAGAAGAGAAAACTGAGTCTCACAAACATCAGGAAACTTACCAAAAAAAGCTGGAGATTGGTTAAACCAGACCTGAATCCAGCATCTTTCTGATGAAGACCAGCTGTTGCTCCCTGACCGTCTTTGCCAGGCACTCTGTATTTCCTGGTGGCAGCAGGAGACCCCCACCCACCCATGCCCACAGGGTCAAGACGCTGGCCCTGCCCTACCTGTTTTCTTAGTTAGACCCTGGCCTCACTGGGACTGACCAGCACTGCGGGAGCTCAGTCAGGATTGTATTTTGGATTTTTACATGAGTCCCCCTCACCCCTTCGGTAGAGATACACACACATACAGAGACAGACGGACGGACGAGACTGGCAGAGACCTATAAACGACAGACTCTACACTGTGGCCTCCCGAGTCTGTTTCCTCCCGCCACCCCCCAGGGGGTGAGGTGGGCGGGGGTGCAGGGTGAGGAGGGGCCCAGGGCACGTGGGTCTCCGAACGGGGCTGGAGGTCTGGGCCATGATGGCCTCCTTGG
>NC_138372.1:170429994-170448033 GCF_054177405.1 Leptonychotes weddellii
CAGACGGACGGACGAGACTGGCAGAGACCTATAAACGACAGACTCTACACTGTGGCCTCCCGAGTCTGTTTCCTCCCGCCACCCCCCAGGGGGTGAGGTGGGCGGGGGTGCAGGGTGAGGAGGGGCCCAGGGCACGTGGGTCTCCGAACGGGGCTGGAGGTCTGGGCCATGATGGCCTCCTTGGGGGTGGGGGTGGGGGGAAGGTAGATGTCCGGAGCATAGCCGTGCGCGCCTGACTCCACAGGACCCGTGTGTGCTCAGAATCCTTTATTCGAGGACCTGGAAGGGGGCAGTGGGATAGACCCACTCTGGAATGTGCAAAGAGCTCCCATCGGGTATGATATGGGGGCTAGGCCAGAGTCCTCACACTCCATAGGCCCTGGAGCCTGCAGCTCTGGCTTCAAGGCGCCCTCTCCCTCGGGGGGTGGGGGGGGCTGTCTTCCGTGAAAGGAGGACGGCCAGCCCTCAAATGCTTCCCAGTCCTGGCAGGACAGCAGCTGCCACCACAGACCCCTCCGTTCTTGAGCTGGAAAGCCAGAGTGAGCAGAGTCACTGGCCTGCACATGTTCCCTGCCCTGGAGATCAGAGTGCAGGACGCCAGCGGCCAGAGATGAGGAGGATTGTGTTGGGTGCTTGTGTTGCAGGAACTAACATAAGCTAACTTAAGCAGAAAGAAGAACAGGACATGACGGTGCCGATGGTCTCACACTCAGATAAGGACAAAACTAGGATGGGGGAGGAGGACCTAAGTGACCCTCCATTTCTCGACCAGCCTCACACGTCCTGTCACCTCCCTCTGCAGCCTGGATTTCTCTGCTGCTGTGGCCACATGGTTCCAGCCACACACCTACCGCCCCAAATGCCCGTGTCCCTGGACCCCAGAGAGGGTCGGCCAGCCAGACAGGAGACCAGAGCACATCGTGCCAGACTAGTCTTCGGATTGACATTTGGGGGACTGAAGTGTTCTGGGTAGATAGTGCAGGTGGTCCCCCTCATGGAATACAGTGGTTATTAACCCTTTGGGGTCATGGAGCCTTTGAGAAAATACTCAAAGACAGAGATCCTCTCTATAAAAGCATACATGCCTGCAGAATTTAGATTCGTTTTAGATTATTCCTAGTGCCATCAAAAATAAGTCCAGAGGCTCCAAATTTACAGTCAGACTTGGCAGTTACTAAGAAGTGCATCTCAGGGGCGCCTGGGTGGCTCAGTTGGTTAAGCAACTGCCTTCGGCTCAGGTCATGATCCTGGAGTCCCGGGATCGAGTCCCGCATCAGGCTCTCTGCTCGACAGGGAGTCTGCTTCTCCCTCTGACCCTCCTCCCTCTCATGCTCTCTGTCTCTCATTCTCTCTCTCGCAAATAAATAAAATCTTAAAAAAAAAAGAAGAAGTGCATCTCCGGGCACCTGGCTGGCTCAGTGGGTAGAGAGTGCAACTCTTGGTCTCGAGGCTGTGAGTTCGAGCCCCATGCTGGGTGTAGAGTTCACTTTAAATAGAAAGAAAGAGAGAAAGAAAAGGAAGGAAGGAGAGAAGGAAAGAGAAGTGCATCTCAGGATTAGGGCATTGCTCACCAGCCAGCAGCTGGGCACACACTTCTCCCTGCTGCTTCCATACTTTAATCACAGGCTTTGATTATACCCAAGGAAAAGCTAAGACCACCTCCAGGAATTCCCCAGAGGTAGCAGAGAAGGAGGGGTCTTGAATCATCAGGCAGGGAGATGGAACATGGTGTTCTGTGATGGATTCACCAGGAAACCTTTGAAACTCCTGATGGCCCTTAAGGTAGGGCTTGTAGGACACAGTCAATGTGGGCTTAACCCTTGAACAGTGTTCAGGATTGGAAAACAGGAAGGACAGGTAAGCCACACAGGTGCCCAGGCTTTCTTCCTGGAGGCGGTTTTCAAACTAACAGCCCAGACTTTGGAAAAGCCAAGGCAGCTAGAGTTTGCAAGATGTGGTACCAGGGAAGGGAGCTGTACCAGGAAAGAGCTCCAGGAGTCTGCACATGAGCCCCTTTGGGTCTTCAGCAGAGTATTGGTTCCACCTGCCCATAGGATGAGACCTATGAAGCCAGCCTGAGAACCTTCTAGAAAAGGAACAGCTACTGAGGAGAGCTCACACAGGGCCGTGAATTACCTGAGTTCTCCCAGCCAATTTGGAGGAACCACATTGAACATGCAGAGCATTCAGCAGAGACTAAAAGAGCTACAGCTTGGAAGTGGGACTGAATTAAGAAAATCTGCCCCAAACACAATGTAATCGAATTTGAAGAAAAGCCGTAAAAGGATCAGGCTGATCCACACAAAACACTCTCAGGAGGAAGATCACAAAACCCAGACACAACATAAAAACCCTCGTGTCCAGGGCCCTATCAAAACTAACAGGTGAGGGCGCCTGGGTGGCTCAGTTGGTTAAGCGACTGCCTTCGGCTCAGGTCATGATCCTGGAGTCCCTGGATCGAGTCCCACATCGGGCTCCCTGCTCGGCGGGGAGTCTGCTTCTCCCTCTGACCCTCCCCCTTCTCATGTGCTCTCTCTCATTCTCTCTCTCTCAAATAAATAAATAAAATCTTTAAAAAAAAAAAAAAACTAACAGGTGAGCCAATTGGCAGGAGAGTGTGTCCTATGACAAAGAAGGGGAGAGTCATAGCAGTGTTCCCAGGGGTGATGGGAACTAGCCAACAAAGACATTAAAACAATTGTAAAAATATTCCGAGTGCTCAAAGAAGTAAAGCAAACCCATGAAGACAGAGAAGTGGAAGACAGAGAATAAAATGTCAATGGAACAAGTTTCTCATGCAGAAGAATTCCACATTGTTTGTGTAGATCCCCCTTCAGGGAGGCATCACATATATCCTCACCTGTATGTGTAGGCTACACATAGTGACTTTCTTCCAAGAAGCAACAGAGTGGGTGGGGTGGGCAACTACAGTGGGGACACCTGATAGACATGGCCTCAGAGTGTGTGTCCTTGCCATGACATGAGAAGGGCACTTAACCTCTGTGGTCTTCCTCCAAAAACTTATATAACCTCAACTAGTCATGAGGAAAAGACACAGGACAAATCCAAATTGAGTGACATTCTACAAAATACCGGACAAGTACTCCTCAAAACTGTCAAGGTCAAGAGAAACCAGGAAAGTCTAAGAGACTGTCCCAGCCAAGGGGAATGTAAGGAGACATAAGAACTAAATGTAACATAATCCCTTGGATGATGTCCTGGGACAGAAGGACAGAAGATAAAAACTAAGGAAATCTGAATAAAATAGGAACTTTAGTTAATAATAAGGTACAGGCATGCCCCTTTTTTTTGAAAGTTCATGTTATGCCATCTTGCTTTAAAAAAAGACCTACATTAGTACCTGTTTTAGCTAACTGAAAGATTATTTTTGGGGTCTGGGACTACTCTAGATTTTTCCATATTAATTAGCGGTAATTCTTTGCTTTACGAATTTCGGCTTACAAAAGATTTCTTGGGAACACTCTACTTTCAGATAGCAGGGGAGACCTGTATATTGATTCATTACTTGTGACAAGTACACAATGTTAATAATAGTGTGCAGGGTATATGAGAACTCTGTACTATCTTCCCAACTTTTCTGTAAACCTAGTTACTCTAAAATCCAAAGCTTATTTGTATAAGTCACTGCAGGGGATTAACAGATTAGATACTGCAGAAGAGAAGATCACTGAACTAGAGTAACCATAGAAACTATTCATAGTGATGTCCAGAGAAAACCAGACTGGAAACAGTGAGCAGAGCCTCATGGGGACGATATCACACAGCCTGACACACAAGCAAACTTCAAGAATAAAGGGGGAGGGAATGCTTAGACATAACCATCCAAGTTTTTGGAAAGCTGTGAACCCACAGATCCAAGACTTATAAGACTTTCCAAGGATGAGGCACCTGGGTGGCTCAGTCGTTAAGCGTCTGCCTTCGGCTCAGGTCATGATCCCAGGGTCCTGCGATCGAGCCCCACATTGGGCTCCCTGCTCCGCGGGAAGCCTGCTTCTCCCTCTCCCACTCCCCCTGCTTGTGTTCGCTCTCTCGCTGTGTCTCTCTCTGTCAAATGAATAAATAAAATCTTTAGGGAAAAAAAAAAAGACTTTCCAAGGAGGATAAGCACAAAAAGCATACCAGGGCATATCACCATCAAGTTGCTAAAAGCAGGTGATGAAGAGAAAATCTTAAAAGCAGCCTGAAAAAGAAAGGGAATTGCACAGAGGGACATAGAACAATGCTGCCTTCTCCTCAGCAACTCTGACGCTTGAGGCCAGAAGGGAGTTCCATAGACGGGAGTCTGGTCAGCATTCAGAACTCAGTGTAACTTACCACGTCAGCGGACATAGAAGAAAAACCACATGACCATCTCAATGGAGTAAGGAGAAACACTGACAAACGTTAACATCCACTTTATGATAACAGCTCAGCAAACTAGTAAGGGCGATTCCTCAGTCCAATAAAAAGCATCTGCAAGGGCGCCTGGGTGGCTCAGTCGGTTAAGCGACTGCCTTCGGCTCAGGTCATGATCCTGAAGTCCCGGGATCGAGTCCCGCATCGGGCTCCCTGCTCGGCAGGGAGTCTGCTTCTCCCTCTGACCCTCCCCCCCTCATGTGCTCTCTCTCTCTAATAAATAAATAAAATCTTTAAAAATGAATAAATAAATAAATAAATAAATAAATCTTTAAAACACACACAAAATATTTAGTGCTTGTATTACTTATTGCTGTGTAACCAAGTATCTCAAGACTTAACTGGTAAAACAACAAACCTCACAGTTTCTGAGAGTCACAGACTGATTCTGATTCAAGGTCTCTCATTGAGGTTGCAATCATGTCAAGACGACTGAAGAGAGACCTGCCTCCAAGTTCACTCAAGTGTTTTGTGGCAAGTAGCTTTTGGCAAGAGACTTTCATTCCTCACCACGTGAGCCTCTCCTTAGGGCTGCCTACAGCAGGTCAGCCTGCTTCTCTCAGAGCGAGGGATCCAAGAGAGCAAGAGCCCCAGGTAGCTTTTGTAACCCGTCCTCAAATACCATCACATCTGTTGAATGCTAGTGATCACAAATAACAGCCCTGGTACACCCCTCATTGGGTGTAGAGATTACTTAAAACTAAATAAACTTAAAAAGTCAGACAAAAACAGTCCGAGAAAACAACAGACCAGTATCTTTCATAATAAAATATGAGCAAATCTAGCAATATATATTTAAAAAGTAATGTCACAACATATGGAACTTATTCCAGAAATGCAAGGGTGGTTCAAGATTTTAAAATCAAGTCAGTATAATTCACTGTGTTAACAACCTAAAGAAGAAAAACCACATGAACATATTATTTGCAGAAAAAGCATTTGACAAAATATGTTTGTAAAAAAAAAAAATCCTCAGGAAACTAGGAATAGTGGGGACTTTTTCAGCCTGATACAAAAGGGTCGACAAAGAAACCTACACCTAACGTCATGCTTAATGGTAGGAGAGGCTGAATGCTTTTCCCCTAAGATCAGAACAAGGCACAGTGTCTATTTTCCCCAGTTCTAGTCAACATTGTACCAGAAGGCCTGTCCAGTACTTGAAGACAAGAGAAAGAAATTAAAGGAATATATATTGGAGAGGAAGAAATAAAGCCGACCTTAATCAGAGATAGCATGATTGTCTACATAGAAAGTCCCAAGAAATCTACAAAAATAATCCCAGAACTAGGGGTGGCCTGGATGGCTCAGTTGGTTAAGTATCCAACTCTTGATTTTGTCTCAGGTCATGATCTCAGGGTTGTGAGATTAAGCCCTGTGTTGGGCTCCAGGCTGGGCTTGGAGACTGCTTAAGAGTCTCCCTCTCCCCTCTGTCCCTACCCCTACCCACCCCCCACCCCCCCGCTCACACATGCATACTCTCAAAAATTTTTTTTAATTTTTAAAAATTAAAAAAAAGGAGCGCCTGGGTGACTCAGTTAAGCATCTACCTTCGGCTCAGGTCATGATCCCAGGGTCCTGGGATCGAGCCCCGCATGCAGGGAGCCTGCTTCTCCCTCTCCCTCTGCTGCTCCCACCACTTGTGCTCTCTCTCTCTCTGTCAAATAAATAAATAAAATATTCTTTAAAATTTTTTTTAAAAATACTCCTAGAACTAAACACTGAGTTTTGCAAGGTCACTAGATACAAGGTCAACACACAAAAATAAATTGCATTTTTTTTTTTAAGATTTTATTGAGAGAGAGCATGAGCAGGGAGAGGGGCAGAGGGAGAGGGAGAAGCAGACTCACTGCTGAGCAGGGAACCTGACGTGGGGCTTGATCCCAGGACTCTGGGACCATGACCTGAGCCAAAAGCAGTCACCTAACCAACTGAGTCACCTAGGTTCCCCAATCAATCGCATTTCCTTTTTTTTCTTTTTTTTTAAGATTTCATTTATTAGAGAGAGAGAGAGAGCACAAGCAGGGGGATGGAGTAGAGGGAGAAGCAGACTCTCCACTGAGCAGGGAGCATGATGTGGGGCTCCATCCCAGGACCCTGGGATCGTGACCTGAGCCGAAGGCAGACACTTAATCGACTGAACCACCCAGGTGCCCAATCAATTGCATTTCTGATGAAAGATAGGAAATTGATATTTTTTAAAACATCATTTACAGCTGTTCGGGGTTGGGGGGAAGAGTACTTAAAGAGAAGTCTGGTGGGGCGCCTGGGTGGCTCAGTCGTTAAGTGGCTGCCTTCAGCTCGGGTCATGATCCCAGGGTCCTGGGATCGAGCCCCGCATCGGGCTCCCTGCTCGGTGGAGAGCCTGCTTCTCCCTCTCCCTCTGTCTGCTGCTCTGCCTACTTGTGCTCTCTCTCTCTGTGTTAAACAAATAAAAATCTTTAAAAAAAAAATAAAATAAAGAGAAGTCTGGTAAAACATGCGGGGATCTGTATGTCAAAACTATAGAATTGTAAAAACACTCATGAAAGAAAGCAAAGTTGACCTAAGTAAATGGAATGGCATACCATGTTTATGGATTTTTTTAAAAGCAACTTTGAGAAGTTTTCAGGCCTTATTTCTTTGAATGTTTGTTCCATTCCTTTCTCTTTATGGTACTCCATTTACATATATGTTGGTGCAGCTAAAGATGTCCCACGTGTTTTTGAGGCTCCTTTCATTTTTTCTTTACGGTTTTCTCTCTGTTCTTCTGCTTTCATAATCTCTATCAGTCCATTGTCAAATTTGCTGATTCTTTCTTCTGCCAGTTAACATTTGCTGTTGAGCCCTTCTAGTAAATTTCTCATTTTGGTTATCGTACCGTTGAACTTTGGAGTTTTTGTCTGACTCTGCTTTGATTACTGTTTTTTTTACTGTTACTGTCCCTTTGCTGAGGCACTGTCACCTCATCTTCCTTGACTATGATTTCCTTGACTCTCTAAACATATTTATAATGTATTCTTTGAAGTCTTGGTTAAATCTGACGTCTTGTTTCTCACAGGCTGTTTCTGTGATTGTTTTTCTCTTTTCCCTTGTGCGTGGGTCATACTTTGCTATTTCTTTACATGTCTCATTTTGTTGAAAAAGTACATTTTAGGCAATGCAGTACTTCTGGATGCCCACCCCACCCAGCCACTCCTGTGCTTGTTTTTGGTTTTTGCTGGCTTGTAGGTTATGTTAGTGAGGTCTGTTTCCTCTCTTTGCGTGCTGTGTTAGTTCACTGCCTCATAGGGTATTACACCCAGACTGTAGGCTCTATAATTACTACCTGACTGTTCTGTTGGTTTTGACAGTGCCCCAGGGCACAGATTGTTGAACAGTCTTGTCCAATTACATTCAAGCAGTGGCGGCCTTTAAGGTCTGAGGTTTGTTCTGACTTGGGAGGGCTCTCAGCTGTCTCTTTCCTGTGTTAACAAACTGGCTGTGGTTGAGCCTGTTACTGGGTTTTTTTGTTTTGTTGTTTTGGGTTTTTTTAAGATTTATTTACCTGAGAGAGGGAGGGAGTGTGTGCATGGGAGCTGGGGAGGGACAGAGGGAGAGAGAATCTCAAGCAGACTCCCCGCTGAGAATGGAGCTGGATGTGGGGCTCAATTCCACGACCCTGTGATCATGATCTGAGCCAAAATCAAGAGTCAGATGGATGCTCAACCAACTGAGTCACCCAGGTGCCCCTTGAGCTTGTTACTCTTTTTTTTTTCTTTTTAAGATTTTTTTTTTTTTTTTGAAAGAGCACATGAGTGGGGGTTGGGGGTGGAGCACAGGCAGAGGGAGAAGCAGACTTCTCGCTGAGCAGGGAACCTGATGCAGGACTCAATCCCAGGATCCTGAGATCATGACCTGAGCCAAAGGCAGGCACGCAACCAACTGAGTCACCCAGGCGCCCCTCGAGCTTGTTATTCTTAATATAGAGGTGCTACTGTTTTCAAGAGCAGCCTTAGACTTGAACTTTTCTACACTTTGTTTCACATAAAGTGAGTTTGCTTGGGGAGACCTTCAGAGCTCTCTTTCCTTTGGACTGCCTCTCTCCTGGGGAACTCTCTGAGCCACTACTCCAGGCACTGGGCAGGGCAGTGGCCTCTTGTCTTCCCAGCTTGACTCTCTCAGCATGGATGCTCTACCGTACATGCTAGCTGGGGGGAGGGCAGTCAGGGGCTCAGTACACTCAGCCTGCCAAGCCTGGGGTACAGCGTGCATTATATGGATAGGGGCAAACTCCCCCCCCCACACACCCCGACCAACCTCTTGGTTGCAATCACCAGGAATTTAGCCTGTTGACCTGGACAGGATGAGAAATGCTGGGTGGCCTTCCCTTCTCAGTGAGATACAGTAAGCCTTGACTGGAAACAGAGGGGAAAGGGACCCCCATCTTCCTGACCATGCCCTCCCAGAGTGTAGCATCAGTCAAAGTGAACTGGAGTGGGGGGGGGAACAGCTTGTGGCTCAGATGCTGCAGGCTCAGTATTCCTACATAGTTTTAGTAGGTTTTCTTTTCATTTTATTTTTTTAGATTTTATTTATTTATTTGACAGAGATACAACGAGAGAGGGAACACAAGCAGGGGGAGTGGGAGAGGGAGAAGCAGGCTTCCTGCTGAGCAGGGAGCCCAATGCAGGACTCGATCCCAGGACCCCGGGATCATGACCTGAGCTGAAGGCAGACGCTTAATGACTGAGCCACCCAGGTGCCCCAGTAGGTTTTCTTAAATAAATGTTCTTATTTGTTGTATGCTTTTAGGATAATTTCCAGAGACTTTAAATGATTTAAATAAGCTTTGTTTGTTTCACTTGGGAGTGGTTCAGTAGATCTCCTCACACTTGACATCCCAGAAGGGGAAATTGCTCCTTCGTTTTCAAAGGGTGCTTTTGCTGGATATAGAATTCTTGGTTGACAGGTTTTTTTCTTTCAGCCCCTTTAAATGTCATCCCACTGCCTTCTGGCCTCCATGGTTTCTGATGAGAGATCAGCTATTAATCTTATTAAGGCTCCCTTGTACATGATGAGTCTGTTCTCCCTGTTGCTTTCAAAATTCTCGCTGGGTCTTTTCATCCTGCGGTTTGATTATGAAGTATCTAGATGTGACTCTCTGAGTTTATCCTGCTTGGAGTTTGTTTAGCTTCCTGGACATTTTTCATCAAATTTGGGGAGTTTTTAGCCATTATTCCTTCTGTTCTCTCCTCTCCTGCTGGGACTCCCATTATGCATAAGCCGGTGTTTGGTAGTAACCCACAGTCTCTGAGACTCTGTCCATTTTTCTTCACTGTTTTCTCTTTCTGTTCCTCAGACTGGATAATCTCAATTGACCTATCCTCGTATTTGCTGATTCCTTCTTGTCTGTGCTCAGATCTGCTCTCAAGCCCCTCTAGTGAGTTTTATGTGTGAGTTATTATACTTCCTAACTCCACAATTCTGATTTGGTTCACTTTTATGATTTTTGTCTTTATTGATATTCGTTATTTTATGAGATATTTTCATGCTTTCCTATATTTCTTTAGATGCAGTTTCATTTTGGTCTTTGAACACATTTGAAATAGCTGATATAAAGTCTTTGTATAATAAACCCAACTTCTAAGCTTCCTTAGGGATGGTTTCAACTGATTGCTTTTTTTTCCAGTATATAGGCCAGGCCTTTTTTCTTTGCATGTCTCTTTTTTATTGAAAATCGGACTTTCGGGGCGCCTGGGTGGCTCAGTTGTTAAGCGTCTGCCTTCGGCTCAGGTCATGATCCCAGGGTCCTGGGATCGAGTCCCACATCGGGCTCCCTGCTCGGCGGGAAGCCTGCTTCTCCCTCTCCCATTCCCCCTGCTTGTGTTCCTGCTCTCGCTATGTCTCTTTCTGTCAAATAAATAAATAAAATCTTTAAAAAAAAAAAAAAGAGGGAAAATTGGACTTTCAGGGCGCCTGGGTGGCTCAGTTGGTTAAGCGACTGCCTTTGGCTCAGGTCATGATCCTAGAGTCCCGGGATCGAGTCCCGCATCGGGCTCCCTGCTCGGCAGGGAGCCTGCTTCTCTCTTTGACCCTCCCCACTCTCATGTGCTCTCTCTCTCATTGTCTCTCTGTCAAATAAATAAATAAAATCTTAAAAAAAAAAAAGAAAGAAAATTGGACTTTCAGTTAATATAAGGTGGTATATGTTAGGTTCTGAACATCAGCTCCTCCCTCCTCCCCAGGGCAATTGCTCTTTCTTGTAGTTGTTGGTATTTATTTGTCTCGTGACTTTTCTGAACTAATTCTGGACAATTTATGGTCTTCGTTGTTTGTGACCACTGAAGTCTTTCCTTGGTTAGCGTCGTAATCAGGTAGTGAAGGGGACAGAAATTTCCTTTAATGCCTGGAACCCATAACTGCGCCATTTTTTGCTGGGGGCTCTGTGTATGCATCGGGGTACGCCTTCAGCACTCAGCCAGGCAGTGGTGCCTCTATTTCATCCTCTGTTTGGTGCTGATGCAGAGCCTTGAAGTCAGCCAGAGGTGCAAGCTTAGGGCCTTTTCAGGTCTTATCCTGATTCTCCACAGAGCCCTGCACATGCATGTGACTTCTGGGTTCCCAGGAATATTTTGGAGCTTTTCAAAACCCCTCTCGATATCTCATTCCCCAGCTCTTTCATTTTATTTTATTTTATTTTATTTTATTTTATTTTATTTTTTAAGATTTTATTTATTTATTTGACAGAGACACAGCAAGAGAGGGAACACAAGCAGGGGGAGCGGGAGAGGGAGAAGCAGGCTTCCCGCCAAGCAGGGAGCCCGATGCGGGGCTCGATCCCAGGACCCCGGGATCATGACCTGAGCTGAAAGCAGGATGCTTAACAACTGAGCCACCCAGGCGCCCCTCCCCAGCTCTTTCTTTTAAGTTTTCTGGTTAGCTTGTTTTTTGCCTTAACTGTTATCCTTTGCCTTAGACAGCCACAAAGTTTTAAAGTCCTCTTTTGGTGTTATCAACAAACATCCCCAGGGAAAAGGCTTTTTATACTGGGAGAGTTTTGGGTCAAATCAAGCAAAGACAGCTTTGCCAGTGGCATCTCCTAGGGAGCTGTCAGACCAGTAAAATAGGAATTCTCTGAGAGTGGGGCCTTGAAGAAGCCCCAGCCCCGTCATCACCCCAGTGGCTGCCAGGGTGCCAGGGTTCTGTGATTTCAGCTGCTGGTTTTCATGGCTGCAGGAGGGGAGGTGGGAGTAGGGCAAGTCAGAATCCCACAGCGCTCTCGGATCTTACTGCCAGGGAACCATTGTTCTTGAGTAAATGCCCCCCATGTTGCTATAGCCCTTTGACTGATTTTCAGAGTTCTGGAAAAGTGCACTCTAACGTTTTTGCCAGTTTTCTTACCGCTGCTTTGGAGGAGAGTCTCCAGAGGTCCTTCCTCCACCCTCTGCACCCCTCGCATGCTTCTCTCCAAGCTTGTCTTCACATGCACGCACACGTGGACTGGCCACCCTCCAGCTCTCCTCGGGCACCTGGGGGATCCTCTCTGGCTTCTCGCACTCCTTACCTCTAGTGCCCTCTCTGACGGGGGAAGCCGTGCCCGGTGTCTCTCGTAGACTCTCACCCCCCGCCCCAGCTCCCCTCACCACTCTGTCCCTGCTCCAGGACCCTGACCCTCCTGGTAGCTCCTGGTTTAGGTCAGAAAGGAGATGGAGGAAGAGTAGTGTAGCCACTCTGTTGGGGTCTCAGACGCCCACAGAGGAGCAGACTTGCGGTTCTGAACACAACCATGTGTTTCCCTCCAGAGTGACTCAAGTCAGGCTCCCCTTCTCTTGGCTGCCTCACTCTGGGGTCTTAGCTGCTCTTGGGGGGAGTTTGGTGGTAAAGGCGAAAACAAGATCCCTAAAAACTGGGTCTGGAATGCTGTGTGTTTGGGGAACCTCTGGAAGCCTGGAGCAGGACTTTCCAACGGGGCAGAGGGACCAGGCCCATGTGGCTGATGGTCACGGGCGTCCCCCCCTGCCGAGGGGGCAGACATGGGGGTTGCCCACCTCTCAGTGGCAGCGTCTCCCTCGCTGGCAGCGTGTGACTCGGTGGCGTGTCTCCCAGCAGAGCGGGAACAGCTTCCACGTGTTTGACCAGGGCCAGTTTGCCAAGGAGGTGCTGCCCAAGTACTTCAAGCACAACAACATGGCCAGCTTCGTGCGGCAGCTCAACATGTGTGAGTACCCAGCCCTCCCGGCGTACGGGGCAGGGATGGAGGGCCGCCTCCACAGAGGCTCTGTGCCGCTGCGGTGAAGGATGCAGCCGCAGCTTCTCGTAGCTGGGCGGCCAGCGTCCAGCAGGCCTGAGCCCAGAGTCCTCAGGGAAGAGTTGGTGAAGCCCCAGCCGGACACAGCCACGTGGTGGGGAGGGCTCGTCATCTGGGGATGTGGGGTCTCCCTTAGACCCAGCGGCTGCCAGCGGTGGTGGGACCAGAGCCGCTCCAGGCCGAGCTCTCCTCTGGGACCCTCTGATGCCCCTCAGCGGGGCATTGGCTGGGCTGTCGTTGGGGGTCTGGTCCCCAGCCCTGAGGCAGAGTGGCCCCCACCCCGCCATATGCAGACGGCTTCCGGAAGGTGGTCCACATTGAGCAGGGTGGCTTGGTCAAGCCAGAGAGGGACGACACTGAGTTCCAGCACCCATGCTTCCTGCGTGGCCAGGAGCAGCTCCTTGAGAACATCAAGAGGAAAGTGACCAGTGTGAGTAGCCAGCCTCCCTCTCTCTGCCTCCTCAGACCTTCCTCCAGGCTGTGCGGGGACGCAGCGTCCACTCACTGTCCTGCCGGGCCTATCCACTGCTGAGGGCAGCTCAGCGGCGGCCTGCTGGCCTGGCCTGGCCTGGCTACGCCAAGTCCTTTTCCTGATGGGCCCTCCCCTCCCTGCTTGTGTGTCTTGGACTCCCCTTGCCTGTTCCCCCATCAGCCACCACAGTGAAGGCCCCTCTCCAGACCGCCAGCCCCTTGGCCTTGGCACTGTGTCCCGGGGAGGGGGGGGCATCTCAGTGACTGTTCCCCCTGGGAACCCAGGTATCCACGCTGAAGAATGAGGACATAAAGATTCGCCAGGACAGCGTCACCAAGCTGCTCACGGATGTGCAGCTCATGAAGGGGAAGCAGGAGAGCATGGACTCCAAACTCCTGGCCATGAAGCAGTAGGTTCCATGCAGCGAGTGCTGCGGGGGCATCTGGGCAGGGAGATGGAGGGATGAGGGGCCCTCGCGGAGGCAGCCTGAGGAAGGAGCAGGCAGGAGCAGGGCAGGCCTGGTCGCTGGCCACTGCCTCCTGGGGCCTCTTCCCACCAGCCCCGCCTCCCACGGTTTGTGACAGGCACCCAGGCCTTGTGCTCTCCAAATGTAGAATTAGGTTTGGACTTGTGCTCACTCCCCGGGAGACAGGGTCCGACCCGCGTCCTGTCCCAACAGACAGAGCTGGGCTCCTCCCACTGCCTCCCGCGTGTGCACCCTGCGGGCCAGGGTGGCTGGTCCCCACCACCCCTCGGGCACGTTTGGCCATATAACCAGCCCTGTGCTCCTGTCCTCAACCAGGACCCCGAAGAAGGCTGGCTTGGGCCTTTTCCGATGCACTTGGGGGCCCTGGGGACCTCAGAAACCACAGCCTAGGGTGGCTACCCTCAGCTCAGCTTCATGTGGCCTCAGATCCCCTCGGGGCAGGGCCTCGTGACTCCAGTGTCATGGAAGAGGCTCCTGGGCTCTGGCTGTCCTCACTTTGGGGTCAGGCAGAAGCCACTAACTGTATGACCCCTGGAGATGGGGGCTAGGTGAGCTTGGGCTCCCAGGACATAGGTACCTCTCAAGGTGAGGCCAAGGGGGTCAGTTCCATGTCAGTGAGACGTTCAGGGGGCTGGCCATGGCCTGATCACAGCCCTAGCTTGCCCAGTTGGGAAGATGGTGCTCAGGTGGCCCTTTCCACCCCCTGAAGTCACCTGTCAGCCATTTCCAGTCCTGGTGAGGGGCTCCGAGCCCCCCAGAGGCATGGGATGACCCCCTGAAGAGCTGGCCTTCCCTCCTCTCCTCGTGTTCATTTGGGGCAGAGACGGCTCGGGGTTGGAGGGCGGACACTCAAGGGTCTGCCACCTCAGTGTGTCCAGGACCCTGGGGTACACCCAGCATGCCCAGCCCTGTGTTCTGCCTAAGCCCCCCAGCCCCTTCCTTAGGAGCCCCTCCCAACTGGCGCCCCACCTGCTGCGTCTGTATGTCCTCCCCGGGGGCTAGGCAGAGCACAGAGGGGCCGCGGTGCCAGCGAGCCCTGCCCGGGGCGGGGGAGGGGGCACGGGGCGTCTGACCCCGCCCGGTGTGTTCCAGCGAGAACGAGGCCCTGTGGCGGGAGGTGGCCAGCCTGCGGCAGAAGCACGCCCAGCAGCAGAAGGTCGTCAACAAGGTGCGCCGGCCGGCCCCGGGGGGCGCCAGCTGGGTCCCACCCTCGGCCGGGCTGACTGTGCCTTTCCGCCCACAGCTCATCCAGTTCCTCATCTCACTGGTGCAGTCGAACCGGATCCTGGGGGTGAAGAGGAAAATGTGAGGCGTGGGGGGTGCCTGTCCCTCAGCACAGGGCCCCGGGCCAGCCTGTCTCCTGTTGGCTGAGGCCTGGGCTGCCGAGGCCTGGGGGAGGGCCCTGACCCCGCCTCTCCCCCCACAGCCCCCTGATGCTGAACGACAGCAGTTCGGCACATTCCATGCCCAAGTATGGCCGGCAGTACTCCCTGGAGCACATCCACGGCTCGGGCCCCTACTCGGTGAGCACGCGGTCGGCAGGGCGGGCCCGGGCGGTGCGGCAGGGCGGGCCAGGGCGGTCCTGCCACACAGGTCACCTCCCTTCGATGGCAGGCTCCCTCCCCGGCCTACAGCAGCTCCAGCCTCTACTCCCCAGACGCCGTGGCCAGCTCCGGACCCATCATCTCCGACATCACCGAACTGGCCCCCAGCAGTCCCTTGGCCTCCCCGGGAGGAAGCGTAGATGAGAGGTGGGGGCCACGTCATCCAACAGTCAGGAGAAGGGGGGGCCCACAGAGGCGGCTACTGAGGTGTGTGCTCCCCGTGTGCGCAGGCCCCTCTCCGGCAGCCCCCTGGTACGCGTCAAGGAGGAGCCCCCCAGCCCTCCTCGGAGCCCTCGGGTGGAGGAGGCCAGTCCTGGACACCCGTCCTCTGTCGTGGAGATACCCCTGTCCCCAACCGCCCTCATTGACTCCATCCTGCGGGAAAGCGAGCCTGCCCCCACCACCCCAGCCACACCCCTCACGGATGCAGGGGGCCGCCACCCCTCACCCTCGCCCCCACCTGCCTCGGCCCCTGAGAAGTGCCTCAGCGTAGCCTGCCTGGACAAGTGAGTGCCACCCCACCCACCTGCACCGCAGCCCCTGGAAGCACAGCCAGGCCTCTAGCCAGGACCATCCTAGAGGGGCTGGTGCAAGGGGTCGTCAGGCTGTGGACACGGGTTGCTGGGGGAGACGCCAGCTGACCTGGCCCTGAGCTCAGAGCTTGCTTGTCCCACGTCCCCACTGCCTCAGGAGCCAAGGGTGTGTGGCCTCGCAGGCCTGTCCCACCTGCTCTCTGAGCCACTCTGGCCACTGCCCCTGTCCTGCTGCCCAGCAGAGGGCTTGCCCCAGAGGCCAGGCGAGCAAGGGCGGGGGGCACGGAGTCCACCCGGCCCCCACCTGCAATCGGGGGGCTCTTGTCTTTGTATCTTGCAGTTTGGCTCGCGCTCCACAGATGTCTGGGGTCGCCCGCCTCTTCCCCTGCCCCTCCTCTCTGCATGGCCGAGTCCAGCCAGGGTTAGCGCCGTCCCCACTGGGGAGGGAGGAGGGCTCCGCCAGAGCTCAGGCCCCTCCCCAGCCTCGGACCAGACCCTGGCCTGGCCATGAGCACTTGGCCCTGCCTGGTGAACAGGCGTCCCGGGCCCTCTGCAACAGGGAGCAGCCCTCCCCTCTACCCCAGGCTCTGGGGCCCAAGGCAGTGCCCCAGGGCACTGACGGACAGAGCTGGGCCTCCCAGCCTGGCAACTGCTACCGGGGCAGCCAGCGTCCTGGCTGCTGTGCTGACCAGCTTCCCCTCAGGGCGGGGCGGGGCCCCGTGGACACCTCCCAGAGCCGGCCAGGCCACCCCTCCAGTGGCACAGATCCGCCAGGTGGCCCGGGGCCTTCTTGGCCACTGTCTCCAGACCCAGGGCAGAGACCAGCCCTCCGCACCCTGCTCACGGTTCCCTCTCCCCATCCCTGCCGTCTTCCAGCGTGAAGGCAAGACCTTGTCAAGCCTGAAGAACTGCCCCCAGCCCGTCCTGAGCACTAAACCCCTCCTGGGCCCCCCTGCCATCTTGGCCCAGCCCCAAGTGCTGCCAGAGGCCTCACTGGGCCTCACAGTGACAGGACCGGCCGGCACGCACGTCCCCTGGGCCCACACCGGGTGCGCGACGGGGCCCCAGCGGGCTGGGCTCTAGCTGAGGGCAGCCCCCCTGGCTGGTGCATGTGAGCGCCAGCAGGAGGGCATCTGGCTGGGGGTGCCTAGAGCTCCACTTGACCTGCCCCACCCACTCTGGCTAGGACTGAACTCAGTGACCACTTGGACGCCATGGACTCCAACCTGGACAACCTGCAGACCATGCTGACAAGCCACGGCTTCAGCGTGGACACGAGCGCCCTGCTGGATGTGAGTGCCTCCCCACCCCCACCCTGCTCCCAGCCCACGGGCACAGCCTGACTGCCCTCCCCTCCCGCAGCTGTTCAGCCCCTCGGTGACCGTGCCCGACATGAGCCTGCCCGACCTTGACAGCAGTCTGGCCAGCGTGCGTAGGCGGGGCAGGGCCGGCGGGGGAGTGGGGGTGGGGAGGCGGCAAGGGGAGCCCTCACTCTGCCCCCTCCTGCCCCAGCAGATCCAGGAGCTCCTCTCTCCCCAGGAGCCGCCCAGGCCCCTCGAGGCAGAGAACAGCACCCCCGACTCAGGTGAGCCGAGCCCCGAGCCCCTGCCCTGCCCCAGCGTGTCCCCCGCCCCCCGCCGGTGCCCTGACCCAGTCCCCACCCCCAGGGAAGCAGCTGGTGCATTACACGGCGCAACCCCTGTTCTTGGTGGACCCGGGCTCCGTGGACATGGGAAGCAGCGACCTGCCCGTGCTCTTCGAGCTGGGGGAGGGGTCCTACTTCTCGGAGGGGGACGACTACACAGATGACCCCACCATCTCCCTGCTGACGGGCTCTGAGCCCCCCAAAGCCAAGGACCCCACTGTCTCCTAGAGGCCCCAGGAGGAAGGCTGGCTGAGGGGCTAGGTGTGGACCCCGGTCGGCAGTGAGGGCCTCAGCCCTGTGTGCCACGGCTTGCTTGAGGTGTCACAGCCTCACTGGGACTGACCAGCACTGCGGGTGCTCAGTCAGGATTGTATTTTGGATTTTTACATGAGTCCCCCTCACCCCTTCGGTAGAGATACACACATACAGAGACAGACGGACGGACGAGACTGGCAGAGACCTATAAACGACAGACTCTACACTGTGGCCTCCCGAGTCTGTTTCCTCCCGCCACCCCCCAGGGGGTGAGGTGGGCGGGGGTGCAGGGTGAGGAGGGGCCCAGGGCACGTGGGTCTCCGAACGGGGCTGGAGGTCTGGGCCATGATGGCCTCCTTGG
>NC_138372.1:170448533-170483969 GCF_054177405.1 Leptonychotes weddellii
CAGACGGACGGACGAGACTGGCAGAGACCTATAAACGACAGACTCTACACTGTGGCCTCCCGAGTCTGTTTCCTCCCGCCACCCCCCAGGGGGTGAGGTGGGCGGGGGTGCAGGGTGAGGAGGGGCCCAGGGCACGTGGGTCTCCGAACGGGGCTGGAGGTCTGGGCCATGATGGCCTCCTTGGGGGTGGGGGTGGGGGTGGGGGGAAGGTAGATGTCCGGAGCATAGCCGTGCGCGCCTGACTCCACAGGACCCATGTGTGCTCAGAATCCTTTATTCAAGGACCCTTCCAAAGACCTTCCCACAAGGGGACCAGGTGGAGCTCAGATGGGCATGCCGGACGCCTCTTCCTGGCCGAGCGTCCCTGCTCATCACGCATTCTCAAGGCACTGGGCTGGTTTGGGAGCAGGGGAAGGGTGGGGGGTGACAGGACAGAGCAGCCTACCTGATGCTCCGTGCCCCCTGGCGCCCACCCACTACTCACCATCCCCAGCAGGGTCCAGGGAGACGCTGCCTCCACCCTGGGATCCAAAGGGTATCCCCAGCGAGCCCCCGTCCCCCCGACTCCAGCACAGCCAGAGGAGGTGAGGACGTGGGGTTGAGCAGATTCTGGCTGGGGCAGGGGCAGCACGGCTCTTGAGGCCACTGCCCACGCACCTCCTCAGACACCTACCTCGTCAGACTACGTCTCTAACCGGGCCACGTCCAGCCTCACATGGCCTCGGGGTCTCTAATAGAGCCCACCCACCAAGTCAGGTGGGAACAGGGGCTCAGGGCTGTCCCCCCACCTTTGTCCGGTGTGGCGGGTAGTAGGGTCTGGGAGCAGGGCTTCCTGAGGGCCACACTCAGGCTGCACGTGTGATCTGCCCAGCCCAATGCAAGGAAAACCGAGTGGGCAGGGCTCAAACTGAGGGGAGCTGAGAGTTCCTCCTGGGTCCCAGGGAGGGGCCGAGGGCTGGTGTTCAAGCTTCTGCATGGATGCATGTGCTCACGAGGGAGACCCAGGTCAAGGTTTGGGCCCGGCCACCTGCCTCACCCAAGAGACACAGAGCCCCCACCCCAAGGTCCGTGGACTCGGCCGCTGCGAGCGCCACAGCCCGAGCATGACACCAGGCACGCAGCTCTGCCGGCCCAGCTGCTCGTTCTGATTCTTGACCCTCTTACACACACCAGAGTCCAGCCGCTGCCCCAAGCCAAGGTCCCCTGCGGAGAAGTCCGTGGGCACCCTGTTCCAGGACCCCGGCACGGGGACCACGGAGCTCTGAACTGCGCCCCGACCCATGCACACACGGGGTTGACAAGGGCAGCCGGGCCTTGCTGGGCCGTGGAGGTTGCCTCCTGTGATGCAGAGACAGTGCGGCGGGGAGGAATTGCGCCCCCCCCCCCCCCCCCAGGACACAGCACCCGAAGGTAACAGGCGCCGGAAGGCCAGTGGGACTCAGATCCCCCTTCCGAGAGCACCACTAGCACCCGACGACCCCAGCAGGCTGAGGGCAGCCACTCCGGACAGCACTTTATTGATCCCCTCACCCTGGGCAGGATCGGCACAGGTTCCGGGACACTGGCCTGTGCCTGGTCTGCCGTCCCTGAGCAGGGCAGGAGGGAGCCCCATGGGGGCGGAGAAGCCTTCTGGGGCTGGGAGGAGACAACGGACAGCCAAGCCCCCTCCCCAGCGCACAGGTGGGGCGGGCTCGTGGGCAGTGAGGTGACGGGAGGTGGCAGGGAGGCCCAGCCTCGGAGCAGCTCAGGCCCCTGCCACGGGGGCCTCATAGTTGAGCACGTAGTAGTCGTGGACGTACATGAGCACGGCCACCGGCTGCCCGATGATAAGCGTCAGCCACACGGCTGCGTTGCCGTAGTTACCCTGGAAGAAGCGGCTCACTATCCAGGCCAGGGGGATCTGGAGACAGGAGGCCACAGTCAGCCGGCCACAACGCGGGACCCGAGGGCTGGCCGCGCCCAGGGCCTGGGGGAGAGGCGGGGGTGGGGGGCACGCTCACCTGAGCCATCATGCCTGTGAAGGCCCAGAGGCGGAACATGTGCAGAGGGATGCTCACCAGGTACTGCAACGGGAGGGATGGGGCGTCAGCCATCTCGGCGGGCCGCACCCGCCCTAGAGATGAGGCAGGTCGTGCCCACGGAGCACTCACCTCGTGGAAGAAAGCCGAGGCGAAGAACACCCCCGTACTGGCCACCCACTTGCTGCTGCCCCGTCGAAGCATGGGCTTGTAGAAGTGTCTGTGGAGGGAGGGGGCCGTGGGACGGGTGCCCGGGTCCACACGGGAAGCTGCCCGCCCACTGTTCCGCGCCCCCGCCCACCTGAGGCACCACTTGTGCACAGGGATGTTCCAGTTCTGCCAGAAGTAGGTGACAGACTCAGAGTTCCTGGGGGTCGAGAGCGGCGAGTGACCGGCTTGCACCAGGATGCAGCCCAGCCCCCAGCTCCACACCCAAGGCCACCCACCACCAGTCCCGGTAGAACTCCCGGTCTCCAAACTGCATGAGCTCCGCCACGGCGTTCATGCAGGAGTGGAAGAACCAGTAGAAGAAGATGAGCCAGATGAGGTGATTGGGGACCTGTGGGGGGGGCAGGTACCAGGTCGCAGGACACCCCACCCACCGGCCCACGCCCCGCCCCAGCCGCCCATGCTGCTCACCGCCAGCTTCAGGAGGCGCTCAATGATGCGTGAGTAATCCATATCCTGCAGAGACAGAGCTCAGCTGCCTCCCCGAGCTGCACCCCACCTGCCGTCCACCCCAGCACGGGAGAACCCGACCACTCACCTTGAAAGGCTTCATGGAGTTCTGGATGGTGGGAACCATCCACTGTAGAGGAGGGCACCGCGTCAGCTCCCAGCTCCCAGCTCCCGGGCCGCACTGCGCGCCCCGCCCCCAGCCCCGCCCCAGCCCCCAGCCCCGCCCCCAGCCCCGCCCGGCCCAGCGTACCTGCTGGATTAGCCCCACCTGGAGCTGAGTCAAAAACAGCTGAGGGAGGAAGCAGAGAGTAGCAGGCTGAGCGCCCCCCAGGACCTGGCAGCCCCCCCAACCCCTGCCCCGTCCCCACTGCCAGCCTCCATCCTCACCATCTCAAGGAGCCGCCGCAGCAGGAAGCGCTTTCGGATTCGGGGAGAGCGGGGAAAGTTGAGCTCATAGCACAGAGTTGGGGCCAAGAGGAAGTAGTACAGATCTGGAACAGAAGGGTGGGGCTTGCACTGGCGAGGCCTGGCCCGTGCTGTCCCTCCCCTGCTGTCCTTCAGCCAAGTCCCGGGGAGGGTCCTCACCACGGTAGGTCAGGTTGTCTGGGTAGCTCACAGTGTGCTGGGCAGCTCCCCCGTTGGCCTTCTTACCTGCAGAAGCTACAAGCAAGGAGGGGGGTGGGTGAGGCCTTGCTGCGGCCCAGGTCTGGCCCAGTATCGGGTGGCATGAGCTCTGAGGCCCCAGCCCCGGGCAGCCCCTCACCGGCCTTCGCCTTGGCCTTGGCCTTGGCCCTTCGCTCTCGGCACCACAAGTTGACATCCCGGTAGGAGACGAGCTTGAGGAAGAGGATGGTGTACACCATCAGAGCCAGCACGGAGCCCACTGCAGGAGAGTCAGGCTCAGGCCACAGCCCTCCCACACCGCCCACGGGAGAGCCACAGCGCAGGCACCGCCCCTGCGGGGGGTGGGCCTGGGCCTCTCCTGCGGGCCCGGAGACAGGCTGGGACAGGGTGGGATGAAGGAAGGGGCACACCTGGAGTGATGGACTCAAGCAGCAAGGCCACAGCCGCCGGGAAGCAGAGAATGGTGGCCAGGTTGACCACGTGCAGCAGCAGCCCTGCCTGCTCCGTCAGGGCACCCTGGGGGGGGGGGGGCAGAGTGCTCAGCCAGTGCCCCCACTCCCTCGGCAAAGGGTCTCCCTGGGGAAGGGCCACCGGGCCGGGGCACAGCCCCTCCCAGGAGAGCTACACACAGCGCGACACACAGGCCCCGTGAGGAGAGCACATCTCTGGGCAGGGCGGAGGGCGGGGGGCAGGAGGGCGCTGCTTACCGCCGCCAGGCGCTTCTCCACCTGGAACGCAGCCACAGCAAAGACATTGGCCACTGAGGATGTAAGTGTCATAGGGCAAGTTCAGGCCCCGGTCAAGCCCTGTCCCGTCTCCACCCGAGGCCTTCCTTGGCTCCCAGCTCACCAATAACTAGACACAGGGCAGGCCAGCTGTAGGGGTCCTTCAGGAACAGGGACACCACCTGGATGGGGTCCACCAGGATGCCGTACCTGGGGATCGGGGGATGAGGGCCTGAGCAGGTGGGGTGGGGCCTCAGGGGCGGGGCCAAGGCCCTGGGGAAGACACTCACTTGATGAGGTTTTCTAAAAATAACCGTGCATTGCTCAAGATCTGCAAGAGAGAGGAAGGGCACAGCCCCATTAGCCCTGGCCACAGGGTGCCCCGCCCCCCCGCCCCCACACCCAGCTCCTCTCAGCACCTGTAGGGGCAAGAGCCCTGGGTCTGGACAGAAACCTGCATCCTGTGAGCCCAGTCCTGTCTGACCCGCACACCAAGCTCCAAGACTTACAACCCACCTCACCCCACACTAGTGCAGGACAGGAAGTCCTTCAGCGATGCCCCCGTCACTCCAACGAGAGGGAATCGACCCCAACACCAGATACCAGTATCTGCAGCAGCTGGTAAGGGCCCCCAGGCCCAAGGATGTCCTTGCAGTGCCGGGGGCAGCCACACCCAGGGGGGTGGGGAGAAGAAGCTGACCAGAGTCCTCAGGGGCTAGGCAGCTGAACCCCGAGTGCCACTTGGGACTCACGCCCCTGCCCCTCTTCCGCTATATATATATATATATATATATATAGCACCCCAAGCCCAGGCACATGGCCCCAAAGCAGCTCCCAAGGACAGAACCCCCATCAAGATGGGCTCCTGGCTCTGTCCTGGGGTTGGGGAATGGGTTCCCTCTGCAGGTATGAGGGTCCCCCACTCCATCCCATAATGCACAGACCCTGCCGAGTGCACCGAACTCAGGCCCTGAGCAGGGCTTGTGGCAGATTCTGTGGAATAGTGATGCTGGCCAGGGGACTGGTGGGATCCCTTACCTCAGTGGCCAGGGAAGGCTTCACAAGGAGGTGACAAGCTGAGAGACACAGGGGCCCTGCCCTCCCCCAGCCACCAGCCCGGCCTGCCCGGCACGGATGTGCTGTCCCCACGCCTGGTGGCCTGTCCTGAGAGCCCACAGCAAGCAGGTAGGAGCTGGGGCTGCTAGTGGGCAATGCCCACCTCAAGGCCCAAGCCATACAGGGAACACAGCAAGCAGCCCCAAACATGGGCTGCACATCTCCTTCAGCAAAGGGGTGGCAGAGGCACCGGAAGCAGGGGAGAGGTTCTGGGGCTGTACCAAAGGGCCAGGCGGGCCCGAAGGGTTGCAGGGAACAAGCAGTGCTACCCGAGCTGCCAGGGCCCACCCCCCATGACTGCCTCTACAAACCCACCCCGGCCAGGAATGGCCTCCAGAGGCCAAGGACACACCTCCTGAGGGTCAGGCAGGTGTCTGGCCCACTGTCCCCTTGCCCAGCCAGCCTCCCACCCACCAGACTGCATTGCCCCTTGGCGGAGAGCCTCCTGGGCCCATGGGCAGGGAGGACGTGGGTGTACCTGGAGCCCTTTCCACATGGGCAACCAGAGGAACCACACCCGAAACAGAGGTGGTGATGTCAGGGCAAGGGTCAAAGGCCTCTGGCCACATCAGCCTGAGTGGTGGGGGCTGGGCCCAGACAGGCCCTTGCGCCCTGCCCCACCCTGCGGGCTGCCCCTTTGAGCCCTGGACTCCAGCTGCTTCTGGGCCAGGACTGCTGGCCCCACCCCCACAAGGGGCCAGCAGGAACCAGGCCACAGGGTGAGGCGGAGGCAAGGGCTCTGTCTAATCCCTCCCTGGGGGGCACCTAGGACCAAGGCTGAGGGAGAGAGGCTGGGTGCCTTCAGAGTCAGGGCCTGAAGCTGCCAGGCTGAGCCCAAGAGCCATCCGCTTACCCCTCTCCCCCCAGGCCAGGCCTGCCAGGGGCTCCATACCCACAAGGGCCATTCAGAACAGCAGAAGCAGCTCTTTTTGGACCCCCAAGACCACTCACACCTGCTGCCTCTGCGATTCAACAGGGACGAGAGCTGAACGTGTGGCCTGTGCGGAGACCACCACCACCATCTCCCCCCACCAGCCCAAGGCCCCTACTCACCAGCATCACCACACACCAATTCAGGATCCCACGATAGTTGCTAAAGCCACTGTCAGAGCTGAACAAAGAGTCTTGTAGGCGGTGGCACCTGCTGGGCGGGAGACACACTCTCAGAAGCAGGCAGCAGCTGAGGCCCCCCTACCAGGCCAGCCCTGCTCCAGTCCCCCGGGCTGTGAGAACACTGCACTCCTCCAAGCCCAGGGGCAGGTTGGGGGCCTGCAGACACCCAAGAGCCCAGCCAAGTCCAGCCCCTCAGGAGCCAGCCTTGGGGCCCAGGGCCCAGGGCAGAGCAGACCCCAGCCCCTCCCTCGGAGCAACTCTGGTACATCCTAGCCCGGCAGAACGGTCCACGCACCCCCAGCCCTCTCTTCTGCCCACAAACCCTCCTCCCCATTCACGATCACAGAGGGGCCAGGGAGGGCCAAGCTCTCAGGACCACCCAGAAGCCTGCCCTTCCAGGCAGCAGGCAGAGTCATGCCACAAACAGGAGCAGGACAGCTGGCCCTGCCTACCCCAGGGCGACACGGAGCTGGAGCACCCCAGGCCAAGAGCCCATCCTCACTCCCCAGAGGCCTCTGGCTGCCACCATGCTCGATGGCTACAGAGTGGTAATGGGCCCACAGGAAGAGTCCACTCCAGGGATCTCAAGACCCACCAGGCAATTCTGTACAGAGGTGGGGGCAGGGGCTGAATCTGCCTTGCTCAGTCAGCCCATCCTACTGCCCAGCGCACTGAGGGGCCCCCACCTCAAACAACCTCCTCCCTAGATTTGGCCCGTGCAGGTCTGAGTGTGCACAGGGCAGGCCCCAGGCCAAGAGCCAGCTGAGCACTGGACTCACATGCACCTTCCTGGGGACAGGGGCCCTCATACATCTGCATAGCCTCCAACTGTTTCTGAAAAAGTATAACCTGTCCCAGTTCAACCACAAGGTCAGTACTGTATTCCTGTCCAGGCTAAGGGGGCCAAGAAGAGCCCACCCAGGGGCCAGGGAGTTCCCACTACTAATGGGGTAGGGGAAACATACGCAGCCCCTCACATCCCCGCCTGGTCCTCAGGGTGACACAGAGGTAGTGAAAGGGCCACAGTACGGCTGGGGCAAGGCCCAAACCCAGCTCCTGGCTCACTCAGCCTGCCCCACCCTACCCCAGATGCCATGCCACCAGGAAGCCCCACACAGCATTGAGCAAGGCCTCCAGTTTTGTAAGACATGAGGCCGGGGCCTCCCCTTCCCTCCTGTGGACACATCTCCACCTCTTGAGGACCCCAGGCAGGAGAAGTAGACTCGGATGAGTACGCAGGGGCACAGATGTCCTCTCAGGGCTGATCCTGCCTCCGTGGCAAGTCTTCCTATGGCTGGGGTCAACACCAGGAAGTGAGGGGCTGGGCAGGCTGAGATGCTACTCAGCGGTCTGTAGCCCAGGCAGAGGCAAGGTCTGCACTGCACCTGGCCCACCAGCCTCTCCCGGTCACAGGCCTCCTTGTGTCCACCTTCCCGGTCTGTCCTGGGCCTTGCAGTGAGACCACCCGAGGCCCTCTTCTCCCTGAGACCCTGCACCTGCCTTTCTGCGAGGCAAGCAGAAGTCCAAGGCCCCACTCCCCAGAGAGGACGGTCGCTGGGCTTGTCCACTAGACGGGGCCCCCCAGCCCTTCTGCCAAGTTTGAGCCCATTCACTTGCACTGGAACCATCCCAGGGCCACCCTGTGACACAACCTGCCACCCCCATCTGCACATTAACATCCATCCAGCAAACATTTCACACCAATGTGACCCCTTGTCACCAAGAAGACCACGCTGGTTTTATTTCCAGCAATCTCTACGATGAAAACAGGGGTGGGGAATGGGTACTGTTTTCCAAATCTGACACCAAACAACATCATAAAAATTTCAGATCCCCGCTGTCAGGCTCTCAAGGCCTTCCCCAACCTGCCCACAGCCACTCCCTGGGTCCCTCCACAGGGCTCCTGACCATCCCCGACCCCAGGCAGCAGAGACTCAGGGAAGGAAGCCCACCGTCCACCAAAACCCACAAGGTCCAGCCTTGCCAGTACAGTCGGCAGTGGACCAGAGGGCAGACAGGCAGGACCTGGCCACAGTACCCAGAGCTATCTCTGTCACCCTCTCCCCCACTACCAGGGCCCCCCACACCTCTAGCAGCCCCACACATGCTCCCCAGGTCCACCCAACCAGCAGGGTCACTGTAACTCATCACATGTGTCACCTTATTCAACCCTCACATCCGTTTTGGGAGGTAGGTGCAAGGGGAAACTAAGGCTTGCCGAAGTTTAAAGCTTGCCCAGGGGCACAGCTCCCAAGTGTGGATCACACCTGGGGACCACATGGCCCAGCTCCAGGGCCAAACAGAGCAAAGAGGGGACAGAGTGGCAGCTGTCCTCCCAGCTGCCACCTCCTCAGCACTTCCTTCACCCAGCCTCTGGGTTGACCCCTGGAATACAAGGTGATGAGGTGGGCTCTCCACATCCCCAGGCCCTGCTGAAGAGGAAGAAACAGGACATTCCAGGAACAAAAACCCTAGGGGAGCCCTGCAACCAGAAGGCCCTGCCTGGAGTGCCCATGAACCAAGGGCCAGATGTCCTAGGCACGGGGCACTGTGTACGGTGCCCCCTCCTTCCTGCCCCACAGCCACACCTTGCCATGAGCTGGAAGAAATGAGTTCACACCCAGAGCCTGACCCACCTGCCCAGGCCAAGGTGAGCAGGAAGTATAGGGAGGGGAGGAGGCCTGGAGCCCAGGGAGCAAGGAGGAATGGGGAAAGGAAAGGCAACAAGCATGGGACGCCTGGGTGGCTCAGTCAGTTAAGCGTCTGCCTTCGGCTCAAGGTCATGATCCCAGGGTGCTCGGATCGAGCCCTGCATCAGGCTCCCTGCTCGGCAGAGGTCGGGAGGTGGGCTGCTTCTCCCTCTCCCTCTGCCACTCCCACTGCTTGTGTTCTCCTGCTCTCTCATTCTGTGAAATAAATAAATTAAAAATCTTTTTTTTTTTTTAAAGATTTTTATTTATTTATTTATTTGACAGAGAGAGAGACAGCGAGAGAGGGAACACAAGCAAGGGGAGTGTGAGAGGGAGAAGCAGGCTTCCTGCGGAGCGAGGAGCCCGATGCGGGGCTCGATCCCAGGACCCTGAGATCATGACCTGAGCCGAAGGCAGACGCTTAACGACTGAGCCACCCAGGCGCCCCAATAAATTAAAAATCTTAATAAAAAAAAAAAAAGGAAAGACAACAAACAGAAGGGAAAGGGAGACAGGTGAGAGGAGGTGGACAAGGAGGAGAAGCACAGGGGCCAAATCCCAGGAGGCAGCCAGAGCAAGGCCTGACTCTGTCAGCCCCGCTGGGCCCTCCGACCTTGGGGTGTGAGGAACAAGCACACAGAGCCTGCATGACCTGGAGACTAGGAGGGAGCCGTAATTGCCAGGTCCCCCTCCAGCCCCTGGGGCAGGCCCGTCCATGACATCTCCTGCTCCTCTTCCCAGGGGGCCCAGACTTTGAGGTTGGGCAGACGGGGCTGCCATTCACTCGGCCCAACTATCAGGAGCATGGACGAGGCTTCTGGACACCAGGCCCTGGCAGAGCAGGGAAGTGACTGCCTATCCCAGAGTGGCAACATGGCCCAAAGCCAGCACCCCCGTCTTACACAAAAGGACACCAACTCCTGCCACCTTTGCAGGAGATCATGCTAGCCATACCCCTGCCTCCCGGATGGCAGCAGAGGGGACTCTAAGGCCCTCCTGTCCTTTGTAGCCTCCCTCAGCACTGCCCCAGGCCCACAGGAAGCAAGCACCCCCTCAGTAAAACCACCCTCCTCTGCCACAGTGCCTTCACAAACTCCTGACCTTTGCTCAGCCTGCTCAGTGCTGAGATTATCTTATCTCCAGGTGGACTGTGAGCACCCCAAGGGCAAGGACCCCAGCTACCCTCACCCACCCTCTCACCACAGTGAAGAAAGCCTCTGTTCTTGTTTACTGAGAGAGCAAATCCTTGCCAGCAGACTGACCAATTGCCCACTTCCTCCTCGATAACCTCTAGCCCCAAAGGCACTTCCAAAACCAACGTCCCCCAGGACACCTGGGCTAGGATGAAGGCCAGAAGTGGGAGGGGGAGGCTGGATGTGGCAAAGGGATCACTTGCAGCTGGCTTGAAGGAGGGAGCCAATACCCTGGCCTTCCAGGTCCTCCCCACCAGCCAGACTTGCTCCCAACTCCTTCCTGGCAGTCCTTCGGCTAAACAGGGTGGCCCTTCGCCTGTACCCTAACCAGGGGGTGAGAGTCCCAATGCAGGACCCAACTCTGTCCTTGCAAGAAGACACTTGTTCTGGTAACGGAGGCAGGGCCCCAGGCCAGCCAAGCTCTGGGTGAGGGAGGGACCCCCACGAAAATCACTCTGGGGAGAGTCTGCAGGGACAAGAAAGACGCTCACACTGCCCTGCCCCCGTCCCTCAGGCAGTCCCAGGCGCCAAGGCACCCTCAGGAGAGACCTCCTTAGTCACAAACCACCTGATCCCCCCTAGCTCCTTGCAGACAGAGAACACTTGTGCATAGGGGCCAGGGTCCCGGGTCACCCTGAGGAAGAGCCTGAGGACCCGCCTGAGGACATGTGGAGGGGTTGGGGGCTCTGGAAGCTGGACTGCCGCCGGCCCCTCTAGGCCCCCACGTGGGTGACCTTGGCCAGTGACTCTCCACGCCTATGCCTCAGTTCCCCCGCAGGGGTCCTGCGGGCACACCTGTCCACGCCAAGTCCGGGAGCCAGGCTCTCAGACTCGGAGCCCGCGCTGCTGCGGTCATGCCCGGGGAGCTGGGGAAGGTCCCGGGCAGGGGTCAGAGGTTCGGGGTGAGGCGTCTCGCTACCTCAGATCCCAGTGGCCGCTGCCCACGTCGGAGTCTCTGTTCTCGTCCTTGTCGGGGGCCGGGGCCGGGGCCGGCGCCGGCGCGTCCCCCCCGGGGCCCACGTCCCGCACCTCCTCTTCCGCGGGCCCGCCGCCGCCCTGGCTCGAGGGCCGTGAACCCGTCCTCCGGCGCCGGGAGCCGCCCGCGCCGCCGCGGTCGCCCATGGCCTCAACCCTCACCCTGTCCCGGCAGAGTCGTGGCCCGCCGGGCTCGCAGCACTCAAGGCCCGCGGCCCCGCCTCCAGACCCTCAGCCAACCGCCGCCACCGCCCCCTGCCGGACGCCGTAGCCCGCGCGCTGGCCCGGGCCGCCAATCAGCGCGCGCCCTCCAGGCAGCCCAGGGACTGCGGTCACGTTGCTCTGGGATCCCCTAACTGGCCAGCCGCTGGGGCACGCGCCCATTTGTAGTCCGCGGGCGCGCGAGGCACCCTGGGAGTCGTGGTCGCCCCGCGCGGGGCACCCTGGGAGCCGCGGTCGCCCCGCGCGCAGCACGCTGGGAGTCGTGGTCGCCCGCACGGGGCACCCTGGGAGCCGCGGCCGTCCGGCACACCCGAGGGGGGGCTGCGGCCGTCCGGCCCGTGACGGACCTTCCTCTCCGCGGGCCTCAGCGTCTCTACGGAACTTGCCAGACTTCCTGGCAGCGGCGAGCCTCCCCCGACGCTTCCCTGCTTCTCATACCACTCTGTAAACACAGGGTTTCGCCATTGCTCAGCCAGGCTCGGAGTATGGGGTGTAGATTATTTACGAAGTGCCTCTTGCGTTAGCGTCCGGCCCAGGAGCCGTGTCCGTGGGGACTCGCCTCGCCCACCACCCAGCGTGTTGGCTCCCGAGCGCACGACGGGGCTCACTTGAGCTCCGCGACCCTCTAGTTACCACCGCAGAAGCACCTGCTTTTCCACGGCTTAGCGTGTTCAAACAAGCGCCAGACCAAAAGATGGAGCAGGAGAAAGGCCTCCGGCCCCGCGTCCCTGGGACGCCCGCCCTGCCCACTGACTCCCGGTCGAAGTGCCCTGCGGGGATAGGGAAGGCGTAGCCCCTAACTCCCATCCCCGAGTGGCCACGCCCTGGCCACCCGCCTCCCCTTCCGCCCACGTCCGCAAGACTTGCTGGGCCTCCCTTGTGTCCACCCGGGCTAGTTTTGCCAGGGTGTGGGGAGCCTGGGGTGCCGGATCGCGGGGACCCAGCGGCTTCCGTATCATTGCACGACCACACCGTGCAGCCCGCAAGCGGGCTAGTGCGCCTCCCACCTTAGCTTGACACTCATCTTTGCATGGGGCATGGAGTGTGAACATCCAGGATTTCCGGGTGCGAGGGTTCACTGGGGGCTCAGGACGGGTTTACCCAGCAGCAAAACCCATTAGCCATTCACTCCTAAGGTGATCAAGGCCAAGAAGAGTACCTCTCCAGCAGCAAATAAGCCGAGAGTTTCAGCCTGAGGTTAGCGACCTCTCCGTGTGGACTGGCCACCGCCTTCCCGCTGGGCTCACACCTGTTCCACTGCCTTCACCAGAGTGCCTGGGCCCCCTGGTGACACATTCCCGTTGCCACTAGGTCATCTGGGACTGGTAACCAGCCTGTCATCCCTACCTGGCAGGCTGGGGCTACCTGGCAGGTGTCTTTGAGTAACCTGCCAAAGGGGCTGCCCTGACTGGGCAGGAGAGCCCCTCCCGCATGCCTACACAGCCCGACCTCAGTGAGTCAGGCTCATCCTCGTCTCCTATCCAGTCTTTCAGAACTTGCGCCTGTTCACTGGCTGGCCTGGGCCAGGCAGGGCGAGGCCTTTCTGAACACTGATCCCAAGGGAGGGTGAACAAAGGAGAGGGTCCTCTCGGGAGCCTGGAGCGTAGGAATGAGCCCTGGGAGCTCTGCCACGCGCGCCCACGCGTGCCTTCTGGCTGTGCCATCCTTCCAATACAGAGCCAAGAACTACAGGGCCCACCCAGGCTGTCAGAGAAGATTGATGACTCAGGCTCCCAGTAGGCCTGGAGAGGCTGAGTCAGTAGTCAATAAAGGGTGAAGAGTCATTTTGGAAGGGGCTGCCTGCGTCCACGGCCGGCTCCAAGCCTTTGGCTGGCAAGTGACAGCAGGAGTGAAGCTACCAGAGTGGAAGAGGGATCACCGGAGAGGACCAGTCCAGCGCACTGGAGCGGAGCGCGAGGAGAACAGGACAGCGAGTTAATAGGCAGGCACGGGCTGTGAGAGCACCAATAAGGAAGAGCCTCAGTACCGGCGGGGGCAGGGCCTGGAGGGAGGGAGGCCTGTGGGAGAGAGTGGGCGGGCCGGGTCTTTGGGATTGGGAGAGGGTCAGCGCAGGAGCTTTAGAACGCGCCGGCAGCGCCAGTTACCTCAGGGTCCAGGGGAAAATGAGGCCGAGGGCACCAGGGGAGAGGGGAAAGGTCAAGGTAGGTGGGATTGCTTTTGGTGACAAAGGTGTACAAGAGGGGTTATAGAAGAAAGCTCAGTGGGGATTTCCCTGCCAGGGGAAGCAACTGATTAGGGGACTAGAGGCCAGGAGACTTGCAGGCCTGGCTGGAAGAGGTTCAGAGCTTAGAAGCTCAGCCTGTGGCTGAGGTGCCACAGGAAGGCCACTGAGGCCTGTGAAGGGTCTGGCCAACTGGTAGACATGGGACAGGGTGGTCAGCAGTCTGCACTGCCCGTTCTCTGGGATGCAAAGTCCTGTCCATGGAAATCTGTGGAGACTGAGGGTTGAACCTGTTCCAGGCCTCAGGGAGGCAGATTCCGTCCTTCCACCCCATTGCCCCTCAGGGTCCTGGAGAAGCAGAGACAGCCAGTCTAGACCCCGAAGCTGGGAAGGAATGAGCATTCCTCACTCAGGTGTGACTGCAGGTGTAGGGTGGGTGGGGTATTGGGGAAGGGCTTGTGTCCAAGGCAGGCCTTGGATAAGCTGTTCTCCCTGAGGCTGATTCTTCATATGCAAATTAGGCTATAAAGCCTACCCCAGCCTGGGGACAGTGAAAGTCAAGGATCCCTGGGCAGGAGGAGCTGGACACTGACCTCTCCCAATAGCAGGTACTTTCACTCTGGGCAGGCCTATCTCCTGCCAGGGTTCAGACAGCTGGCTCTGGGATGACTTAGTTTGACTACATGTCTCCAAAGACTTTGGGCCTCTCAGCTTATGCCTGCCTACCTGGGTATCAGAAGGCATTGCTGGGGCAGGGGGTCCCTGTCCTTGGGCTGTCCCTAACTAGCACAGTCCCGCCCCTCATCTCAATTTGATTCATCCTGTCTAGAACTCAAGGGCTGTGGGTGGCTGTGGAAGCCTCTCTTGTCCCCTGGGTGGCACCTCCCCGGAACCAGCATAGGTCAGCTGTCCTTGGAGGCCTCCTCAGACAGTTGGGGGGGGTTGGTCAGGGTGTGGGCAGCACACAGCAGCAGTAAGGGGCTAGACCTTGCACCCTCTGCTGTCCCCCTTTCCTCCACTGGCATGAGGAGGGCTTGTTGGTGGCTGTCAGGCCCTAGGGGCAGCAGGAGCCCCTACAGGGAGAGTAGGCCATAGGTCTGCAGGCCCTGCTGTACCTACTCTGGTGACTCTAGATCTCTTCTGGGCTGGGCCTGACTTCAGGCTGGAGACCCTTAGCTCCCTCAGTTCCTGGCACAGAGCAGATGAACCTGCCACAGGACAAATGCCAACTGTTTTGCCTTCAGGGGATTTCTCCCATGGCTTGGCCTGCCAAGCTGGCCCTTCTGGGAGGACGAAGATAGCCCTCTTGCGAAAAGGGACACTGGTGCACTCTGCACAAAGGCTGTGACCCGACCCCAGGGCTGCATGGGCAGGCTTCCATTCCCAGCGCTGCGCCTGCACAGTCTTGCCTCTGGGATGCAGCAGGACTGGGAAGACAACCCCCGGACATCCCAGCGCCCCCTGTGGCATGGGCCCAGCACTGGATACATCAACCCGACACTCCAAGTTCTATCAAGAGTGGCATTTATTCTCCTTGTGGAGGTGCGGCGCTCCGGGGAGCTGGTGCTATTGTGCTTAGGAAGGAGGTCTGTCCGTCCGTCCGTCTGTCCGGCCGGCCCAGCCCCAAACGGGGGCGGAAGAGGGGCGCGGCCCGAGTAAAAATCCCGGCCTGTTCCGGGTGGGAGTATGTACAAGGCGGCGGGGCGCAGGCGGGGGTGGGGGCGGGGCAGGCCGGCGGCCGCAACCCCCACCCGAGGGCCCCCGCATCTCGGGCCCTACTCGTAGAATCAGTACAAAATAGGTGCTACCTAAACGTTCCTTCTACCTGAATTCGCTAAGTCGGTTATTGTGCTGCTTAGTTATGGGGGCGGGAGGGGGCCCATGGCTTTCCACGGCGGCGGGGTGTAGGGAGAAGCAGGAGACCCTGGCCGGCCCATGGCCCTCTGGCCTTCTCCTTAGGTAGGTAGACAGGCGTATCGGGGTAGGGTGGGGCGCCTGTGTGTGCGTGTGCATGCGGGTGTCCCCAGCACAGGAGGGCAGGCCCCAGCTTGGGAGCTGTGTGGACTCCGAGTTGTGGTACAGAGGACTTGGGATATGGGCCCTGCTGTGCTGAGCCCTCAGTCCGCTCCTGCAGGTGCAGCTAGGTAGCAGCTTGGGGCCCACTGGGATGGGGCTGACCAGGTCATACACTCCAGCGTGCACCTTTTGTCTGGCCTGGGGCCCTGGCCCCACACAGCAGAGCCCAGGTGGCCAGAAGATGGAAGGACTGAGAGTCGGTATGGGTGGCCCTGGTCGTGCTGGGCCTTGGGGCCCTGGGTCTGTGCCACCTGAGCTGAGAACACCAGGTGCAAGTCAATGGGTAGAGCCCAATTGCACCCAGCACTGGACCCGGGCTGGGGCGGGAAGAGGTAAGGGGGATGCAGGGTTGGGTCTAGGGACCAGGCCTTTCTCTGCATATGCAGCTCTCCTTGGCCCACCTGAACCTGATGGACCCCTGTTGCGAACATGCACCCCCTGCAGGTCGCTGCATCCCTGGCTGACTCTGCAGCGGGCCTGGCACATAAGTGCCCAATGAACAGTCGGTGGGTGATGGATGACTGAAGGAGGGGTCTTGGGGGCAACCACCCCGCCCCGGCCCCTGGAACCATTACACCCGCAGGGCTCTGCCGTGGGGGGGTAGGGAGGAGGAGGGGAAGAAAGTCTGCGCGTCCGGCCCCGCGCAATGTCCCTGATCTAGGGGCCTATGGGGTGGATAGGGCAGGGGGATACCTGATTCTCAGTAACTCTAGAGGCGGCGGCAGCTTCGCATGCAGTGCGCATTATTGCTCTATAGTCGGCATCGGACTAACTAGAGGGAGAGGGAGCGGGCAGCCCCGGGAAGGGACGGGAGGAGGGTTGGGGCTGCATGCAGTGACGTCACAAAGGCGGCGGCCAATGGGGCGGGCCCTTGGGGCGGGGTCGCCGCCGAGGCTTTGGCATAGACGGGCGAAAGTTGGCAACAGAGTGGGGGCGGGGCCTGGGGCTCGAGGGTGGGGCCCAGGTAGGGGCGGGGTTCAGGGGCGGGGAAAATGATCCCGGACATCCCAAGCCCCCGGCGTCGGCGGGAAGGATGGGGGCCTCAGCACCCCTTCCCTGACCCGAGTGCAATCCGTTCATAAATAAAACGTACAAATACAGAAAGAAAGAAACCCGACGCATCCGCAAACCCCCCAGGGGGCTTTACCCGCAAAGCGAATACAGAGAGGTGTGTAATGGGCCGTGCCCAGGCTTGCCTGCCGGGCCCCAGGATCCGTCCTCCAACACCGAATGCCCGGGAACGAGGGAGGGAGCCCCGGGGCAGGGCGGGAATGGGGTCGGAGGAGGTCGGATAAGTCCATGCGATTCGATATGCGTCATTATTATTCGTTATGAAGGACAGAGCCCGGGAAGCTGGGCTGGAAGAATTCGGATTTGGCAGAGGATGCGAGGCGAGGGTGGGAGAGCGGCTTGGACTGAGGCCCCAGAAAGAACCCAAGGGAGAGGGGTGCCGCCGTCCGCCTCTCTCCCCGATCCCCAACGCGTCTATCACTCCTGGGGTTCAGCGAAGACTGAGGAGTAGGGACGCCTCTGCAGGACCCTCCCTCCTGCTCCTCCCCCTGTCTGCTCCCTGGACGTCTAGGCCGCAGGCCTGGCCCTTGGAAGGCTTGGGAAAGGGGTGGGGAAGACCTGAGTCTCTGCGACGCTATCCAGGGGCGCAGAGGAGGGAGGAGGGGGGTGCTCCCCACCTCACCCCACCCCCGTCTTCAGAGACCTAACTCGGAGATGAGGTTCGGTTCTGGGTCTCCTCGACCCTATTGCTGGGAAAAAGCCTGGGGCACCCTGGAGGGGAAGGGAGGGGGTTCGGGGTGGGTCTCCCCTCAGGACCCTATTGCTTGAAGGGGCCGACAAGGCCCCTGGCGGGCGGGGCGGGGCCGGGCCCCCTCCCTCTATTGCTGTGAGGTGGGGCCCGCCCTCCGGCCCCTCCGCCCGGGCGCTGGCGGAGACTTCCCTGGGGGCCCGTATTGCTGAGAGCCGACCCGGCTGGGCTGGCGGACGTACCGCCGCCCTAGGCCTGCACAGGACTGAGCCGCGGCGAAGCGGCGGGCGCCTGGGCCGCGGGGCCCCCGCCGCCAGCGCCGCCCTTGAAGCATGCAGACTCGTAGTGCTTGTTGAGATAGGACTTGAGCGCGAAGCTCTTCTTGCAGCGCTTGCACTGGAAGTGCTTGAAGGCCGAGTGCGTCTGCATGTGCGCGCGCAGGTTGGAGCGGTCGGCGAAGGCCTTGCCGCAATGCGCGCAGCCGAAGGGCTTCTCGCCTGTATGGGAGCGCATGTGGCCTTGCAGCAGCCAGGGCCTCGAGAAGGCCTTGCCGCACACGCCGCATTTGTGGCGCAGGTCGTGCGTGAGCAGGTGCATGGCCATGGCCGGCATGGACACGTACACCTTGCCGCACGTCGGGCAGCGCCGCGCCAGCTGACTGTCCAGGCTGCGGTGCGTCTGCTTGTGGCGGCTCAGGTTCGACGACGTGGCGTACGTTTTCCCGCACTCGCCACAAGCGTGCCGGCCCCCTGCGCCCCCAGCCCCGGGCCCCGCGCGCGCCTCCGCGCTCACCCCCCCGCGCGCGCCGCCCCGGCCCCCGGCCGCCGACCCCGCGCCGCGCGCACCCGCCCCGGCCCCGCCTCCGCCGTCGCAGTCGGGAGCTGCGGCAGAGGCCGTGGAGGGAGCGGCGGCGTTGGCGGCCTTACGGCGCGAGCGCCCGTCGGTGATGAAGAAAGCGTCAGCCGCGTAGCCCTCGCTGACGGCGGCGTCGCCGTTGATGTAACCGCCCGCGGCTGTGGCCAGCTCTGGGCGCGGGGTAGGAGGCGGTGCCGAGCCCGCGGCCGCCGGGCCCAGTTCTCCACGCACGGCCGCAGCGTACATGGGCTCTGGGGACGGCCCTTTGAGCAAGGCCGCCTCGGCATCGCCATCGTAGACGGAGGCGGGCCCCGCGTAGTCGTTGAGGTATCCTGAGGGCCGAGGTGGACAGGCAGACAGAGGGACGGGGAACCGGCCAGCGGGCGAGACACACACGGGAAGGCGGCGGGAAACACGGGGTCCGGGAAGGAGGGAACAAGAAAAAGGACAAAGGAGAAGGGGCCGGGGGACCGCGGGGCAAGGAGGATGGAGGAGGTAGGGAGGGGAAGAGAAGAGAGGACAGATGAGACTGGGCCGGGCCTCGGCTCCGCCCCCGCCGCCCGCCCCACCCTCGCAGGGGGAGGAAAGAGGCGCATCCTCGGGCGCGGCTGCCCCCCTTCCGCGGAGCCTCAAGGTCAGGGGGGAGGGGCGGCGCTTCCCTCGCCCTTCTTCCTCCACCCCTCCTCCCCCTCGGGTTCTCCCCACTTCAGCAGTTTTCCCTGATTATGCAACACACTGCGGACCCGCAGCGCACAAAGCCGGGACCGCCCACCGAGGGACCCCGTCGCTTCTGCCTCTCGGGGTTCCCACCTGCTCTTCCCCTCGGCACCTAGAACTCGTGTCCAGGCTTGATGCTGCCCCTCCTTGGTCCCCTAGGCCCCCCAACAAGCCCTGAAGACTTCTCCCTCCGGCAGCCCCTCCTACCCTCTCTAGCACCTCCTTCTTCCCTCCCAGGTCTTCCACTACTCACTGGACTTGACCCCCTTCCTGCTCCAGCCCTATCTTCCTCCATCCACTCTGCTTCTTCCCTGACTCCCTTCGTTCATCCTGTACCCTTGGGTCCTACCTTGTTCCACATAGTCCTCTTCCCCTAGGCCCTAACCCTTTGTAAGGGCCTTCCCAAGCCTCAGGACCGGCGACCAGGGAGTCGCTGCGTTGGAGAGTGCCAGGGCATCCACCAGGGGACACCTTCACTGGACAAGCTGCTGGCAGGCGGCATCATTAATGCCGGTAACTGCAGTTGTTCTCAAGGTACAAGATGGATCTCACAACCTCAGAGTCACAAATACACGCACCACATGATGCGGCCTCTGGCTTGTTCAGGGTTACACCCAGCTTCCCAGCCACCATCAGCCCTGGAGTGTCCTCCCAGGGTGGGCTGCTCGCTGATCCCAGCATACCACCTACTCATGCAGGGTCACACATGCAGCCACCCTGGACACACTCAGCCAGGGTCACCAGTCACATGGGTGCACAGCGGCCTCCGAGTCACATGGTCCCATGTAGTGGCACACAGGCAGGCACACACTCATACAGGGTCACACACAAGCGCACACAGTCACATGGCCACACGCAGTCACATGGGCGCACACAGGCTCACACACAGGCTCGGCTCACACAGGCTCAGGTCACACTTGTTCCGACACCCCACGCTGCTGGCACTCCCAGCCCTCCTGCCTGCATGCTAACAGTTGTCCTTGAACTTGGGCACCCTTACACAAAGAGCCTCCCCCTGATTCCAGCACTTGGGACCTCCCTACTTAGAGCCCTCGTGCCCACATCCTCCTCCCTATTTTGGTTGCAGGGGAAATACTGCTGCCCCTCTGCTGGTACCCTCGTCCTGACAGGTGGCGGCCCCCACTGGACCCATGCCTACTCCCTGGAACTCACAGCACTCTGCTGACCCTAGCCAAGAAAGAGAGGTTGATACTCAGGAAGGCCCGGGTTTCTGGGTGTGGGTCTGCATGCATGGCAGGTCCTGTCATATCAGTAAGTGTCCATACGCATAGCCAGGGTGTGGGTCCGTGTGTACCTTCAGGTACTTCCTGTTTCGGATCCTTGCTCCCCACCTTCTCTCCTGCATTGACACTCTCCCTGCCCGGCCTTGGCCCTGTTTTGGCCTGCCTCTGCGTTCCCCTCTCCCCACCTTCCTCCACAGTCCAGCTTCAGCCACTGTCTCCCTCTGGTTCTGGTTCCCTCGGGTCTATTTCCTGAGGCCCCCGGCCCTTCCATCCCCATACTCTGGTCCTCTACCCCTTCCAGCATTGTCCTGGGCCCCTTGCTGTCCCCAGCCTCAGCCCAGCTCGCACCTTTCTCGTGCAGTCGCACTCCGAGGTCGCTGCGGGCGCGCCCGTAGGAGCTCTCGAGGTCCGCCGAGGAGAACGTGTCAAGTTTGACCTTCTTGACCAGGAAGGATCTGGGCATGATTCCTGCGGGGCACCGGCGCTGCGGGCCTGCGGAGCCGGGGCGCGGGGGGGCTGCGGCCGCGGCGGGGCCCCGTCACCATCCGAGGAGCGGCGGAGGCAGCACGGGTCCCCACTCTGGCCTTTGGATGCTGCCGCTGGAGTACCGTCCTCCTGCCTGCCTGCCTGCCTGCCCTGCGTTTCCTCCTCTGCTCCTCTGGATTCCTCCTCTTTTCCTTCTCTTCTCTTCTTTTCTCTTCTCCTCTTCTCTTGTCTTCTCTTCTCTTCCTTCCTTCCTTCCTTCTTTTCTTCCTTCCTTCCTTCCTTCTTTCCTTCCCTCCTCTGGTCCCGGCTTCCCAGCCCGCAGTGCCGCCCCTGGACAGGCGGGGGAGGAGGCCGGGGGGTGGGGGGTGGGGAAGGGGGAGCGGCTCCGTCCCGGGCCCGGAGGCTGCGAGTGGGTGCAGGGCTGGCCCGGCTCCGCGGCCCCCTTCCCCTCCCCCCCACCGCCGCGGCGGAGCCTCAGTCAGCGACCCCCCATGCCCCTGAGGATGGAGGCGCCGGGCCCGGAGAACGCGGCGGCGGCGGCGGCGGCGGCGGCGGCGGCGGGAGCGCCAGCAGCTTCAGCACCGCGGCCAGCGCCGGCCCGGCCAGCACCTCGGCCAGCGACCCGGCGCGCTCAGCCGCGGCGGGCGGCGAGGGGCGGGCCGCGGGTGCTCGGCCGCCAGGCGGGGGTCCTCGGCGGGGGTCTCTAGGAGGCTTGCTTTATTGTTCTGCAGCCGGAGCGAGCGGCGGCGGCGGCGGCGGCGAGCGGGGGGCGGGGGTCCTCGGGGGGAGGGGTGCGCAGGGAGGGCGGGCCGAGGGAAGGAGAGAGGGAGGGACGGGGGCTCCGGGGGCGGGGCTCAGCGCTCGGACAGCTCCTGGGCCCAGCCTCCTGCGCCCGCGGCCGCCTCTGCCTGCGGCCGGGCCCAGCCTCTGGCTTTTAAAGCCCAGAAGCTGAGGGAGGGGGAGGGAGGGGAGGGAGGAGAGGCCGGCGGAAATGGCTGCGCTGGGCCGGGCCCGGCCGGGGTCTCCTGGGAGGGGTCTTGGGGATGCCGCGGCCCCCGCATGTGTGGATTTCCCCCGAGCAGCTTCGGGAATGGAGGCCCAGAGGTCTGCGGCATTGTCGTGCGTGCGGGGGAGAAGTGGAAACAGGCCTGGGACTCATGAGCCCCAGACTTGGGATCTTGTGGGGAAGAACGCAGGGCGGATCCCAGTCTGGTCCAGCCTGCCTAGCTATCGGGTATGGAGGCTAGGGATCTTAGGGGACGGGTGGGGGAGGCGGGAGGCGAAGGAGCGAATGCTGAGGCAGCGAAAGCGCAGTGTGGAAGCGCGGCGCGCTCCCCGTGCCGCAGTGTCTCCCTGCCACTCGGTCACCCGGGCTGACCCCGTGCCCGCTGGAGAGGTCTCCTTCCACCCCCCACACCCCCCCCGCCTCTTTCCCAAGGGGCGGATGTCGAGCGCAGCGGCGACGCAGCGAACGGGCTGTGAAGGGGGAGAGGGGCTGCTATGCCCTTGCTCTAGAAATTCGACTTCATTGGTGGTTTTACACCCTTCCGCGCGGCTGCAGCTCCCCGCGGCGGCCCCGCAACCAGGCGGATAACCCTTCCCGCGGCCGCCCGCCCCGAGTTTGCAGCCCCCATGACGTCAGGCCCAGCCGCCAATGGCCGGGCGCGGGGCTGTCGGGGGCTCCAGGCCGCACAATGGCCGCGCGCGGGGACATATGTCCTCAATTAGGTCCCGGAGCTGCCATTGTCCCCTCCCTCGCCTGCGTCGGGTGGTTCGGGAGTCCACGCTCAGAGCGCGCCTCCGCGCGGCCCGCTGTCACTGAAGACCAAGGTCGCAGGGGTGGCTCGGGGGAGTGTCCGGGCGCGGCCGAGCCCGGAGCGCGTGCAAGGTGGGGGCGCGTGCGCACCCGTCGCTACACGCAGTGACCTTGTGCAGGGCGGCACGGCGGGACCGCGGACTCCGGCCGGGAGCGCGCGGCGGGCGGGCCGCTCCGGGAGCGTGCGTGCGGGGGCGTGCCGGGAGTGCTGAGCTTGGAGCCGCGCCGCCGCCTGCCCCGCGCCCCGCTTCCTCCCGCACCTCGGCCCTGGAGGCGGGCGAGTGTGGGTGTGAGCAAGCTGGCCCCGCGCGGGGGACGCGGCGGAGACCACAGGCCCGCTTTGTGGCATTGGCCACGGCCGCGGCTGCATATTCATCTTGCGTGGCAGGCGTTCCCGAGGGGCGGGGGCGGGGCGTCGCCGCCCCCTTATCGCCGAGCCGCAGCCGGCGAGGCCTGAAGTGGGGGCGGGGACGGGGACCCCCCTCGGGCAAGCCTGTAGTCCCTGCTCCCTCCCAGGAGGGCCCGGCAGAGGCGCAGACGGAGGCGCGGGGCCAATTAGCATTTTGATTGCGGGACTGGGGGCCCATCTGGACCGAGGCCTAATTACCGGGCAAACCCTCCGGGCGCGGGCTGGACGTGCCCGGCGCAGGCCCTTCCCAAGCGCCACCACCCCCCCCACCTCCTCCCGGACAACCCGCCCCTGTCTCCTCTCTGACTTCATCCCTGTCCCCTCCTCTACTCCCAGTCACTCTATCCTTATGCTCGTGTTTCCCTGGCCCCTACCCTCATTCTTCCACTCGGCTACCCGTCCTCTTGTTCACGTCCTCTGTCCGCCCCCTTCACCTCTTCGGTCATTTTTCTGTTCCTCCAACCATCCTCCCGTCCCTCCATCCCCTGGTTCGCTGTTCACGTCCCTGCCTCTCTCTGTCAAGTTCCCCGCCCCCTTGGCTCCCAACCCTCTTGATGGACAAGGCGTCAGGGCACAGACACATGTGTCCCACGGCCGGGTGCTCCCGAGGGGACTATGCGGGCGGCCCTTGATCGGGCTCGCTCAGGTGGAGTCCGCAGCCCCTCGGGGCGCCTGGCGGGGAGGGGCAGGTGGGCCCAGGCCTTGGCCATCAGTCCGCAGTGGCGGGGGTGCAGAACACACATGCGGCCCAGTCTCAATTACTTGGGCCTCCTCACCCCGCCTCCTTTCCAGCACCCCTCTTGCCCCCGCCGGCATCCCAAGGTCGCTGCGCCCGTCCTGGGGTCCAGCTAGGAGACGGTGATTCTCATGAGATGGTGATTCTCATGCTTTTGGAAAGTTTCAGCTGTCTTCCACCGGAGGCCACCCTGAATCTCTCCCACTGAGGGCTGGAGGCCTGGTGGGAAGGCTTTGTTGCAGGAGAGGACAAGGTGAGAGACAAGGATGCTTTGGCTCCCAGAGGACTCAGCCAGTTGAGGGTTACTCCAATCCTCAGGGCCTTAGCACCCAGGGAGTTGGTCTGTCCACCCTGCCCCCATAGAGCCTCTGGTCCTCAGAAACTGTTTCCCCTGTCCTGGTTCATGTTGCAGCTGGGCCCAGCCTCTTACCCAGCTGGGATGAGGGGATGCAGTGTTGGTTCTATGTCCCTCTATCTCCCTCTGCTTCTGGGCATGCCACCTCCAGCCCTGAGCAGGTCCCATGTTGCTGAAAGGCCAGGCTTTAAAGGGGAGACTCACTGAATTATGTCCCCAGCAACCTGCCCCCAGCAGAGCCAGGATCCCTGTGTGTGCTCACTCCTGGGCCCTGGGTCACCTTCTCACCCCCCTCCACTCCAGTAGGACTCCAATCCAGTCTAACCTAGCCTAGAGGGTCCACTCCTCCTTCTGGATTCCCCCCCCCCCGGCTTACCAGGATCCCACCCTAGCTAGGAGCCTCTTTTGGCCTGGCTCCTTGGTACCCCAACACCCCCCTCCTCAGCCTTCTCTTCGGTAGAATGGGATGGGGTGTTTTCCTGAAAGCCAGCTGGGATCCTGTGTGCATAGTGGGCTACCCATGATCTGCTCATTCTGTTTCCCAAATGTGAGGTGAGACTCACAGCTCATAATAGCCACTCCCCACCTGCTTCTAGAGCCCATGGCCAGCCCAGGACACAGATACTAACCAGAAAGATGAGTAGACCAGGTGATAGCTTGGATCATGAGAGCAGGAGGGGGCAGAGACCAGGCCTGGGAGACAGTTGTGGGCTTTAGCCTCTATTCCAGAGGAGATGGGAATGTATATTTTTGAGGAGCAGCAGGGAAGCCAGTGGGGATAAGCAGAGTGGTTGGGTTCATCCAGGTTTGGGCTTTTGCCAGGTGAGCTTCTGAAAGGGGCATCTGAGCCCAGAGGGTATGCAAGGGAGAGGTGACACTGATTGTGGAATCTAAATGGAGTGAGGAAGGGGTAAGGGCATGACAGTGTGGGGGCTCCGGAGTGCTGGGGTCAGCATCTTCAGGACTGAGCTGGGGAGTAGGTGATGATCTGAGAATGGGGTGTTGAGAGAAAATGCTAGAGTGGGGGTAAAGGGGGACAGTTACAGATGGTGACAGGGTCAAGGGCATAACTGGGGCAGAGGACGAGGTCATTGGCAGGAAGAAAAGGTCAAGACTGAGGAGCAGGGAGTTGAAGGGTGGTCACAGGAAATTGAGACCACCAGGAATTCAGACCTGGCGCAGCGATGGGGCGATGCCCACAGCAAGGGCTGGTGTAGGTGGTGGGCACAGCAGATGGCTGGTGTCAGCTGGGACTCCTGCAAAGAGGAGTGGGGAAGGGGCTGCAGGCCACAGTGAGGAACAGGGCAGGTGGGTACCCCCTTCCAGGCCAGGGGGCTGAGCTGGGGAGAGAAAAAGCAGCCCCCAGAGAAGGCTGGTGGGAAGGGAGCAGGGCAGAGGGGAGCTGGGGTTCCCAAGGGAAAGTGAGGGCCCAGCAACAGGGCTGAGGTTGTTGGTGGGGGGGGTTGCTGGTGACCGGCTGGACTCCAAAACAGGCGATGTGTACTGGGTGAGGCTCATGAGGACAGCGGCATGAGGCAGAACAGGTCCCTGCTGGGGCAGGAGCTTTGGAGCTACAGGGAAGAAGTGAGACCACGAGGCAACTAAAAATGTCTACTTGAAAAAGTCAAGGAAAAACAAAGAGCAAATATCAAAGTAGTAGAAAATATTTATATAACAATGGATTAATATTCTGATTATAGAATAGCTGCTGTAAATGAACTCTACAAAACAAAGATGCTGAGACCCCCAAGGGGTTAACAGGCAATTTACCACACAAGAAATAAGAGCCCTTACTGGGAAAGACATGCAAATTAAACAAGATGCAAATTTCAGGGTGGGTTTGTTTTTGTTTTTGTTTTTTACATTTTTATTATAAAAAATATCAGGGGCGCCTGGGTGGCTCAGATGGTTAAGCGTCTGCCTTCGGCTTAGGTCATGATCCCAGGGTCCTGGGATCGAGCCCCGCATCGGGCTCCCTGCTCTGCAGGAAGCCTGCTTCTCCCTCCTCCACTCCCCCTGCTTGTGTTCCCTCTCTCGCTGTGTCTCTCTCTGTCATATAAAAAAAAAAAAAAGAAAGTAAAAAAAATATATATCAGATGTGCGCAAAAGTGCAGAAAGTCAGATAAGGATGGGTCCACATGTGCCCATCACCACCATCACCCAAGACCGGCTGGCTCACAGCCAATCTGGTTTCCTTTCTTCCCCCATCCGTCCCCCAACCCCAGATGTCATATCACAAAATGTCATTTTTAGTAAGTAAACAAAGACATGAGAGCACACAGGGGTCTGGGAGTTGCATGAGGGAGCCCCCACCTCTCACCCTGAGTTGACCCAGCCAGAGCTGGGGGCGCTGTCCCCTTCTTGCTTCAGGAAGGATATCCCCTCAGCCTCCTGAGTTTTAGGGCCATCAGAGAGGCCAGCAGCCCTGAGTGACCCAGGTCCTATTTTGTTCCAAGGGATCCAACCACCTGACCCTGCTCAGACCCTCCGGCCTCATTCCAAGCTTGAGATAGAATTTCCATACAGTAAAATGTCTTAAGTGTGGAGTTCCATCAGTTTTAACAAACACAGTTGCTCTCGTAACAAGACATAGGATGGACACCAGGGTGGCTCAGTCAGTTAAGCGTCTCCCTTTGGCTCAGGTCATGATCCCAGGGTCCTGGGATCAAGCCCCGCATGGGGCTCCTTGCTCAGCGTGGAGCCTGCTTCTCCCTCTGCCTCTCTCCCTGCCTGTGCACTCTCTCTCTCTGTCTCTGAGACAAATAAAATCTTAAAAAAAAAAAAAAGACACAGGACACTTCCATTCCCCTCCAGGACAGTTCCTTGGGGAAGCTTTAAAGGAAACACAAGAGGGGAGGGGGGGCAGGAGAGTGGGCCCTGGAGGACGGGGAGGTAGTGGAGGGGAAGAGAGGGTGACCAGAGGATGTTAGGACCACCAAGGGGGAGCTGTCATCCTGCCTGCATTCCCTGGAAGTTGGCGTGGGGTGGTCCAGCAACTGTGTAATTCCTAATGCAGTTGGACCCTCCCGCCCTCACCTCCCTGGCCTTCCCCTGGGGTTGCACACTCTCAATATTTGCTCTAGAACACAGAGGAAGAAAAGACTGGACAAAAAGAGGAAGAGCAGAGCATCAGTGAGTTGTGGCGTAACTTCACATGGCCTAATATGCGTGTGATAGGGGTCCTGAGAGGGAGGAGGGATTGGGGAAAAAATGTAGAAATGATGGCCAGGAATTTTTCAGATTTGATGAAAATTATAAATGTACAAATCCAAGAAGGTCAAGAAGCCCCAAACACATGCTACAGGAAGAAAACCACAGCCCGGCACATCATAGTCAAATGATAAAGGGAAATATTGAAAGCAGCCAGCAGGGGGTGAGGGAAGAATTAACACATGCTGTGTACAAAGGAGCAATGATAGGATGACAGCAGATTCTCATGGAAATCAGGCAAGCTAGAAGATGGCGGAGCAACGTCTCTGAAGTGCTGGAAGAAAAACATTGTCAACCTAGAATTCGATACCCAGTGAAAATATCTTTCAAACACACAGGTTAACTAGATTTTCAGACATACAAAAGCTGAAGAATTCGGGGCACCTGGGTGGCTCAGTCATTGAGCATCTGCCTTCGGCTCAGGTCATGATCCCAGGGTTCTGGGATCTAGTCCCGCGTCAGGCTCCCTGCTCAGCAGGAAGCCTGCTTCTCCCTCTCCCACTCCCCCTGCTTGTGTTCCCTCTCTTGCTGTGTTTCTCTCTGTCAAATAAATAAATAAAATCTTTATTAAAAAAAAAAGCTGTAAGAATTCATCACCAGCTGACCCACACTGCAAGAAATCCTAAAGAAAGCCCTCCAGACAGAAGAAAGTGACACCAGGTGAAAATCTAGATCTCTACAAAAAAATGAAAAGTATGGAAATTGTAACTAAGAGGTAAATGTAAAAACTTTGTTTCTTGTTATTTAAAAGATAATCAGCTGATTAAATAGAATTACCAACGTATGTGGGATTAGGGGCGCCTGGGTGGCTCAGTCGTTAAGCGTCTGCTTCGGCTCGGGTCCTGATCCCGGGGTCCTGGGATCGAGCCCCGCATCGGGCTCCCTGCTCCGCGGGAAGCCTGCTTCTCCCTCTCCCACTCCCCCTGCTTTTGTTCCCTCTCTCGCTGTGTCTCTGTCAAATAAATAAAATCTTAAAAAAAAATGTATGTGGGATCTATAACATATATAGAAGTAAAATGTATAACTAGATAGCACAGTGTTCAGGTGGGGGAAATAAAGGGACAGGCAAAGTTCTCACAGCAGAAGTGAAGGGGCATAGTCACTGGAATGTGGGCTGTGGTAAGTTAAAGATATATCTGCAAAGAGTAAAGAAATTAGGGGCGCCTGGGTGGCTCAGTCATTAAGCGTCTGCCTTCAGCTCAGATCATGATCCCAGGGTCCTGGGATGCAGCCCCGCATGGGGCTCCTTGCTCTGCGGGAAGCCTGCTTCTCTCTCTCCCTCTGCTGCTCCCCCCTTGCTTGTGTGCTCGCTCTCACTTGCTTTCTCTTTCTGTCAAATAAATAAATGAAATCTTTTAAAAAAAAAGAGTAAAGAAATTAAAATAGCACAAGTTATAGCTAATAAGCCAACAAAGAAAATAAATCATACAAAATTTTCAACAAATCCAAAAGAAGGCAGAAAAGGAAAAGGAAAACAGGTACAGTTGGGACACATAGAAAGCACACAGCAAGATGGTAGATCCAAACCCAAGCATGTCACTAATCATGTTCAATGTAAGTGATCTAAGCACCCCAACTACAAGGTAGAGGGTGTCAGGTGGTATAAAAAAGCAGGGCCCAATTATATACTGTCTACAACAAGCCCATCTTAAATATAAAAATAGGTTAAAACAAGAGGATGGGAGAAGATATACCACATAAACACTAAAGAAGGCTGGGGTGGCTATGTTTACATTAGACAAAGTAGATCTCTAAATAAAGAATGTTCCCAGGGACCGGGAGGGTCATTTCAAAGACCGTTAAACTTATGGCAAAAGCTGTGCCAGGACCAGGTCCTGGTTGAGAATGAATGAGACCCTGACGTATGGGCTGAGGACAGCTGGGTGGGGGTCCCTGAACATCTTTAATTTCCAGAACCCCTAACCTGGACCACCAAAAGAGCTGCCCTCCAATGAGAACTTGCTCTCTTTGAAGAGATCCAGGGACTATTCCCTCTTCTGACCTCATATACACCCTTAGAGTCTGTCCCCACTTCCCACCACAAGGGCCTCGAACGGAAGTCGTAGCCTGACCTATCCCAGCACTACTAAAGTGTGACACACCTGTCCCTGCAAAAAAAAAAAATCTATCAAAGCCCTAACCCCCAGTGTTTCAGAATGTGCTGCTATTTGGGAATAAGGTCACTGCAGATGTAATTAGTTAAGAGGAAGCCATCACTGGAGTAGGCTGGACCTTTAATTCAATAGGTGCTTTTACAAGGAGAAGAAACACACACGCAAGACAGAAGAGCATCCTATGAAGACATAGAGATGCGTGAGAACAGAGGCAGGTCAGCCAAGGGGCACAAAAGACCTCTGACACCACCAGAAGCTGGAAGAGGGGCCTGGAGCAGACTCTCCCTCAGACACTCCAGAAGGAATGAACCTTGCCAACACCTTGATTTCAGACTTGTGGTCTCCAGCACTGTGAGAAAATAAAGTGCTGTCATTCTAACCCACCCAGCAGCCCTAGGAAATCGGGGACAGTTGGCTTCTTTTCACAATGAATGATATGACAAGTGATGAATGAGCTAAAGAGAGAACTGTTTAGTTTTCAAGAAGAATTTGGAGAAAATATTTCCAGTCTAGGACTTACTGGGTTGAAAAGTAAAACATTTTTTTCATTCCCAGTCTCTCCAGCTTGCAAAAGCTACTCAGAGTAAGAAATTCTCTGAGGGGTGCCTGGGTGGCTCAGTCGTTAAGCCTCTGCCTTCGGCTCAGGTCATGATCCCAGGGTCCTGGGATCGAGCCCCGCATCGGTCTCCCTGCTCCGCGGGAAGCCTGCTTCTCCCTCTCCCACTCCCCCTGCTTGTGTTCCCTCTCTTGCTTTGTCTCTCTCTGTCAAATAAATAAATAAAATTTTTCTTAGAAAACATTTTACTTTAGAATAAATTTAGATTAACAGAAAAGTTGCAGATATAATACAGAGACTTCCTGGACGCTCTTCCCTCATCTTCCCCTAATGTCAGTACCTTAGATTTCTATGGTACGTCTGTCACAACCGAGAAGCCTGCACTGGTACGTTACTATTAACTCAACTCCAGGCTTTATTTGGAGTTCACTTTTTTTAACTGACATTTTCTTTGTTTCAGCAACCAATTCAAGGGACCACATTGCATTTAGTCTCCTTAGTCTCCTGTGGTCTGACAATTTTTGTCTTTCCTTCTTTTTCATGACCTTGACAGTTTTGGGGAGTACTGGTCACTTTTGTAGAAACTGAGGTTTGTCTGATGTTCTCTTGTGATTAGCCTGAAGTTCTGGGTTTGGGGAGGAGACCTCAGAGGTGATGTGGTCTTCTCTCTCTCTCTTTTTTAAGATTTTATTTATTCCTTTGAGAGAGAGAGAGCACAAGCAAGGGGAGAGGTGGAGGGAGAGCGACAAGCAGGTTCCCCGCTGAGCTTGGAGCCTGACGTGGGACTCGATCCCAGGACCTGGGGTCATGACCTGAGCAGAAGACAGACGCCCGACAACCTGAGCTCCGCAGGCGCCCCTGATGTGGTCTCATTGCATCACAGCAGAGAGACATGATGTCAGCAGGACTTATCACCGGTGATGCTGACCTTGATTACTCGCTTAGGGCGGTGTCTGCCAGGTTCTTGTACTGTAAAGTTATTATTTGTCCTTTTCCATACTCTACTGTTTGGATGCAAGTCCCTAGATCCAGCCCACACTCGAGGCTTCTCCCATATTTTAATAGAAGTGTCTATTGAAGATATTCTGTCCCTGTCTCATTAATGTACATTGTGTCTGTAGGGAAAGAGAACTTGTTTATTTATTTTTAAAGATTTTGTTTATTTATTTGACAGAGAGAAACACAGCGAGAGAGGGAACACAAGCAGGGGGAGTGGGAGAGGGAGAAGCAGGTTTCCCGCAGAGCAGGGAGCCCGATGCGGGACTCAATCCCAGGACCCTGGGATCATGACCTGAGCCGAAGGCAGACGCTTAACAACTGAGCCACCCAGGTGCCCCAAGAACTTGTTTTGTTTTTTTTTTTTTTAGTTCATGGGTCTCTGCACTGAGGACCCACACAGCTGGGTTGCACCCAAAGAAGGATACCTGAGCAACCTCATTTGCACCTGGACCTGACTTAGATGCAAGATCCTGGACTTGAGGTCTGAGCTGGGTGCTGTGATGGGATATTGGCGGCCTTGGGAGAGGCCAGAGGGTGGACGGTGGTGGACTGCCTACATTCATGACCCCCTATAAAACTCCTGGTTTTCATGTACTTGGTAGACCCTTTCCACACTGACTCTGGGCTTGGACATGTGACTTGCTTGGCCACTAGGACATTAGCATGAATGATGCATACAGAGGCTTAATGGGATTGTGGCCCACTGGGGCTAGTCTTCCTGGAAACCAGTAGCAAAATAGTCTCCTGAAAGACGAGACACCACTTGAAAAGAGGCCCTGGAGGATGGGCGTTAACTTGGACATCTGGCCCCAGCTGAGCTCCCAGCTGATGCAGCCACATGAGTGACACCAGCTACATGTGTGGACAGGAGCCACCCAGCTGAGCCCAGCCAGCCCACAAAACAATGAGTAAGTATTTGCTGTTTTAAGCCCTTAAGTTTAGGGTGGTTGGTTATATATCAATAGAGAACTGAAGCTCCTTGTTCTTTGCCTCTCAACTCCTGTCCTCACACTCTGCCTTCCCAGCTCAAGTCCCATAGTCCAAAATTATAATCACTTCCCCGAACCCCACACTCTTATAATATTGTCCTTACTAATTCCCAACCCTTGTTAGACCAAACTGTCTTCCTACTCCATCCCTGCATCCGAGCAGCAAAACTTTGCTAGAGAAAAACATAAAACCACACTCACTCGTTCTTTAAATTTACAACACACGGGGCATCTGGGTAGCTCAGTCGGTTAAGTGTCTGCCTTTGGCTTGGGTCATGATCTCAGGGTCCTGGGATCGAGCCCTGAGTTGGGCTTTAAATTTTTTTTTAATTTTAAAAAATTTACAACACACATCTAAAAGTGGGCTCTCTATGCAGCCAGAAAATCTTACTACACTTTCTTTATCCAGTTTGTCTTTCATTCTCTGGGAAGACTACTTCACACCTTGCCTTTTCTTTTTCCTTGAAGCTTCCAAATCTCCACCCACCCACCACCCCTTGAAGCTAACAATCTTTTTTTTTTTTTTTAATTAGAATCAGGGGCTTGGCTACAAGCGTTAGAAAACTCCAAATAACAATAGCATAAACCATAGAAGTTTTTCTCTTTTGCAAAGAGTTGAAAAGCCATCCAGAGTTGGCAGGGCAGCTGCAGTCTTCAAGCTCTACAATTCTATCTTGTTGTTGTGCCCTCCTCAACTCATTCATTCTACCTCATGGTCCAAGATGGTTGCTTGAGCTCCAGTCATTGTGGGTGCGTTCTAGGCCAGAGGGAAAAAAAAGGAACTGGCAAAGATAGGCAAACCCCTCCCTTTCAGGACATGTTTGGAAATTATACATACCGATTCTTATATCACATTGGCCAGGAATTAGTCTCAAGACCACATATATCTATTTGTAATGGAGGCTGGGCAATGCAGTCTTTATTCTGTGGGACAATATGCCTAGTTAAACATGGGGGGGTGTTCTTTTTAAGGAACAAGTGGAGGATGCGCAAAGAGATCCTGCTTGCAGTCACAATGTGTTTCCAATGCTCTCCTCTCCTGCCAGCCAAAAGTTTGTTCCTATATCACACCCTTTACACTTCCCATCCCCCTGCGCAGGTGCTCTTCTCCAGAGCTCCGCATGGCCCCCAGCTCCTTATCAGCTCAAATGCTGCATCCTTGGAAAGGTCTTCCCTGATCCCCTAGCTAGGGGGACCCCATCCCCCCTCCCTGCCACTTTGGCAGTATACAAGTTAGCTCTTCAGTGTTTGTCCCTCTTAAGTTTGTCAGCTCCAGGAGGGCAGGAACTTTGCCTTCCTAGATGAAACTGAGTCCCCAACCTGAAGCACTGACAGATCTGAGCATCCCCCCAGAGCCCGAGGGACTGGCATGTCTTTCTAACCCTTCAAAGTTGACAGCACCCCAGGTCTAGCTCAGGCAAAAGCCACTTACCCAGCTAGCCTAGCCCCATGGCCTACACCTCCCACTCCTCCCCTTCCACCATAACATTGTTCCTCAACCCGTCCCAAGCCCATCACTGCCCTGCTCACCCTCTCCAGCCCGTCCCCTGGTAAAAGCAGGAAACTCTCAGTCTGGGGATAACTTGGGCCTTATCTTCTGAGGGGCAAGGAGACCCTACACTTGTGCCATGAGTAATAATTGCTCCCCGGGACTGCCTAAAGCAGTTCCAGCAGCTCCTCGATCTTTCCTGAGAAAGGCAGGGGTGTCTGTGCACCCACTGAGTTTGGCCAGCTTTGGGATCGGGAGCTGATCAGAGAGTGACTGAGCCATGGTTCCAGGCAGGACCAGACTCATAGCACGTGACCTGGGCAGTCATGCAGGACCCCAAGCTCAGAAGGGCCCATACTAGGTTTTGTTGTTGCTGTTGTTTTGGTTTTTTTTAATTAAGTAAACTCTACCCCCAATGTGGGGCTCTAACTCACAATCCTGAGATCAAGAGTCACATGCTCCACTAACTGAGCCAGCCAGGCGCCCCATACTGGGTTTAATGCTTTAGTGTCTCCTGGAAATTCTTTTTAAAAAAGATTTTATTTATTAGAGAGTGCACATGTGTGCAAGTGCAGGGGCGGGGAGGGGGAGGCAGAGGGAGAGGGGGAAGCAGGCTCCCCGTTAAGCAGAGAGCCTGATGCTCGGCTAGATCCCATCGTGGGATGGGGACCTGATGGAAAGGCAGATGCTTAACCCACTGAGCCACCCAGGCGCCCCCTTCTGGAAGTTCTTAATAACTTTTTAACAGGAGACTGCATTTTTGTTTTACTTGGGGGCCTGCAAATTATGCAGCTGATTCTGGCTCCAGACACACTCATTGACACAGTGCCCAAAGACCTGGGTCACCAGCATGGCCCTGAGGGAAAATGCTGACTGGGAGAGCCACATGGTCAGTCCAGTTGCCACTCCTCCTGAGTCCCCAGTGGCCTGCTGCCCTCTCTGCTCCCACAGTGGCTCCCAGCACCCAGATCACGGGGATGCCCCCTGGACAAGGGAATATGGGACTGGTGTTCCAGCAGGCCTTGAACCGTGGCCTAGGGCTCTGCAGCTTACTCCCTAGGAGCAAGGCAGCTGCCACTCTGGGGACGGTCTAGCCCAAGATGTGCCCCCAGGCACAAGGCTGGACTGGTGGCTGTGCCCCATCCCACGGCTGACTGGACCAGGAACTGACTCGGACTGACCAGATTCTGACTGCTGGATGCCGCTCATTGGTCCGTACTTCCAAGGCTGGACAGGACCAGTAAGTGCTGCCGATGGGGAGAGGCTGCGAGTCCCACACCTGCCAGTGATGAGTTCAAAGGCCTGGAGGGCTGCCGCTCCTGACTCACCCTGCTCCTATACCCACCCCCAATCTTCCAACCCAACTCCAAGATCTGCTGCCTGAGGCCCTGGGAGATGTGCACTTGGGGGAGACCCTGGAGCCGGGGCCCGCCCCCCCCCCGCCCCCCGCAGAGGAGACACTCGCCTGGTGGCAAGAGACAGCTTTATTGAGAGGGAGACTACCAGTCGGGGGAAGGTGAGAGACTGGCGGGGACGGGAGAATGCAGTCCCAGGGCGGGGGCTGCCTGGAGCGTCACACGTCCAGGTCCCGCTGGGAGATCCGCTTGCCGGAAGGGCCCGTCTTGCGCTGCACGATGCCCGGGCTGAAGGTGGCCCCCAGCGGCCAGTGGCGGACCACGTGCCGGTATGACGTGGCCAGGTAGTCAAAGTAGTTAATGTTGAGCTTCCGGGCAATGTGACGGCCCAGGTATTCCGTCTGCTGTGGGGACAGGTGGCGGTCAGGAGGCCGGCCAGCCCTGGCGCTCTCTCCACCAGCTGCCAGCGCTAAGGCCTGGGCCGCGGCCCGCGTGGTGTTCACGCACTGCCTGAGAAAGGGCCCAGCCTAAGCCCCTGAGCAGCGGTAGGCCTCCTGCAGAACCGGGCAGGGGAGTGCAGTGTGTGGGGGCCGCAGGGCGGACTGAGGCGGGACCCACCTCATAGCGCTCCGACAGCTGCACCAGCACCAGGGGCTCTAGCTTGTGGCCGCACAGAACCAACTGGAAGAAGCAGCTCCCATAGGCTGGAGAGGGGAAAGCAGCTCAGCCTGGGGA
>NC_138372.1:170484469-170503441 GCF_054177405.1 Leptonychotes weddellii
GGACCAGGGCCGGGGGGGCGGAGGGGGGGGCTGGCTCTGGGGACCAGGGCTGGGGGGGCGGGGGGGGCTGGCTCTGGGGACCAGGGCCCGGGGGGCGGGGGGGGCTGGCTCTGGGGACCAGGGCTGGGGGGGCGGGAGGGGGCTGGCTCTGGGGACCAGGGCCGGGGGGGCAGGGCATACGGCTGGCTTGCCCCCCACCCCCCACCCCCCGCCCCGTGTTCCCAAGCTGCTTCCCGGCACACCCTCCCCTGCTTCACCGTCAGAACTAAGCGCCAGGCGCACGTAGACCAGGTGCATAGGGCCCTGACACACGGTGCGGCCCTGGATGGAGAAGTGGTATGTGCCACGCGTGTGGTTCAGCACCAGGCGGCGCCGCGGCAAAGACGAAATCATGAGCCACAGGCCAACGCCCACGCCGCACGCCGGGAAGCCCCACGTCTCCTGCTTCAGCACCTGCGGGAGCCACGGGGACCTGAGCCGCCAAGGGCGTGGGGGCGGGGCACCGAGAGGGGGGTCCAGCCCCAGGAGGCCGGCCGTGGGGGGCGGGCCGCGGAGCGCAGACCTGGCTCACAAGGCCGAAGCTGACGAGGAAGAGGCAGACGACGAAGAGCAGCGCCCCCTTCCACAGTGTGTCCAGGTAGTACTCGAGCACGAAGACTGCGGGCAGCGCGGCGGCGGCGCGTGAGGACAGCTGGCCCCCGCTCGCAGCCCGGGGTGGCGGGGCCAGTGCCCGGCAGGCCGCACGCACACGCACGCAGCGCTGGGGCACCGTCGGCGGCCCGCCCCGGGCCTGGCCCCGCCCCCACTCAAATCAGGCCCCAGGTCAGGCCCCGGCCCCACCCAAGCAGGATTTTACCCGGGGGGGAGGGCAGGGGGGTCAGACAGTGGGCCCCCGCCCCGCCCCCGCCGCGTGCTGGTTCCGGGTCCACGCGCACCATTGGGCTGCTGTTGTGTGAACGGGTAGAAGCTGTTGTTCTTCAGGCGCTTGGCCAGGTGGCGCTCGGTGCAGAAGAGTCCGAGGGCCCAGAGCTGGAAGCACTTGCCGCCGGAGGTCGTGGGCAGGCCGCTAATGTGGCCCTTGGGGGCCTGGGTTAGGCACAGAGGGTCAGCTGGGCTGCTGGAAGGTTGCCACCGCCCAGGGCTCGCCGTCGCACTGATACCTGGGGGAAGAAAGCCTCCAGGGCTGCGGTCCAGGAAGGAGCGGCCTTCAAACAAAGGGCAGAGGAGGGACACCAGGTGGTGGTCCAGGCTGGGCGAGGCCTGGGTTCTAGAAGTTCTGGGCAGCGGGTTCTAGAAGGGGCTGTTGTGTTGACTACTCCTTCTGCGGGGACTCCCCAGGCCTGGCCCTGAAGTGAGCACGCACTTCCCTGTGAGTCCCCACACCACCAGAGGCCCCCTGCACAGCCTGGTTCACAGTCCTCACGGGAAGGGAGGATGGCAAGACATCCCAGGCCTGAGCTGGAGACAAGTCTGCGGGCAGGCTCCCCACACTTAACCCCATGGCTGAGCAGGCCTCCCCCGCCCCATCACTACTTCTGCCCGGGCAGAGCTTCAAACACAACCACAGACAGCTCACTCCAGTGTCCCTGAGGGCAGGATACACACACTCAGTCCAGGATTCACGCCTAGCAGTTAGTGAGCAAGGCATGACCACAGGCAGCCTCAGGAACCCTGGAAGGCCACCCCCCCACCCCACCCCACCCCACCAGCTCTCGGCCAGTTCTAGCCTTGAGTGGTTCCCTCAGGTACAACACCTGTCCTCTCATCCCCGCCTAAAGGACCACACAGAGTTCCTAAAAATGTTTTATTGTAACAAAATGCTCAAACATCCAAAATGCGAAAAGGGTGGAGGGCGCCGCTGGCTACCTGAGGGTCAGGGGTCTGGGACTGCCTAGCTGGAGGAGGGCAGGCTGGTGAGCAGCTGCTCCAGGCACCACTGGACTTCCTCCTGGCCTCGGTAGGCCCGCTTCAGGCCCCGAGGAAGGCAGCGGCAGGACTCCAGGTTGAGGTAGAGCAGGCCTGTGCAGCTGCTGATCACAGAGCTGTAGGGGCAGGGCAGGCCATGGGGACTCGAGCCCCTGGCTCCCAGAAGACCCCGGCCCTGGCAGGGCTAGGCCAGTGTAAGGAGCCCTCTCTGCCCAGGTGCCACGGCTGGCTCTGCCACCCACAGCCACCGAGGCCCAAGCCCAGTACCCGTGGTGTCCCTAAGGGCCATCCTAAGCAGGGGCTTGGCCAATACGTGCTCCCCTTTTGGACACCCGAAGCCTGCAAGCCAGGCTTGTCGGGGAGGCAAGCCGTACCGACTCCAAGGGACTGGGGAAGGGGATGCTGACCTGACCGTGCTTGGTGTGACCCGGGTGCCCCTGAGGTTGACAGAGCACAAGGCTGGGGGTGAGCCCCCAGGGGTGGCTGAGAAGGTAGCTAAGGCCTGCTCCAAGTCCTTCTCGCTGAAGCCCTGGCCACTCAAGTCCAGCTCCCGCAGAGTGTGGCACCACTTCTGGGTCAACAGATGGCTGCCCTCTTTGGCTAGAGTCAGCCGGTCGGACGTGCCATAAAGACCCAAGTGAAGCTGCTCTAGCTCTGGAAGCGAAGAGTGGTCATGAGCTGTGGGGCGGGCAGGAGGTACCCACATCCCTCCCACCCAGCCACCAGCCAGAGAAAGCTGACCCTGACACGGCAGATCATGCAGGCCAGCAGGTGTGATGCGGGCACAGCCACGAAGATCCAGCAGGCGCAGATGAGGGGAGCCGTGGAGCAGGCGGCCCAGGGCCTCATTGCTGACAAAGTTGCAGGTGCAGCCAGCAAGGCAGAGCTCCTCAAGGCTGGGGAAGCCTGGGCCAGGAGTCACCACTCGCCCGGGAGGCTTGGGCAGCCACATCAGGTTCAGCAGCCGCAGCACCTGGAGCAAGGCCCAGGCTGCAGATGGGGAGGGAGGGTGGCAGGTGGAAGAGGAGGGGTGGCAGGTACCTGCAGCTGGGGGCAGCCCTTCTGCAGAGCCTCAACAGGCAGCTGGAGAGGAGTGCTGTTGCGATTGATGCCGGTGCTCACCTCCAGGACCTGGAGCTGGGGGCAACAACTGCCCTGCAGAGGTGGAAGAGAACACAGGCTCAGTGGCCTGGCAGCCCCTGGCTCAGCGGCCTGGCAGCCCCTGGCTCAGCATCCGTCTCTGCTTCTGCCTGTCACCAACCTACCAGCAGCGCACCCAAAATGGCTGTTGTCTGGGAGCTGTAGGTCAGCCACAGTTTGCGCATTCGGGGCCCTGCCTCCTCCAAGAAGTTCACCACGGCTGTGGACTCCACCTGGGAACCCAGCACATGGGTACCGGTCACTCCGGCCCAGGCTTCTTCAGGACCCCTGGGGACACAGGGCTCACCATGGAGTGCTGTATATCCAGGCTGTGGAGCTGGGGGCAGGCTCTGGCTAGCATGACCAGAGTGTCAGGGGTCACACCATGGCAATCAGAAAGCTTGAGGAAGGTGAGTCGAGGACAGGACTCGCTGACCAGCTGTGGAAGACAGAGCACCAGCAGAGATTGGGTCTCTGTGGTCGGCAAAGGAAAGAAACCAGTGGCTGACACCGAACCCTCTCCTCTGCCTCAGCTAGAGCCTCCTTTCTGCCCCTGGCAGCCAACACGGGAGCTCCACTTCTGACACCTCCCTGCTGAAAGAAACAACAGGAAAGGAGAACCAGGCAGGCATCCCCATGGGGCAACACTGGGCTCCAGGTGCCTGACCCACTCCCTGGAAGTACCGGGCAACCCCACGTGTTGCCGCTGGTGTGCAGGGCAGCCTAGAGCTCTCACCTTCAACACGGGGTGTACCTGGGACTTCCAGTGGATGAGGGTCAGCCTCTGGAGCTGGGAGAACCTGGGCCGACAGCAGAGGGAGAGCTGCATAGTGTTCCCTCGCTGCCCCTCTGTCAGCGTCTCCCCCACCCATCACTTCGGTATAGGGAGACAGAAATGGGCCTGTGGCTTTCCACAAGCCACAGAAATGAAGTGAGGGGATAGAGAAAAGAGGGAATGTCTCACCGATTGGGCATAAGCCACTCCAGAGAGGCGAGAACCTTCTTCTCGGCCTTGGCTCCGCTCTTGGCGAGGCGGCCAGCCAGCGGGGGCGACAGGGTCACGGTGTGCCAGAGCGCGGGCTGGGAGGAGGCCTCGTGCCAGCGGCGGCACACGCGTGCAGCCCTGGGAGAAAAATCTCTGCTGAGGGGCCGGGCCTTCCGTGGCCGCTGCTGCGGGTTTTCCTAAGAGAGACCTGTCCCCTTTGTTCTCACAACGCTGCGGCCACCTTAGCTCAAAGACAGGCCCTGGGGGCTCTAACTGGACCCCTGAGAGACTGCGCTCTCTCGGCTACGCCCTCTGCCCCCGCCTCAGCCACCCGCTCGGTGGGCAAGAGGGCAGCCTGAGCCATGCTGCTGCGCTCGGTGGGCCTGGGGTACCTGCCGAGGAAAGGCATGGGCCCATCGGCCGCCACCAGCAGCCCGAAAATCTGCACCAGGATTTCCAGGGGGATGCGGTCGCCCCAGCCCGGGTCGGGCCCCTGCTGCGGCTCCGGAGCGGGCGCAGCTCTAGGCCTGGCCTTGGCGGCCGAGGCGCGGGACGCGGGGGGCAGCAGCCGCTGAGTGCGGCGGGCGGCACGCCTCTGCACGCGAGTGCGGGCAGGCCCCGGGCCCGGCAGCACCAGCAGCATGCTGTCCGACTGCAGCAGGTGGTACCCGGAGCCGCTCGGCGCCAGCTGGTCCCACCACCAGTCCTCGGCCGAGCGAGCCCGCGCCCCGGCCGGCAGCGCGCCCCGGACCCTGCGTCGGGCCCGCCGCGCCGCCCCGGGAGCCATAGCTCCCAACTGAACTCCACGGCCGCGGCGTAGCGGAAGAGGCGAAGCCGCCGGGCGGAGGCGGGACCTGAGCCCCGGGCCGACCCCCTGCGCGCAGGTTCAGCGCCCGACTTCCGGGGCGGGACTTCCGGCGATGGGCCATGCCGGGGGCTGGCCGTCCTGCGGCTTCCTCCAGTACGTGAGAGCTGGAGTTCTCGCCCGGGCGGAGCCGCGTTTCCCAGCCTCACCGGCTCTGGGCTGAAGCCGCGCTCGTGCGCGGGAGGCGGCGCCCTTGCAGGGTGGCGAGACGACTGGCTGTCGGGCGGCGAGCGCGCAGGTGCAGGATCAGGAGGCGCAGGTCCCCCAGCGCACCGGGCAGCCCTTCGCCGACCACCCGACGCAGCGAGGGGCGGCGCCGGGCCCATCCCTCCCCCCGGAGTCCGACTTCACTCCTGCTGTCCTGGGTCTCGCTGAAGCCTCGGACTCCCACTGGGAAGCAGAAGCAGCAGAGGTGTGCGAGGCGCCGTAGGGGTGCCCCTGTCCCGGAGTCCGTGTCCCTTTTGGGGAGAGGGTGGTGGTGATCGCAGCAACTCAGACCCGAAGATGGAGTCCCTCTTTCCTCATTTCCCTCTGGGGTCGGGGCTCCTTGGGCCCGGCTTCCTGCTTCTCTGCCTGCAGGCCTAGCCGTGCTGTTTGGTATGTTTGGCCCCTGTCATCCCTATGCCCCACCCCCGGGCACCCTCCGGGTTCCCTGGTCTAGGCGGTCTGGTCCTCTTCTGATTCCAGTTCTGTGTCTTTGACTTGTGATCCCGCATCCCTGTCTGTTTCTTTCAAGATAGGAGAGGTCTTCGGTTCCCAGTAGAGCTGAAGCGTTTTCTTTGGATCTAGGTGGGGAAAGAGGAGCGGGCTGTGACCCTGACCTGTTCTGAAGGGCCCAGCCTTGGGCTGAATGGCAGCACCCCCACTGGGCCGTCTGGTGTTGACCCACCTGCTGGTGGCCCTCTTTGGCATGGGCTCCTGGGCTGCCATCAACGGGATCTGGGTGGAGCTGCCTGTGGTGGTAAAAGAACTTCCCGAGGGTGAGTGGGAGTGCGCAGGGAAGAGGGGTTCACGTGTGCCAGGTAAGGCGGGTTGCAGCTGCTCATCGTCCCTTTGCACCTAGCCCTGACATGGTCTTCTCCCTTCCCTGCAGGCTGGAGTCTCCCGTCGTACCTCTCCGTGCTTGTGGCGGTGGGGAACCTGGGTCTGTTGGTGGTGGCCCTGTGGAGGCGGCTGGCTCCGGGCAAGAGCGAGCGGGGCCCCATCCAGGTGGTGCAGGCACTGGGCGTGGTGGGCACAGCCCTGCTGGCCCCACTGTGGCACCATGTGTCCCCAGTCGCAGGGCAGCTCCACTCCGTGGCCTTCCTAACGCTGGCCTTGGTGCTGGCCCTGGCCTGCTGTGCCTCTAACGTCACTTTCCTGCCCTTCTTGAGCCACCTACCACCTCCCTTCTTGCGCTCCTTCTTCCTGGGTCAGGGCCTCAGTGCCCTGCTGCCCTGTGTGCTGGCCCTCGTGCAGGGCGTAGGCCACCTTGAATGTTTGCCATCTCCCACCAATGGCACCCTTTGGCTCCCCCACGACTTCCCAGAGCGTTTTCCTGCCAGCACCTTTTTCTGGGTGCTGACCGCCCTTCTGGTCACTTCGGCTGCCGCCTTCCAGGGTCTCCTGCTGTTACTGCCATCACCACCGTCTGCATCCACAGCGGGTCCGGGGTCTGGCCTGCGGGCAAGAGGCCCGGGAGTGGAGGAGGAGGAAGAAGAGGCCTCACCACTGCAGGAGTCACTGAGCCGAGCCACAGGCGCCACTCCCAGCCCAGAGCCCGAGGCCCGTCGGCTGCTCTCTGTGCATGGTGCCTGCCTGCTGGGCCTGCTGGCCATCACCAACGCGCTGACCAATGGTGTGCTGCCTGCCGTGCAGAGCTTTTCCTGCTTGCCCTACGGCCGCCTGGCCTACCACCTGGCAGTGGTGTTGGGCAGCGCTGCCAACCCCCTCGCCTGCTTTCTGGCCATGGGCGTGCTATGCAGGTACAAGAGGGTCCCCACGGCCCTCGGGGCAGGGTTTAGGGATGGGGGCGGGGTCCTGGTGCGGCCAGCCCTGAGTTCCTGCTCACCCCTGTAGGTCTCTGGCGGGGCTAGGTGGTCTCTCTGTGCTGGGCATGCTCTTTGGGGCCTACCTGATGGCGCTAGCAGTCCTGAGCCCTTGCCCACCGCTGGTGGGCACCTCGGCAGGGGTGGTCCTTGTGGTAAGTACACCGGGGACACTGGAGCAGAGAGGGTTGCAGTGGGGAAGGGGTTTGCCCCCAGAGCAGGGGACAGCCCGTGCTCAGCCTGCTGTGCCCGTCCTCCCAGGTGCTGGCGTGGGTGCTGTGTCTGGGCGTGCTCTCCTATGTGAAGGTGGCCGCCAGTTCCCTGCTGCACGGTGGCGGCCGTTCAGCACTGCTGGCAGCTGGTGTGGCCATCCAGGTGGGCTCGCTGCTCGGTGCTGTCGCCATGTTCCCTCCCACCAGCATCTACCACGTGTTCCGCAGTGGAAAGGACTGTGTGGACCAGTGTGGCCCCTAAGCCTGGGCACATGGGGAATGTGACGTCAGGCTGAGACGCCCCAGCGCCCAAGTGCCCACGACCCAAGGAGGCCCTCCTCACTTGTGGGCTCATGGACACTTGTACACTCCACAGCAGATGCCGGTCAGGGTGGGGACCACAGAACAGTCCCAGAACCAGGGCCCAGCTAGGGCTGTGAACTTGGCCCAGATCTGGAGCCTGTGTGGGGCTTGCACAATAAATCACTGTTACTCCATGGGTCCCGGTAGTTAACTTCTGTAGCTCCTTTCTCTGTGCAGATAGACCCCTACTGAGCTGGAGTGCTGATTTGAACTATTCGGCAGGGGCGCCCCACCCCTGGCCGGCTGCTCTCGCAGCCCTCCGAGCCCTGGACCCTTGCTCCCCCTCCCCCCATCGCTTTTTGGAGCTTCCCCCGGAGAACAGGTTATGGTGGTCAGAGGCAGCATGGTGTCCACCCAACATCAGCTCATCCCGGATCTCCAGCTGAGTGGTGAGGCCTCTTCCCATCAGGGTCACTGCTCTGTAAGCATCTCTGGGCTGTGTGGGCTGAGCCAGCTGGGCGCGAGCATCAAACAGAACCAGCTCTCTCTTTTGCTGTGACCCAGCAGCGGTAGCGTCTGTTCCTCTGTGGGAGGGTCCTGCCAGGGGGCTTATGCCCGGGCCTCCGTGCAAGGTCCAGGCACAGAAGGGGCTCAGTGAGTAGGGCTTAGAAGAGATTCCAGCCAGTTTAGGGATCCTTCTGGTCAGGAGCATTGCTGCCTTCCCTAAGCCACAGGCGTCTAGTTTCTAGCTCCTTCTGTGACCAAATGTGCAGATGGCCCACACTCTTTATTCAGGCAGACGTGGCAGCGTCTGCCTTCTCCCTGGGCTTCTGACAAGTGGCCCCTGTTCCTGAGCAACCCATACCTGCCCCAGCCCTGGGATAGCAGTGTGGGCCTTTGCTTGGCTAGCGTCTGCAGGGAGCAGAGCCTTAGCACTGACTGCAGCCTGAGCTGGAGTGGGTGGTTCTGCACAAAGGGCTGGAGGAGGCTGAAAGGAGTGCCTCAGCCAGGCAAGGGGACCGGCAAGGACTCAGGAGAGGATATTGGATGGAAGCTGCAGTGGGCAGAGGCTCAGGCTTCTGTCACCTCCTCTTGGCTTCTGGGGCAGGCCAGAAGCAGAGGCCCATGGGGGACACAGGCTCCGCAGGGGAGGCAGGACACCCGAGCTGTGATCTAGTGTGACTGGCCTGGCACTGAAATCCTATTCTCACAGACAAGGGGCCCCATTTCTGCAGTGGGGAGCCTGCTGCTGCAAGGGTCTCACCCAAGTGATTGTGGGGGCTGGGAAAAGTGGCTCCTGCCCTGCCTGCCCCAACCCCTTCCCACAATTGTTCTGGTCCCGGATGCCCTTTTTAAACTTCAGAAGCTGCCTGTCCTTGAGTTGGCCTGCACATGGGCCTTTGAAGGTCTTCTCTTTCCCCTGCCCTGGCAGGAGCAGCTGAGCAGGAAGGTGGGAGAGACCCCCCCACCCCGGCCCTGACCACTGGAGCCTCCGGTCTGGGGCTGCATCAAGTACTGGGAGGGCCCAGGCTCCCAGGTGGCTCAGACACAGCCCCGCCCTGAGCACAGGAGGCCACCTGCCAGGTCCCAGCCTCCCAGGATGCTGATGGCCTGGAGAAGGAGCAGGGGCAGTGGGGGGTTCACGTGGCTGTTTGCCTTTGGGAGTCGGGGCCAGTAGGTGGGGTGTGGGCTGCAGAAGCCACCTTGGCAGTGGTGAGTGGAGAGATTCAGAGGCAGGAGGACGAGAGCATGGCACGCCCTCTGCCCTCCCCCTCCAACAGCACCCTCCCCTGCCCACCCTGGGGCTGGAGCTCAGGGAGCTGCCCCCTAGTTCTTGTTCTCTCTTCCGTCAGGCGACAATCAAAGGCATTTACGAGAGCCTCATCTCTGCCCACATACGCATTTGTGCCAGGCCCAAGGGCCACAGAGGAGTAAGGCCCTGGAGAGAGGGGGCAGGTGGCCCTGAACCTGGGGGTCAGGGCTGGAGGTGGACAATTTGAGGAAGCCACTGCCCTTAGGAGCCTCAAGGGCCTTCCTGTCAGTGCCTTGTAGGAAATAACAAGGGGAGGGAGATGCTGAAGGGCCGAGTTCTTGAGAGCTGCCCCGACACACCCTTCCTACTCATGACTGCCCAGCACTGAGTCTGGTTGCTAGGGCACCCACACTTCCAGCTGGACAGCAGGTGGCCCACGACTCCAGCTCATAGCCCTGCCCAGAGGGTCTCTCACACCCAGGGCCGGGGGCAATTTGAAGGAGACCCCAGAGGGGAGGCAGTGGCCAAGGCAGGACCTTTGGCACCTGGCTGTCCACGGAGAGGACCCCCTGGGTAAGAGCAAGGCCTGAGCTACAGACCCACTGTTGCCCTGTCCCACCACCAGGAGCAGGCCCCGCAGTTCCTCAGAACCAGAGAAGGGCTAGCTAAGGTGTGGCCTGCCACGTGCAGCTTCCTTTCCCAGGTGTGTGGCCACTTCCCCTGAGACTGAGCCTGTGCGTGTCTGGGCAAGCCTCACCTGGCTTTGGTGGAATGACTAAAGGCCCTGTGGTTCTCAACCTATTGGAGTCCCTAAGGAGGTGTGAATTCCAATGCGGTTGAAGGTATGACAACACCTGGATGATAAAATGGTTGTGTCCTCCCATTAGCATCTGCTCAGGGCCCCCTCCCTCTCTTGCTGTGTCTCTCTCTGTCAAATAAATAAATAAAATCTCTAAAAAAAAAAAAAAAAGGCATGGGACAATGGTCCTCTAAGGGGCTTCCTCTCCTCCATGGAATTCAAAGGGACCTCCTGGCTTTTGTGGCACCAGAAAATGGAAGTGTGGGAGCATCTGGGACCCTGTCCAGTGAATGAGTGCAGGTCATCAGCCATTCCGGAATCAGCCACCCTGGCCATGTCCACCCCGTCTCAGGGAGGCTAACTGCCTGAGGCCACAAGGCCACTTGGACTTCCCCACTCCAAGCGCTGGCCTCCTTCTCTCCACTGCCCCTTCCGGGGGGCTCAGAGGCTACTAGGGTTCTGATGGGGTGCTAATCACAGGACCCCTTATCCCCACCCTGTTGTTGGGTGGGTGACCCAGATGATCCAATCATTATGTCCATCCTCCTGCCCACGGTGATTGAGCTAAGGGACCGTTGCTCCTATGGAGCAAATCAGGGTCCACCGTGACATCTATCTTAGGATGTCAGTCATCCCAAGAGCTATAAAAAGCTACCCAAACTATTCCTGGAGCACACCTGAGAATGAAGGCTCCCCAGAGGCAAGCAGGGTGAGAGGTGGAGAGAGGCAGAACCCAGAAAACATCCTAGGATCGCCTGGATCCAGTTGCATCTGAAGCTAGATCTTTGGACTTTCAAGTTATGAGGGTGCACAATTTCTTGCTTGTTTAAGCAAAGGTGAGTTGATTGCTATCCATCACAGCCGAGGACATAGTGAAGCATGCCTCCCTGAAACATTCAGGACAGCTCAGACCTTAGGACACCCAGTGCTGGTCCATCTTTTCTTGCTTGGGAGAGAGTCAGTCATTCTCTTGGCAACTCTCCCTGTCACCCTCCCCATGACCTTTTCCTCTCCTAGGCCTCCACCTCCAGCTCCTTAGCATAGTGCTTCTCTGACCCGCTCCTGACCTGCAAGGGAGAATTCCCAGGGCATTGGACCCTCTCAGAAGAATGCCCAGGTGGGGCGCCTGGGTGGTTCAGTCGTTAAGTGTCTGCCTTCGGCTCAGGTCATGATCCCAGGGTCCTGGGATCGAGCCTCGCATCGGGCTCCCTGCTCAGTGGGGAGCCTGCTTCTCCCTCTCCCACTCCCCCTGCTTGTGTTCCCTCTCTCACTGTGTCTCTCTCTGTCAAATAAATAAATAAAATATTTAAAAAAAGAAGAAGAAGAAGAATGCCCAGAGCCAGGCCAGGCAGGGGGCAGGCAGGAACTTCCTAGACGATGTCCTGAGGTCCCAAGGGCTGCTCTCGGGGGAAGTTCTTTTGTGTGTGCATAACAGTATGAGCATTTTAATTTGGTGAAAGACAAGCTGCAAACAACTTTGAAATTTCCATCCTTTTGCAAAGGCTGTGGGAAAACTGAGCTAATTAAAAAGCAGATTGGAAAAGATTTCCTACCCGGCCCCTCCTGACACCCGTGAGCCTCCCCAAATGTTTCCTTTGTGTTGTTTTTTGAGTAGGCCCCACGCCCAGCACAGGGCCTGAATTCAAGACCTGAGATCAAGACCTGAGGCAAGATCAAGAGCCACCCAGGCGCCCCAGAGTGTTCCCTTTGTAGAATCATTCTGTGGATGGCACCCTTCTGAGAGTGCTGAGCAGGGTGGTGTGGCTACAGAGGGCCAAGCACCAACTCTGTATGCAGGTCGCTGGAAAGGCAGGCCACCAGCATGGGGAAGGCAGAGAAGAGAAGGTGTTCATACCCAGACCAAAGAATGCAGACAGGAAAAGAAAGCATGTGCGCAGCAAAGCCAGGGGTCTGGAAACCTCCACTGAAGAGCAGAGATAGTGAGAAAGGCCCCTGTGGTGAGGCCACTGTGGATCCTCCAGGGGGCCAGGGAGCTGGGGTGAGCTGATGGTGAGGCAAGTGCGGGGCTGGGAGCCTGGAGCCAGTCATCCCCTCCCGCTGAGGTCTCCACATGGAACAGGGGGCAGGCTTCACGTTTCTTGAGGGTCCACTGTGTTGAATGTGGATGGCCTGGCTGGCTGGGTCCCTCTTCAAAGCAGTATCATGGCACCTGGCTCCAGGAGTCTTGACATGAAGAATATCACACTTCTTTATTTTTCTGAATGAAGGGTCACCATCCCTCTCCCCTCCACCCACCAAGCCAGAGATCAGCCAAGCTCAGCCATCACTGGGACTCCCCTCTCCCTGGATGTGTTCGAAGCACAGGGGCTCTGGGCAGGGTGGGAGGTGGTCTGGCTTCCAGTCCTTGGGAGTTGCCATCAGAGCTGGTGCTGGAGCAAACTGGGGGGACTTGAGTGGGGGGATCTCAGAGCCAGAACCTTGAGGAATTTGGGCCTGAGGATGTGGCTGATGGGGACTAGGTACTGGGGTAACAGGAGATGAAGCTTGGAATCTGGGGAGGTGGGCTGGGACAGAGCAGAATAGGGTTTTTAGGGGGACTGGGAGTCTGGGAATCCTGGGGACTGAAAATCACGGCATGTAGGGGATGGGGACTGGGATGTAAAAAGTTTAAGACTGAATGAGCAGAGCAGTTTACTGGTGTCTCTAAGGAGAGCTGTGCTCTGTTACATGATCCCAGGGTCTCTGATTTATAAGGTTGGTGCCTCTCATTGTCTTTAAACCATTTTACAACTTTGTGTTTGTAAATAACTAGTAGCAATGTAAATGATTGTTTTCCGCAGACCTGAAAATGAATTCCATCCATGGAGGTTCAGCTGATTTCCCTCCTCCAGTTGTGGAAGAAGCTGGTTTTGTATCCATTTGTAAGTCAATTCCAACAATCCTTTATTCTGCATAGATCTGTGATTCTTTGACTTCTTTGAAGCACTTATAATATTCTTGAATCTCTTTTAAAGAATGACTTAAATAGAATCTTTGACGTGTGTTCCTTTTATATCTATATAAGAGTTATGATACTGCCTTCTCCTGAAAGTTATCCTGTAACAGTTGTGGAGGCTTTCTACCAAGATGGCTGGTGGCTCCCCGTGCCTGAGCTGCGTGAGCTGCGTTTCCTGAGTGTGCACCTCACAGGCTAAGCCCCGGCATGTCTGTTCTTGGTTTCTAGGGAGGAGTCTGAAGTGGTAATAGAATCATGATTTCTTAACTGTAGTTTTTCTACTTATAACTCTCCTCTCAAGTTATTTTGTGGGGTTTTTTGTTCGTTTGGTTTGGGGGTTTTGTTCTGTTTTTGTAACCAGTAAGTTATTCCCCGTTGCTAAGAGTGACAGGGCAATAGCGGTGTTGGTTTCACAGTCTGACCATTTTGTGAGCTCCATAAATGGACTAATGATTTACAGACATCTAGTGTCTACTGGATGGGAGACAGTGGAGAATCTGAATTGTTAAATCTTAGTTTGTTCTGGACTTAATATTAAGCTATTAGCATTAAAGAGGCCAACAGCAGATTTGAGCTGGCAGAAGACAAAAATCAGCAAACCTGAAGATAGGTCAATTAACACAATCCAATCTAGGGAAAAGAATGAGAAGGGAATGAAGAAAAATGAACAGAGCCTCAGAGTCATATGGGATGCCATCAAGTATCCCAAACATACACATAAAGGGAGTCCCAAAAGGAGAGGAGAGAAAGTAGCAGAAAGAATATTTAGATAATGGCTGAGGAGCTCCTGGCTGGCTCAGTCAGTGGAGCATGTGACTCCTGATCTTGGAGTTGTCAGTTGAAGCCCCATACTGGGTGTAGAGATTACTTAAATAAAACTTTAAGGGGCGCCTGGGTGGCTCAGTCAGTTGGGCGTCTGCCTTTGGCTTAGGTCATGATCTCGGGGTCCTGGGATTGAGCCCCATGCTGAGCAGGGAGCCTGATTCTCCCTCTCCAACTCCCCCTGCTGTGCTCGCTCTTGCTATCTCTGTCTCTCTCTCAAATAAATAAAATCTTTGAAAAAGAAAACACTTTAAGAAAGAAAGAAAGAATGGCTGAAAACCTCCCAAATTTAAGGAAAATGTTAATATAACATGTAAGAAATTCAACTCACTCCAAGTGGGATTAACAGGGCATCCACACCCAGAGACATTATAATCAAACTGCCAAAAGTCAAAGACAGAGAATCTTAAAAACGGCGAGAGAGAAGAGACTCGCCATGTACAAGGGATCCTCGGTAGACTAACAGCTGATTTATCATCAGAAATCATGGAGGCCAGAGACAGTAGGATGACATATCCAAAGTGCTGAAAGAAAAAACTGTTGAGGGCACCTGGGTGGCTCAGTTGGTTAAGTGACTGCCTTCAGCTCAGGTCATGATCCTGGAGTCCCGGGATCGAGTCCCGCATCGGGCTCCCTGCTCGGCAGGGAGTCTGCTTCTCCCTCTGACCCTCCCCCCTCTCATGCTCTCTCTCTATCTCATTCTCTCTCTCAAATAAATAAATACAATCTTTAAAAAGAAAAAAAGAAAAAGAAAAAACTGTTGACAAAGAATTCTGTATTCAGCAAAACTATCCTTCAAATATGAAGGAAAAATTAAGACATTGCCAGCTAAATAAAAATGGAGAGAATTTGTCACTAGTGGAACTTCCCTATATGAAATATTAAAGGTAATCCTTCAGGCTGAAATGAAAGGACACTAGACAGTAACTCAAATGCACATAAAAAATAAAGAGTACTGGTAAAGGTGATTACATAGGTATATACAAAATTCAGGATTCACGCACTTTTGTCTTTTTAATTCTTTTTCTTGTCCTGTCTGATTTAAAATATAACTGCATAAAGCAATAACCATAAAACTACGTTGATGGATTTATAACATATAAACATGCAATTTGTATGACAACAATAGAAAAAAGAAAGGAGGGAATGGAGATATATAGGAGTGAATATATGAGTAAAGTTCTTATATATTATTGAAGTTAGGCTGGTATTAATATGAACAAGATTTTTATAAATAAAGATGTTTAATTCCCAGGAAAATCACCAAGAAAATAACAACAACAACAACAACAAAAAACATAGTTAAAAGAATGACAAAATTAAAATAGTACACTAGAAAATATCTGCTTAGCCCAAAAGAAGGAAGTAATGGAGGAACAGAGGAACAAAAAGACAGGGCATATATTTTATCTTTTTTTTTTTTTAAAGATTTTATTTTTATTCATTTGAGACACAGAGATACAGAGAGAGAGAGAGAAAGCATGAGCAGGGAGAGAGGCAGAGGCAGAGGGAGAAGCAGGCTCCTCGCTGAGCCAGAAGCCCGATGTGGGGCTCGATCCCAGGACCCTGGGATCATGACCTGAGCTGAAGGAAGACGCTTAACCATCTGAGCCACCCAGGCGCCCCTCTTTTTTTTTTTTTAAGTAGACTCCCACCCCAAGGTAGGGCTTGAAGTCACAACCCTGAGATCAAGAGTCAGATGCTCAACTAACTGAGCCACCCAGGTGCCCCCCAGAATGGATTTTTAAAATGATCTTACGTTGGGGTACCTGGTTGGCTCAGTGGGAGGAGCGTGCAACTCTTGATCTCAGGGTTCTGAGTTAAAGCCCCAAGTTGGGTGTAAAGATTGCTTAAGTAAATAAACTTTAAAAAAAAGTTAAAGGATGGAAAAGATATTCCATGCGAACAATAACTAAAAGAGCTGGAGGGGTGCCTTGGTCAGTCTAGCTAAAGGTTTGTCAATTTTTAGGGGCACCAGGGTGGCTCAGTCGTTAAGCATCTGCCTTCGGCTCAGGTCATGATCCCAGGGCCTGGGATCGAGCCCCACATTGGGCTCTCTGATTGGTGGGAAGCCTGCTTCTCCCTCTCCCACTCCCCCTGCTTGTGTTCCCTCTCTTGCTGTGTCTCTCTCTGTCAAATAAATAAATAAAATCTTTTTTAAAAAATTTAAAAAATAAAAGATTTTATTTATTTTGACAGAGAGAGACAAACGAATAATCTTTAAAAAAATGTCTATGGGGCACCTGGGTGGCTCAGTTGGTTAAGCGACTGCCTTCGGCTCAGGTCATGATCCTGGAGTCCAGGGATCGAGTCCCGCATCGGGCTCCCTGCTCGGCGGGGAGTCGGCTTCTCCCTCTGACCCTCCTCCCTCTCGTGCTCTCTGTCTCTCATTCTCTCTCTCTCTCAAATAAATAAATAAAATCTTAAAAAAAAATGTTTAACATAGAGCACCCATCTGCCTGGGTATGATGCACAGGTTTTTATTTTATTTTTATTTATTTTTTATTTTTTGCGGGGAAGCAACAGAGCAAAGTTTATTAAGCCATAGTACAAAACACCCAAAGAGAGAAGGGACCCAAGAGGGTTGCCCAACAGGTTTTTATTGTTTTATTTTTTTAAGATTTTATTTGTCAGAGAGAGAGCGAGCACAAGCAGGGAGAGTGGGAGAGGGAGAAGCAGGCTTCCTGCAGAGCAAGGAGCCTGATGGGGGGCTCGATCCCAGGACCCCGGGACCATGACCTGAGCCAAAGGCAGCCGCTCAGCCAACTGAGCCCCCCAGGCACCCCACAACAGGTTTTTAGTATATGTGCAGAGCTGTGTAACCATCACTCTGATCTATGCTTAGAACATTCATCGCCCCCAAAAGAAACCTGCTCCCTGTATCTGTACTGCCTTGATACCCCACCTGCAACCCCCTCCCCACCCCTGGCGGCCATCAGCCCACTGTCTGTCCGTCCCCGTGGACTCGCCTGTTCTGGACGCCAGAGCAATGGACTCACACACCGTGTGGCCTTTGGTGACTCGTTTCTTTCATCTTGCACCACGTTTTCAGGGTTCATCCACATTTAGTGTGTTTCAGGGCTTCACTCCTCTCGGTTGCCGAATCGTTGTTCGATGTATGGGTAGGACGCATTTTATTTATCTGTTTATTGACAGACGTTTGGGTTGTGTCCATTATTTGGCCATTATGGATAATGCTGCTGTGAGCGTCTAGAGTCTTCACGTGGACGTCTGTTTCAATCTCATCTAGAAGTGAAATTGCAAATCATATGGCAACTCTATATTTAACATTTTGAGGAACTGCTAGAGGTTTTCCAAAGAGGCTACCACATTTTACATCCCATCATTAAGGAGTGAGGGCTCCAGTTTCTCCCAAGACATCTTTTATCTAAAACCACATGGAGAGTCCTAGAGGTCTGTCCTCTTACCTTATGAAAAGAGAGCTCTAGAATCAATTAGGTTTGCAGGATGTGCCATTATTGGAAAGAGTCATCCAATCAGAGGAGGAGTTCAGCCTTCTCTAGGTCAAATTTGTACAGGTAAAATGGTGTTAATATAAACATTTTAGAAATCACATGCTCTATGGGAAGTACCTGGAGATTTGCCAAAGTCCATGTTTTAACCTCAGGGAAACATCCATAAAACTTGTGCAGTAGGTCTGTCACATTTGCCAGAACCCTGCTGGCACTTTGCCTGATGGTCTTGGACAACAGAGATGCAATGTTACCCACCAAAATTTCAGTTATTATTAACTGGTAGGGGTGCCTGGGTGGTTCAGTTGGTTGGGTGTCTGCCTTCGGCGGCTTGGGTTGTGGTCCCAGGGTCCTGGGATTGAGTCCCGCATTGGGCTCCCTGCTCAGCAGGGAGGCTGCTTCTCCCTCTCCCTCTCCCTCTGCCTCTCCCCCTGCCTCTCCCCCTGCTTGTGCTCTCTCACTCTCTCTCTCAAATAAATAAACCTTTAAAAAAAATAAATAAATGCTAGCTCGGCCCATCCTGACTTCTCTAATCTGAATCTAGCATCTTCTAAGCCAGGGTTCTCAACCTGGGATTCACATCAGACTCATCCATGGAGGGTTTTTTGTTTGTTTGTTTGTTTTTAAAGATTTTTTGTTTATTTATTTGACAGAGAGAGAGAGAACACAAGCGGGGGAGTGGGAGAGGGAGAAGCAGGCTCCCTGCAGAGCAGGGAGCCCGATGCAGGGCTTGATCCCAGGACCCTGGGACCATGACCTGAGCCAAAGGCAGACGCTTAATGACTGAGCCAAATTTGAGCACAAGGCAGCCCCAGACTGGCCCACTAACAACACAGGGACCAAACCGTGTCCACCACAGGCAAAGAGAACCATTGCAGATGAATTGATGGAAGGAAAAAGTGGCTCAGCCACAATAGCAGGGTGCATGCAACACACATAGAAGACTCCCCTGAAGCACCAGTTTCTGATGAACAGGAGACACTGCACTGCAGGGCTCTATAGGACCTCTTCTTCATAAGGGCCACCACTTTCAAGAGCAGGAGATGTAGCTGAATTTCCTGAAAACAGGAACAGACACAGAGAGATAGGTAAAGTGAGGAGACAGAGGAATATGTCCCAAATGAAAGAACAGGACAAAACCACAGCAAGAGACCTAAATGAAACAGAGGTAAGTAATATGCCTGATAGAGAATTTAAAGTAATGGTCATGAAGATACTCACTGGACTTGAGAAGAGAGTGGATCATGATCTGAGCTGAAGGCAGATGCTTAACTTACTGAGCCACCCAAGCATCCCGTACATTAGTGGTATTTCTTTCTTTTTTTTTTTTTAATTAACATACAATGTATTATTCATTTCAGGGGTCTGTGATTCATCAGTCTTACACAATTCACAGTGCTCATTACAACACATACCCTCCCCAATGTCCATCACCCAGTTACCCCATCCCTCCCAACCCCTTCCACTCCAGCAACCCTCAGTTTGTTTCCTGAGATTAAGAGTCTTTTATGGTGGGCGCCTGGGTGGCTCAGTTGGTTAAGCGACTGCCTTCGGCTCAGGTCATGATCCTGGAGTCCCTGGATCGAGTCCCGCATCGGGCTCTCTGCTCGGCAGGGAGCCTGCTTCTCCCTCTGACCCTCCCCCCTCTCATGTACTCTCTCTCTCTCTCATTCTCTCTCTCTCAAATAAATAAATAAAATCTTTAAAAAAA
>NC_138372.1:170503941-170533969 GCF_054177405.1 Leptonychotes weddellii
TCTTTTATGGTTTGTCTCCCTCTCTGGTTTCATGTTCTTTCATTATTTCCCTCTCTTCCCCTATGATCCTCTGCCTTGTTTCTCAAATTCCACATATGAGTGAGATCATATGATAATTGTCTTCTCTGATTGACTTATTTAGCATAATACCCTCTAGTTCCATCCACATCGTTGCAAATGGCAAGATTTCATTTTTTGATGGCTGCATAATATTCCTCTGTGTGTGTGTGTGTGTGTGTGTGTGTGTGTGTGTACACACCACATCTTCTTTATCCATTTCTCTGTCAATGGACATCTAGGCTCTTTCCATAGTTTGGCTATTGTGGACATTGCTGCTATAAACATTGGGGCACAGGTGCCCCTTCAGATCATTACATTTGTATCTTTGGGGTAAATACCCAGTAGTGCAATTACTAGGTTGTAGGGTAGCTCTATTTTCAACTTTTTGAGAAGCCTCCACACTGTTTTCCAGAGTGGCTGCACTAGCTTGCATTCTCACCAACAGATCTTTGCCTCTTTGGTTAGGTTTATTCCTAGGATCTTACGGTTTTGGGTGCAATTGTAAATGGGATCAACTCCTTAATTTCTCTTTCTTCTGTCTCATTGTTAGTGTATAGAAATGCAACTGATTTCTGTGCATTGATTTTATATCCTGCCACTTTACTGAATTCCTGTATGAGTTCTAACAATTTTGGGGTGGAGTCTTTTGGGTTTTCCACATAGAATATCATGTCATCTGCAAAGAGTGAGAGTTTGACTTCTTCCTTCCCAATTTGAATGCCTTTTATTTCTTTTTGTTGTCTGATTGCTGAGGCTAGGACTTCTAGTACTATGTTGAATAGCAGTGGTGATAGTGGACATCCCTGCTATGTTCCTGACCTTAGGGGGAAAGCTCTCAGTTTTGAGAAGCTCTCCCCTTTGAGAATGATATTTGCTGTGAGCTTTTCATAGATGGCTTTTATGATATTGAGGTATGTACCCTCTATCGCTACACTGTGAAGAGTTTTAATCAAGAAAGGATGTTGTACTTTGTCAAATGCTTTTTCTGCATCTATTGAGAGGATCATATGGTTCTTGTTCTTTCTCTTATTAATGTATCGTATCACATTGATTGATTTGTGGATGTTGAACCAACCTTGCAGCCCAGGAATAAATCCCACTTGGTCGTGGTAAATAATCCTTTTAATGTACTGTTGGATCCTATTGGCTAGTATTTTGATGAGAATTTTTGCATCTATGTTCACCAGGGATATTGGTCTGTAATTCTCCTTTTTGGTGGGATCTTTGGTTTTGGGATCAAGGTAATGCTGGCCTCATAAGAAGAGTTTGGAAGTTTTCCTTCCATTTTGATTTTTTTGAAACAGCTTCAGAAGAATAGGTATTAATTTTTCTTTAAATGTTTGGTAGAATTCCGCCAGGAGGGCATCTTGTTTGTTGGGAGATTTTTGATTACTGCATCAATTTCCTTGCTGGTTATGGGTCTGCTCAGGTTTTCTATTTCTTACTGGTTGTTTTGGTAGTTTATACATCTCTGGGAATGCATCCATTTCTTCCAGATTGTCTAATTTGTTGGCATACAGCTGCTCATAATATGTTCTTATAATTGTTTGCATTTCTTCGGTGTTGGTTGTGATCTCTCCTCTTTCATTCATGATTTTATTTATTTGGGTCTTTTCTTTTTGATAAGTCTGGCCAGGGGCTTATCAATCTTATCAATTCTTTCAAAGAACTAGCTCCTAGTTTTGTTGATCTGTTCTACTGTTCTTCTGGTTTCTATTTCATTGGTTTCTGCTCTAATCTTTATTATTTCTCTTCTCCTACTGGGTTTATGCTTTATTTGCTGTTTTTTCTCCAGCTCCTTTAGGTGTAGGGTTAGGTTGTGTATTTGAGACCTTTCTTGTTTCTTGAGAAAGGCTTGTAGTGCTATATACTTCCCTCTTAGGACTGCCTTTGCTGCATCCCAAAGATTTTGAGCAGTTGTGTTTTCATTTTCATTTGTTTCCATGAATTTTTTAAAAAAGATTTTATTTATTTATTTGACAGAGACACAGCGAGAGAGGGAACACAAGCAGGGGGAGTGGGAGAGGGAGAAGCAGGCGTCCCACCAAGCAGGGAGCCCGATGCGGGGCTCAATCCCAGGACCCTGGGATCATGACCCGAGCCGAAGGCAGATGCTTAACTACTGAGCTACCCAGGCGCCCTATGTTTCCAGGAATTTTTAAAATTCTTTAATTTCCTAGTTGACCTATTCATTCTTTAGTAGGATGCTCTTCAACCTCCATGTATTTGAATTCTTTCCAACTTTGCTCTTGTGATTGAGTTCCAGTTTCAAAGCATTGTGGTCTGAAAATATGCAGGGAATGATCCCAATCTTTTGGTACCAGTTGAGACCTGATTAGTGACCCATGATGTGATCTATTCTGGAGAATGTTCCACGTGCACTCGAGAAGAATGTGTATTCTGTTGCTTTGGGATGAAATGTTCTGAATATATCTGTGAAGTCCATCTGGTCCAGTGTTTCATTCAAAGCCCTTATTTCCTTGTTTATCTTATGCTTAGATGATCTGTCCATTGCAGTGAGGGGGGTGATAAAGTCCCCTACTCTTATGATATTATTATCGATGTGTTTGATTTTGTCATTAATTGGTTTATATAATTGGTTGCTCCCATGTTAGAGTCATAAATATTTACAATTGTTAGATCTTCTTGTTGGATAGACCCTTTAATTATGATATAGTGTCCTTCCTCATCTCTTATTACAGTCTTTGGTTTAAAATCTAATTTGTCTGATATAAGGATTGCCACCCCAACTTTCTTTTGATGACCATTAGCATGGTAAATGGTTTTCCACCCCCTCACTTTAAATCTGGAGATGTCTTTGGGTCTAAAATGAGTCTCTTACAGACAGCATATTGGTGGGTCTTGCTTTTTTATCCAATCTGATACTCTTTGTCTTTTGATTGGGGCATTTAGCCCATTTACATTCAGGGTAACTATTGAAAGATATGAATTTAGTGCCATTGTATTGCCCACAAGGTGTTACTGTATATTGTCTTTGTTCCTTTCTGGTCTATATTACTTTTGGGCTCTCTCTTTGCTTAGAGGACCCCTTTCAATATTCCGTGTAGGACTGGTTTGGGAATTGCAAATTCTTTTAGTTTCTGTTTATCCTGGAAGCTTTTTATCTCTCCTACTATTTCAGTGACAGCCTACCTGGATATAGTATTCTTGGCTGCATATTTTTCTCATTTAGTGCCCTGAATATATCATGCCTGTCCTTTCTGGCCTGCCAGATCTCTGTGGATAGGTCTGCTGCCAATCTAATGTTTCTACCCTTGTAGGTTACAGACCTCTTGTCTCGAGCTGCTTTTGGGATTTTCTCTTTCTCTGAGATTTGTAGCTTTCCTATTATATGTCAGGGTGTTGACCTATTTTTATTGATTTTGAGGGGGTTCTCTGTGCCTCCTGGATTTTGATGCCCTTTTCCTTCCCCAGATTAGGGAAGTTCTCAGCTATAATTTGCTCTAATATACCTTCTGCCCCTCTCTCTCTTTCCTCTTCTTCTGGGATCCCAATTATTCTAATATTGTTTCACTTTATGTATCACTTATCTCCCAAATTCTCCCCTCATGATCCAGTAGTTGTTTATCTCTTTTTTTCTCAGCTTCTTTATTCTCCATCGTTTGGTCTTCTATATCACTAATTCTCTCTTCTGCCTCATTCATCCTAGCAGTTAGAGCCTCCATTTTTTATTGCATTCCATTAATAGCCCTTTTGATTTCAACTTGGTTAGATTTTAGTTCTCTTATTTCTCCAGAAAGGGATCCTCTAGTGTCTTCTATTCTTTTTTCAAGCCCAGTTAGTATCTTTATTTTTTTTGAAGATTTTATTTATTTATTTGAGAGAGAGAGGCAGAGAAAGTGAGAGAGAGAGAGAGAGCACAAGCAGGGTGAGGGGCAGAGGGAGAAGCAGACTCCCTGCTCAGCAGGAAGCCCTATTTAGGGTTCAATCCCGGGGACTCCGGGATCACAACCTGAGCCGAAGGCAGACACTCAACCAACTGAGCCACCCAGGCACTCCAGCTGGTATCTTTATTATCATTATTCTGAACTCTAGTTCTAACATCTTACTAATGTCCATATTGATTAGGTTCCTGGCAATTAGTACTGCTTCTTGTTCTCTTTTTTGAGGTGAGTTTTTCCATTTGTCATTCTGTCCAGAGAAGAATAGATGAATCAGAGAGCAAAATACTAAAATGGCAACACGAGTCTAGAGAAATATACACTAAACAAATCAGAAGAGACCTGAAACTTGGGGTGGGGGGGAAGAGAGGGAGAGAGAATATAATCAGACAGGTGAGTATAATAGAGTAATACACTGGGTTCTGTGTGTATTTTGGTCTGTTTTTTAGAAAACGAGATCCCAAAATTGTAAAGAAAGAAAAACTTATATATGTACAAAAATAAAATTAAATACAACAAAAGGATAGACTGTAACTGTAAAAGTAGAAATTAAAAGACAAGAAAAAACAAAAGGAAAGAAAAAAACCAGCAGCAACAACAACAAAATGTGGGAATATAAACAAAGAGGTGAAAAGAACAGAGCAATACACTATCTCCTGAGTGTATTTTGGTCAGTTTGTTAGAGGCAACTACATCTCAAAATTATAAAGGAAGAAAGACTTATATATACAAAAGTAAAATTAGATACATTGAAAGGAAAGAATGTAACTGTAAAGATGAATATTTTAAAAAGACTTTAACAAAACAAAACACAAAAAGGAAGGAAAAAAAGAGAATATGATCAGGCGAGTGAATAGAACAGAGCCACTGTATCCCAAAATTCTTTTTTTTTTTTTTAAAGATTTTATTTATTTGACAGAGAGAGAGACACAGCGAGAGAGGGAACACAAGCAGAGGGAGCAGGAGAGGGAGAAGCAGGCTTCCCATGGAGCAGGGAGCCCGATGCGGGGCTCGATCCCAGGACCCCAGGATCATGACCTGAGCTGAAGGCAGACGCTTAACGACTGAGCCACCCAGGTGCCCCTGCATCCCAAAATTCTTAAGAAACAAAACTTATATATATACACAAAAATCAGATTAAATACAATGAAGGGATACAATGTGACTGTAAAGATGAAAATTTAAAAAGATTTTTAAAAAGGAGTTGATAAAATAAGAAGTTGGTTGAAAAAGGAAAGAAGAAAAATTTAGAAAAAAAGAAAATTAAAAAAATTAAAGTAGAAAGACTAAAGAATCATGGGAAAAAGCCATGAATTCTATGTGCTGTATTCCCCCCCAGAACTGGGGGGAACTGAGGTTTTGCAGTTCTCATTGATCAGTAAACTTGGTCTTGGCTGGTTGTTCTTGCTGATCTTCTGGGGGAGGGGCCTGTTGCATGGATTCTCAAGTGTATTTCCCCAGGCAGAATTGCACTGCCCTTACCAGGGGCCAGGCTGAGGAATCTGCTCCAGTTTGCTCAATGTGGCTTTTGTTCCCTGAAGGTTTTCCATGCGGCTTTAGAGAATGAAAATGAAAATGGCAGCCTCCCAAGCTCTGGCCCCAGAGCTGAGAGCTCGGAGCCCCACTCCTCAGTGAGTCCTCAGAGAAAAGCAGTCAATCACTCCTGTCTCCCTGGTCTCTGTCCACACTCCATTGCAGCTATCTTTTCTTCCATCTCTGGTTGAGCTAGCAGGTGTTCAGAATGGTTTGATTGCTATCTAGCTGAATTCCTGGGACCAGACGGTCTCCTTTTTTTTTAGGGTCTCCTACTCCTCCGCCATCTTGGACTCCTCCCATTAGTGGTCGCATTTCTAATGGAAAACCACACATGTAGAGAGTACACCTTTCTGGATTATCTGATTCTGATTCTAACAGATTCTACCTTTCATCCCCTTGGAATTATCTTACAGCTCTAAATTGTAGATGACCAACAGCAATGCAGACACTTCCTTTTTATAGATTTGCAAATAAATATGGCTCAGTGGAGATTCAATTGTTTTTTCTTGTGGAAAAAGCCAATCTCCATCTATTTTTAAATTCATTTCAAAAAAATGTAAATGTCGGGGCACCTGGGTGGCTCAGTTGGTGAAGCATCTGCCTTCGGCTCAGGTCATGATCCCAGGGTCCTGGGATCGAGCCCCACGTCGGGCTCCCTGCTCAGCGGGAAGAATGCTTCTCCTTCTCCCTCTGCCCCTCCCCCTGCTCATGCTCTCTCCCTCTCAAATAAATAAATATTTTTAAAAATGTAAATGTCATAAACACTTTATTTTACAGATTATAAAACTGAATTTTAATAAAAACAAAACAAAAAATTGATTTCATCATTCCTTTACTCCACATAGATTTCTGGGTTTGAACTTTCCTTTTGAACTTGTAACGACTTCTTTGTTGTCTCATTAGTTAACGAGTTAAATAAGCCTTTGACACATTGTGCTAGTTTTTTAGGAATGCTGGAACTAATTACCACAAACTTGGTGGTTTACAATGACAGAAATTTATTCCGTTAGAGTGCTGGAGGCCAGAGATCTGAAATCAAGGTGTTGGCAGGGCTGGCTCCTGAAGGCTCTGAGGGAGACCCTGCTCCAAGGCCCTTTCACGCTTCTGGAGGTGCCCGCCATCCTGTATGTCCCTGGGCATGTGGCCACATCACTCTGTCTATACCTCTGCCTCCACATTGGCTTTTCCTCTGTGTCTCAGGTCTCTTTCTTCTCGTATAAGGACACCAGCCACTAGAATTAGGGCTATCCTCCTCCAGGATGGTCTCATCCAGAGAACTTTAATTCAATTACATGTGTAACAACTCTATTTCCAAATAAAGTCACATCACAAGCTGCAGAGGTTAGAACTTGGACATATCTTTTGCAGGGACATTGTTTAGTCCCCACGCACATGTTCATTTTATGTTTGTGTGAGAAATCATGCTTCTTAGTAAATACATACTTCCATTTTTTAAAAAAATATTTATTTATTTGAGAGAGACAGAGATAGCGAGAGCATGAATGCGGAGGAGAGGGAGAAGCAGTCTCTCCGCTGAGCAGGGAGCCCAACGCAGGGGTCGAGCCCAGGACCCTCAGGATCACGACCTGAGCTGAAGGCAGACACTTAATACTGAGCCACCCAGGCGCCCCACGCTTCCTTTTTAAGAAACAACAGTTTAGTAGATTCATGGGCTTGGGAACACAGGGGTGCTGGGAGATTTGGGAGATGTACTTGGGAGTGGGGGACTGACTGGGCAGCACTGCAGTGGACTGTGTCTGGGGTTTGCATGGACCAGGAATAGTGGTCACTTGGGGGAAGGTTTTCTTGGTGCTCCTGGGGCCCGGCCATCTCAGTTTTGGGGAACTGACTTCACATAGCACCACCAGGGGTAGATTCCCCCCCTTCAGTCCAGGGGCCTGTACCTGGGACAGGAGCCCCAGTCAGTACTAGGGTCCTTTGATGTGGCAGTAGAACAGAGTCCATTCCTTTGTGTGTTTGGGGAGAGGGAACCGGCTGTACTTTTTCCCAAAAGTGGACAAGAAAGCCCCTCCCCCATTCCCAGCCCCAGGCATGTGGCCCAGGCTTCCAGCAGTGTCTGTCTGGGCTCATGCTGCCATTCTCAGCCTTGCTGGTGTCACTTCCCAGACACTTTAGAAGCATTGTTATGTGGCCTACACTATCTCCTGGACCGGTTTCAATAAACATTATGGGGTTAGGTGAGGAGGCTCAATGTATGCAACTGGGAACATTCCAGAAAGCCTGGCCTTGGGAGGGGCTCAAGGTCCACTGTCAGGCCCTAGCCCGGACTCCAGGGACAGGGCTGTGAAGATAGGGCAGGCAAAAAAACAGTGAGGACAGCTGTCTGCATTCAGCCAGAGTATGGAGCCCAGCTTCTGTTACAAGGCGGGTGATGGGAACAAGGTGATTCTGGGCACTGAGCTGTAGCAGAAGAGGCCTGGGGTGGTGTGTTTCACCACAGGAGACACTGGCTTCACCTGGGCCCGGGGTAAGGGACAATCTGCAGGGACCACTGGGCTGCCCTTGCGGGAGCAGGAGAAACCACGTGGACAGGGAGGAGCCGTGCGGGGGCGGGGGGGGGCCATGCGGGACCAAAGGAACCTTGAGGGAGGATGGGGACGAGCTGATAGGAGAGCTGCCGGGTGGGACCAGCGTTAGTGGAGAAAGCTTCTGGAGCAGTCCACGTGGAGGTGGGGGACTTGGCAAGTGTGGAGTAGGGGACACGAGGCCCAGGGCTGCCGCCAGAGGGCCCGGTGCAGACCCGCGTCCCCGACCCCTAGGGGCGTGGCTCCTGAAAGGAGGCGCCCGCAGGGGGGCGGCGCCGAGCTCAGCGCAGCGGCTGCGGCCCCGGAAGGAGGCTGAGCAGGCTGGGGTACCGGGGAGCGGAGAGAACCTGGAGCGGGCGGTGTTCCCCTGGCCGGTGAGAGAAGCAGAGACGAGGAGCTTTGGCGCGGGCGGGGAGGGCCTCCGAGAGGAGGGGACGGGTCCTGCCCTGCCACCCGGGCGGGCTGGCAGGCCCGTGCGGGGGGAAGAAGCCTTCCCGTGGGTCTCGCCTGCCCTGTGAGCACCACTCAGGGCGTCGCTCCTGACGGTCCGCCTTCCACGACGCCCGGCACACAGCAGGCGCCCACAGGTATCCCCGGCTTCGATCCAGGGAATAAGGAGCTCTAACCTCATTTTGTAGCGAGGAAAGCGAGCCGCGAAGCAGGGAAAGAGATTCACCCTAACCGGTGGCACGTAAGTGTTGAGCCCCTCCCCGCCCCACCGGTCCGGGCTCCAGGTCTCAGAGCAGTGTCCCCCCACCCACCCTCCCGCGTCCGCCCATGCTCTGAGCTCCCGGGAACCAGTGAGCTGACCTCCCCGAGCCCCGGCTTCCATTCGGTGGGAGCAGACCCGGAGTCGCCTGCCGGAGCGGACACGGCGCGCTGTCCTAGCCCTAAAGCTAGGCTGCGGCGGCCGCCAGGGGGCGCTGCTCCAACGCGGACGCGGGCACGCTCGGGCGTGGCCTCCGGGGGCGCGCGTGCGCACTGAGCCCCCGCCCCGCAGGGGCTGCTGGGCCGGGAGACGGGGGCGTGCGGCAAGCGAGCGCCGGAGCGGGAGCGGGAGCGGCGCGGCGGCCTGGAAGATGTGGCGGCCGGTGAGTTCGCAGCCCGGCGTGGCCGGGCGCCGCTCCCACGGGCCCCGTCAGCGCCCGTCCGGAACCCCGGGGCCAGCCCCGAGCCGCCCCGACCTGGGCCGCGTCAGGGACCGTCAGGGCTCTTGGGGGCGGGCGTCCTTCACCGCTGTCGGCGTCCCGGTTCTTCGCGGTGGCGACCCCAGACCCTGACCGTAGACCCTCACCGCTGCACGCCGTGCGGCGGCCCGAGCGGAGGCCCCCGCGGCCGGCTCGCTCTGCCCTGGTCTCCAGCGCGCCGCACGTCACCCTGAGCGGACACCTGCCGCCGGGCGTCTGAGCAGAGGAAGGACTGGGGGCGTGGGGGGGCGGCCTCGGGCCGGGCTCCCGCCGGGCGGCCCTGGAAACCTCGCGCCGCGCCGGCCTTCCGAGACTTCTGCCCGGTCCTGCGCTGTCCTCCCAGCCCCTGGAAGTGGCCGCTGCCCTTCCCGTTCTGTTTCTCAGTGGGGCCTCCCATGTTGGTGTATCTGCAGTTAGGATCAGCACTCTTTTTTTTTTTTTTTAAGATTTCACCTATTTATTTGACAGAGAGAGACACAGCGAGAGAGGGAACACAAGCAGGGGGGAGTGGGAGAGGGAGAAGCAGGCTTCCCGCCGAGCGGGGAGCCCGACGCGGGGCTCGATCCCAGGACCCTGGGACCACGACCCGAGCCGAAGGCAGACGCCCAACGACTGAGGCACCCAGGCGCCCCAGGACCACAGTTTTTGTGGGTTTTTTTTTTAAGATTTTTATTTATTCATTTGACAGAGAGAGAGAGCGAGAGCAGGAACACAAGCAGAGGGAGTGGAAGAGGGAGAAGCAGGCTTCCCGCCGAGCAGGGAGCCCGATGTGGGACTCGATCCCAGGACCCTGGGGTCACGACCTGAGCCCAAGGCAGACGCTTAACGACTGAGCCACCCAGGCGCCCCTGAAAGATTTTAATAAAACTGAAAAGTTGAAACTGATAATAAGTATAGAATTTTATACCCAGGAAACAGAAACCACACAATCTTTTTTTTTTTTTTTTAAGATTTTATTTATTTATTTGACAGAGAGAGACAAAGCAAGAGAGGGAACACAAGCAGGGGGAGTGGGAGAGGGAGAAGCAGGCTTCCCGCGGAGCAGGGAGACCGATGCGGGGCTCGATCCCAGGACCCTGGGATCATGACCTGAGCCGAAGGCAGACGCCTAACGACTGAGCCACCCGGGCACCCCATGATCAGCACCTTTTAAACCTGGGGTCATAACCACTGACCCCGCTCTCACCCACTCTGGCCCCAGGAATCCATCCTTTTCGTCATAGGGTTTAGAGCTGAAGAGACTGAGAGGGTTTATCAGCATTTTCAACTTGGAGCTTTCTACAGGGCTTGTATTTTTCTAGTAAGCCTAGCCTTGTAGGGTTAGATATAAACAGTATGGATGCGTGTTTTTTTTTTTTAATTTAGATTTAATTAACATATAGCATATTATTGGTTTCAGAGATAGAGGTCAGTGATTCATCAGTCTTATACAACACTCAGTGCTGATTCCATCACATGCCCTCCTTCATGCCCATCCCCCAGGTACCCCATCCCCTGACCCCCCTCCCCTCCAGCAACCCTGTTCGTTTCCTGAGATTAAGAGTCTCTTATGGTTTGTCTCCCTCTCTGGTTTTCTTGTTTCCTTTTTCCCTCCCTTCCCCTGTGATCCTCTGTTTTGTTTCTTAAATTCCACATATTGGTGAGATCATATGATAATTGCCCTTCTCTGCTTGACTTATTTCACTTACCATAATACCCTCCAGTTCCATCCACATCGTTGCAAATGGTAGGTATTCATCCTTTCTGACGGCTGCATAATATTCCATTGTATATATGGACCACATCTTCTTTATCCATTCATCTGTCGATGGACATCTTGGCTCTTTCCACAGTTTGGCTCTTGTGGACATTGCTGTTATAAACATTGGGGTGCACATACCCCTTCAGATCCCTACATTTGTATTTTTGGAGTAAATACCCAGTAGTGCAATTGCTGGGTCGTAGGGTAGCTCTATTCTCAACTTTTTGAGGAACCTCCATACTATTTTCCAGAGTGGCTGCACCAGCTTGCATTCCCACCAACAGCGTAGGAGGGTTCCCCTTTCTCCGCATCCTCGCCAACATCTGTCGTTTCCTGACTTGTTAATTTTAGCCATTCTGACTGGTGTGAGGTGGTATCTCATTGAGGTTTTGATTTGTATTTCCCTGATGGCAAGTGATGTGGAGCTCTTTTTCATGTGTCTGTTGTCCATTTGGATGTGTTCTTTGGAGAAATATCTGTTCATGTCTTCTGCCTGTTTCTTCACTGGATTATTTGTTCTTTGGGTGTTGAGTTTGAGAAGTTCTTTATAGATCTCGGATACTAGCCTTTTATCTGATAAGACATTTGCATAGGGGCACCTGGGTGGCCCAGTTAAGTGGCTGCCTTCGGCACAGGTCATGATCCCAGGGTCCCGGGATCGAGCCCCATGTCAGGCTCCCTGCTCAGTGGGGAGCCTGCTTCTCTCTCTCTCTCCCTCTGCCTGCCTCTCTGCCTACTTGTGCTTTGTGCTCTGTATCAAAATAAATAAATAAATAAAATCTTCAAAAAAATCCTGGGGAAAAAAAAAAGACACTTGCAAATATCTTCTCCCCTTCCGTGGGTTGCCTTTTAGTTTTGTCGACTGTTTCCTTTGCTGTGCAAAAGCTTTTTATCTTGATGAAGTCCCAGTAGTTCATTTTTGCCCTTGCTTCCCTTGCCTTTGGAGACGTGTCTAGCAAGAAGTGGCTGCGGCCAAGGCCAAAGAGGTTACTGCCTGTGTTCTGTAGGATTCATGGATTCCTGTCTCACATTGAGGTCTTTCATCCATTTTGAGTCTATTTTTGTGTGTGGTGTAAGGAAATGGTCCAGTTTCATTCTTCTGCATGTGGCTACCCAATTTTCCCAACACCATTTGTTGAAGAGACTGTCTTTTTGCCATTGGACATTCTTTCCTGCTTTGTCGAAGATGAGTTGACCATAGAGTTGAGGGTCCATTTCTGGGCTCTCTGTTCTGTTCCATTGATCTATGTGTCTGTTTTTGTGCCAGTACCATACTGTCTTGATGACGACAGCTTTGTAATAGAGCTGGAAGTCCGGAATTGTGATGCCGCCGGCTTTGCTTTTCTTTTTCAACATTCCTCTGGCTATGCGGGGTCTTTTCTGGTTCCATACAAATTTTAAGATTATTTTTTCCATTTCTGTGAAATAAGTTGATGGTATTTTGATGGGAATTGCATTGAATGTGTAGATTGCTCTGGGTAGCATAGACATTTTCACAATCTTTGTTCTTCCAATCCAGGAGCATGGAACGTTTTTCCATTTCCTTGTGTCTTTCTCAATTTCTTTCATGAGTGTTCTATAGTTTTCTGAGTACAGATTCTTTACCTCTTTGGTTAGATTTATTCTCAGGTATCTTATGGTTTTGGGTGCAATTGTAAATGGGATCGATTCCTTAATTTCTCTTTTTTCTGTCTCATTGTTAGTGTATAAAATGCAGCTGATTTCTGTGCATTGACTTAATATCCTGCTACGTTGCTGAATTCCTGTATGAGTTCTGGAAGTTCTGAGGTGGAGTCTTTTGGGTTTTCAACTTAGGTGCAGATGCATTTCTGTTCATTTTTGTGACTTGCAATGAGCCTGCCTTCCACAAGGGTGTTTTATGGATGGAGATGCGGCAGAGGCAGTGTGAGAGCCAGGCAGACAGGCGCTGAATTGGCCTTTAGCTCAGCACTTTACAGCTCACAAAGTGTCTGCACATATTCGGGTCACTTAATCCTCCCAACCGCCCTAAGGAGTGGGCAGGCAGGTTTTAGCTTCTGATGAGGAGCTGCTCACATCTGGTAAGTGGAGCAGAGCCCAGTAAGCCTCTGAGACCTGACTGGTGCCAAGAGGGTCATAGACCCTTGGAAAAGAAAAGGGCAGGGTATTCATGGTCCTCTAGGCCACCTCTCGTGGGCCCAGATTCCTAGGCTCACTTCTTACCTGTGGGAACATTTCTGTGCCTTGGATTCCTCTGCTGTTTAAGTACACAGGGTGGTTGACCCTGCCAGGAAACAGGCGTGGTTCTTGTCACCTCTGTAGTTCTTCTGGCTTGGGCCTCATCATGAGATGCAGCGGGTGCTTCTTAGCGCTGTGGGCTGGGTTGCCTGCAATGACCTTTCAACCCCTAATGTGCTCTATCTAATCGACAGGGTGGCAGGGAAGCGGGTAGCTCGGCCTGTTGGTGTCCTTTGTAATATCTATTTGAGTCTCACTACTCAGAGTCTTTTTTCCCTCTACTTTATAGGTTGTTAGCTGAGTTCCAGATGAGCACTCTGTTTCTGCAGGCAGGCTGTGCACACACTCTAAGAAAGCATGAGAAGGGGGCGCCTGGGTGGCTCAGTCGTTAAGCGTCTGCCTTCGGCTCAGGTCATGATCCCAGGGTCCTGGGATCGAGCCCCGCATCGGGCACCCTGCTCGGCAGGAAGCCTGCTTCTCCCTCCCCTACTCCCCCTGCTTGTGTTCCCTCTCTCGCTGTGTCTTTCTCTGTCAAATAAATAAAATCTTTAAAAAAAAAAACAAACAAACAGAGACTGGGGTAGAGAAGGCCCATTGCATCTCGTCCAAACTGGAAGGCTTTGAGGTGGTGGGTGCAGAGACGAGTATAAGCTAGGGCTGTCCCAGGCAAGCCAGGGCATGTAGTCATCCTAGTGAGAAGGCACTGGTGCCTGGGGGAGCAGCCTGGCGATCCACAGCTCTCTCTTTGCCTGTTTGCTGGCATGTTCTGGTGCTTAAGCTCTGGGTGTGATTTGAGTTATATGTAATGTGCTGGAAATTGCCCTGGACTGGTTCCTGGAAGATTTGGCTACAAGTTCTGTCCCATATTTATAGTCATCTGACTTCTTTGGGCTTCGGGGATGTCTCTTGGATGATGGGGATAGTTTGAGGAGCACTGGCCATCCCAGACTGGAAGGAGCCAGGTCTTGAATGGGCCTGTGGACTGTGGTGGGGGCTTTGGAGTTGTCAGCATGAGGCCTCATCCTTGGAGTCCTGTGCAGAGCCAGCCTGCTGCAAGGGCTGCTGCCATCTCTTACCTGACCGTGGCCTTCTTCATATTGCTCACCTAGCATCCAGGGTTGGGCCGTGTGGGGTTCTGGTTCATTCTGTCACCATTTATCTCAATTCAGCAAGCCTTCATGGAGTTCCTGCTTTATCTAACAAGCACTGCACTAGATCCTAGAAGCACAGAGATGATTGAGAGGTGGACCCTGCACAGTCTGGTGGGGGAACAGAGACTAACAGTCACACTCCGGTGTGATAAGGATAGTGGGAGAGGCGTGTACCACTTGCAGAGGCGGATGGGGGGATGAGAGACAGGACTGGGGAATTAGGGTCTGGCGAAGGGCATTGCAAGCACCTGGGCCTGGTGCTGTGTGGGCTGTCCAGGTTCTACCAGAGGGACCTTTGTTATGGGAGTGTGAGTGGAGAGTCACTCACCGCTGGGGAATGAATTGGGGAATGATGAGATGCAGCCCGAGTCCTTACTGCTGCAACGGCATCTGAGAAAGCAGAAACTGGTACTGGGGAGCTGCGGCCAGGGGCGGTTACCTTTCTGGCCTTGCCCCCTCTGAGGCTTGGGTGCTTTAGTGTAAAATAATTCAGAGTTAGCATGCTCCTCTGTGAAAGAACACGAGTGTAGCCCCTCCTGCTCAGCCCTCATGGGCATCTGGAGGGTCTGGGGCTCTTGTGATGCTGGGTTTAGCCTGCAGTCTTGGGGCAGCCATGCCTGGGCCCTGATACGTTACATTCCCTGCCATCCCTTGCTTCGGCCTTGGTGCTCGCAGCCTCCGAATCATGAGGCCTTTCTGCTCCTCCAGTTTATTGGCTAGAATAGCTCATAAATCTTTCCTTTCCCTTTCCTTTCCTTTTTCCTTTCCTTTCCTTTCAATGCTAATGTCTCAGAATAATCATTGTCTGTCAGCTTTGGCCATTTTCCTTCTTTGTCTGCGGTGGTGGTGCTTCTGAATCCATGAACACCACTGGAACTTTGCAGCAAACCTTGCTGTCCTTTCACTCGCTCCTGCCCTTCTGCTCCTGTTAAGTAAAGCATTTCTTCATATTCTGTATGTAACCTATCTCCAAGTTTTATGTTGGAAATATGTTGGAAATAGTCTCTTTTATCTTCTGGACTAAGTGCTATTTTTTTCCTCTTGAAAAAGCTGTGGGAAGCTGATGATCTGTTAACATAAATAGTTCAATTTAATCTAGCAAGTATGTACTTCTTCATGTTAGGTGGAGCGGACTCCTGGGGGCAGGGCTGTTGGCAGGAGAGTAAGGGCATGGGGACCAGCAGGTGGCATGGCACAGTGAGCAGGAGGGCTGTGGAGAGTAGCTGCTCCTTGACCCCAGAATGACCTCAGCATGCCCATCTGCCTGGTCTGTCGTGTGGGCTGGGCGCAGTGCGGAGGGCTTTGCAAATGTTCCCTTGACCCATACATGAACAGTACAGTGGTCCTTGTTTTATAGACAGTGAAACTGAGGTGCAGGGAGGGAGGTAGCTTGCTCTCACTGCACAGCTAGTACTTGCTGGAGCCTGCATTCCAATTCCAGGCTCAGCAGTCTGCGTTCATAGTCTGTCCCTTCTCAGCCTTGGGTCTACCTGAGTCTCTAGGGCAGGGCCATCCTGGGCACTGTCTGGTGTTGGGCAGTGTCCCTGGCCTCCACCCGTTCAATGCTAAGAGCACCCCTTTTCCCAGGTTGTGACAACTAAGAGTGTCTCCAGACAATGCCAGATGTCCTGGGCACACGGTTGCCCCTGGTGAGTACCCCTGCCCTGCCCTGCCCTAGCTGCCTCATCTTCAAAATGCCACCTTCCTAGGATATGGAGAAGAAGGAACCCTCTTGCACTGCTGGTGGGAATGCAAGCTGATGTAGCCACTCTGGAGAACAGTATGGAGGTTCCTCAAAAAGTTAAGAACAGAGCTGCCCTATGACCCAGCAATTGCACTACTAGCTATTTATCCAAAAAATACAAAAACGCTAATTCGAAGGGATACATGTACCCCTTGGTTTATAACACCACTATCAACAATAGCCCAACTATGGAAGCAGTCCAAGTGTCCATCTGCTGATGATGGATGAAGAGGTGGTATATATACAATGGAATATTATTCAGCCATCAAAAGGAATGAAATCTTGGTATTTGCAACAACATGGATGGAGCTAAAGAGTAATAATGCTAAGCAAAGCAAGTCAGAGAAAGACAAATACCATATCATGTTGCTCATATGTGGAATTTAAGAAACAAATGAGCAAAGGAAAAAACAAAAGAGAGAGACAAAGCAAGAAACAGACTCTTAAATATAGAGAATGGATGGTCCCCAGAGGGGAGGAGGATGGAAGGATGGGAAACAGGTGGTGGGGATCAAGGAGTGCACTTGTGATGAGCACCAGGTGATGTGTGTGAGTGTTGAATCACTGTATGTTAACTATGCTGGAAGTAAAATAAAAACTTAAAATAGGGGCGCCTGGGTGGCTCAGTTGGTTGACCATCTGACTTGATTTTGTGAGATCGAGCCCCATGTCAGGCTCTGTGCTGGGCATGGATCCTGCTTAAGATTCTTTCCCTCTCCCTCTGCCCCTTCCACACCCTCCCTCTTTCTCTCCCTCTCAAAAACAAACAAAAAACAACAAAAAAACAAAAACAACTTAAAAATGCATGACAATAATATAAAAGGAAGGTTAAAAATAGAATTGACAGTGTAGTAAAGTACTTGCAACTGGGGGAGGCAGTAAAAGTAATTATCTATATTAGGCTATATTAGGTAAGGGATTCACAGTTTAGTCATTTATGTAACTTTATAAAGCTTTGTATGTGATTGCAAATTTATAAAGGAAACAATAGGATAATAAAACAGCGCCACCTTCCTGACTGGGACTTGGAAGAGCATAGCAGATGCCTGCCACTTTGATCATGAGAACGTTCAAATACAGGGACAAGCTGACAGAATGGTCCTACATAGTTAACTGTCCTGATACCCACCACCTAGATCCACCCATTATGAATATCTGCTCTAGGTGTTCCTATTTCTATTTGAAACCATATATTTTGTTGTCATTGGACCATTTGAAAGTAAGTTGCAGACATTTTTTTTTTTTAAAGATTTTATTTATTTGACAGAGAGATAGCGAGAGCAGGAACACAAGCAGGGGGAGTGGGAAAGGGAGAAGCAGGCCTGATGCGGGGATCCATCCCAGGACCCTGGGATCATGACCTGAGCCGAAGGCAGACGTTTAACAACTCAGCCCCCCAGGCGCCCATAAGTTGCAGACATTTTGACACAATCTCTAAACATGTCAACATGCATCCCCTAGGGGCGCCTGGGTGGCTCAGTTGGTTGGGCGACTGCCTTCGGCTCAGGTCATGATCCTGGAATCCCTGGATCGAGTCCCGCATCAGGCTCCCTGCTCAACGGGGGGTCTGCTTCTCCCTCTGACCCTCCCCCCTCTCATGCTCTCTCTATCTCATTCTCTCTCTCAAATAAATAAATAAAATCTTTAAAAAAAAAAAAAAAAACATGCATCCCCTAAACATCATTCTCACTTAACTTAATCGTGCCTAGGAGTGTGAACAGTAATTCCTGAATGTCTGTTGTATTCTGACTAGCTTGTTGTCCCAGGACTGTGTTTATAGGAGCTTTCCTGCCGCTTGAGGTGCGCCTGGGTGTCTTGTCTGTCTAGCCTCCCAGTCTACAACAGTCTTCCCACTTTTTTCCTGTGATTGTTTTTTAACTTATTGTTATAAAAAATTGCAAATATTGGAGTGCCTGGGTGGCTCAGTTGGCTAAGTGTCCGATTCTTTTTTTTTTGAGAGAGAACTTGCACAAGTGGGGGGAGGGACGGAGGGAGCTGGAGAAGCAGACTCCCCGCTGAGCAGCGAGCCCGACTTGGGACTCATCCCAGGACTCCCGGGATCATGACCCGAGCTGAAGATAGTAAGCGTCTAATTTCTTGATTTCGGCTCAGGTCATGATCTAAGGGTCATGGGATCGAGTCCCATGTCGGGCTCCTCGCTCAGTGGGGAGTCTCCTTGTCTCCCTCTGCTTGCTCTCTCTCTCTCAAATAAATAAATCTTTAAAAAATTTTGAAAATATTTATTTATTTTTAAAGATTTTATTTATTTATTTGACAGAGACACAGCGAGAGAGGGAACACAAGCAGGGGGAGTGCGAGAGGGAGAAGCAGGCTTCCCGCAGAGCAGGGAGCCTGATGCGGGGCTCGATCCCAGGACCCCAGGATCACAACCCGAGCTGAAGGCAGACGCTTAATGCCTGAGCCACCCAGGCATCCCTGCAAATATTTATAGAAGCAGAGAATTGATTAACGGCTGTGCCCAGCACCAGTGTTCCCAACTCATGAATCCTAATGACTTTCCGAAGAGGCCAGGCTGTTTAGAGGATGCCCCGCACCCTGGAGCCACTTGTTGGACTTGCTCAGGGCCACTGACCGTGAGTGCTGAACTCCACTGGCTGGCGGCTGGTGGCTGTTGTCAGTTCTTACTCAGCGGGCTTGCAGTCTCCTTGAGGTCAGAATCACAGCACAGCCCTCACTGGCCAGAGTTCCAGGCAGCCGGTGTGTGACGGCATCGAAGCACTCCCTGGCTCTCAGGCACCAGCCTTGGGCCATCTTGCCAGTTCCTCACACTTGCCTTGAATCCACTGGGCTCCATCACCCAGCACCCTCCTCCTGGACTGACCTCCCCAGAATAGTGCCCCCTCCCTGCAGGAAAACCCCAGGGCCCCTCGGGATGCTCTGCCTGACTCCAGCTCACTTTGCTGCCCACTCTTTTTGGACAACCCCCCACCTATGAGCATACAGTATGTTTTCCAGCCTTTCACATAGGCCTCTCCTCCCCAGAAATGCCCTGTGCTCTCCTGGCTTCAGGCCTCTACTGAGTCCACATTCTCTGTATAGAAGACCCTCTCTGGTGTTCACGTGGAAGTCCTACTCCCTGCCAGGTGGCAGGATCCTCCCTCCCTTGTGCTCCATGCTGTCCCTGTGTCTTCTTGGCTTTGTCTGCATCTGTCTGTGGCCCCTGGTTGCATACAGGACCCAGTGTCACACGGGCATCTCTGGCAGGGTTTGTGTGATGGGTATGTGTGGTAGAAGGTTGGAATCGGGTGAGGAGTACAGGGAGGGAGGGGGCTGAAGGCCTTGAAGAGAACAGGCAGGGGCCGGGCGGAGCCTGGACAGAGATGCGTCTGAGGCGAGTGTATGGTGTGGGCAGGGCTTTCCTTCCTGGCGCACCTGCTTGTTGTCACAAACCCTTGGGATCCCAGTGTGGAACCAGCCATGCTGCAGGCACTCTCTGATGTTCTGAGCAACTATCCCCCAGATATCTGTGGTCACAGATGCCCATCCTCTGGGCTTCCTCTTCTGCTGCTGAGCCTCAGCATAGCTGTGTGCATGTGGCCGAGTCAGGTTGCGCGGGCCAGAGGGCTGGGCCAGGGGGAGGGGGGGCTGTGCTATCCTGCTCTCTTGCACAGAAAGCCTAGGGGCTCTTCCTGCCACTGGCCCTCACCTCCTGTCTGCCTGCGCTGCCTTTCTCGCCTCCGTGGGGTTTCCTTGAGGATCTGTGCTCGCTGTGTGTGGCCTTGCTGAGCAGAGGTTTTCTGTCAGCCTGTGTTCTCCTCTTGGGACAATAGGTCATGGACCTTTTCCTTTGACTTTTGTGTTGTTTTGCAGTCCTTGAAATTGTCTTCAGGGCTGTGTGTTTTGGCCAGAAAATGATTGGAAAGTCAGTCCTTTATTTGGTCCAGGGTTCACGATAAAAATGTTAACATCTGTGCCACGGGTCATGACTAACTATGCATAACTTTTTTTTCCCTAAAAAGAGAGTTTGCAGTTGGCAGTTTGTGGTTGAGGAACTCTTAAGACCCCATAATTCAAATAAGATTGGGAGACCAGGGTCGTCAGTAAGTGTAGGAGAGCCATGATGTTTCTGTGGTCACTGGAGTAAACCAGCGTGCTGTGCTGTCCCCGCGGCATGTCTTCCACTTGGCCTTCCCCGCCCTCCTCCAGGTCTCCGCCGCTGGGGTCCTGGCAGGCGTTCTCAGAACGACCACCGACACAGTCCCTTTTACTGCCTCTGGTCTTCCACCCGAGAGCGACATCTTTCTGATTGTGTGATTAAGCATTATTGATCATTCCTTTGGAAATTCAGAATGACTTCCTGAGGCTGCTGGTCAGTGGGCTGAGCAACAGACAAATAGTGAGAGGTCCCAGGGCCCGGAGGAGAGGGTCCAAGGCGGGGCCGGAAGGGATGCACAGCGGTGGGCGCTTCTAATGACCTGTCGTGGTGCCTCGAGGCAGAAGCTCCTGCTGCAAACGGTGTAGGCTTGCCTTCTCTCGCGTCATTCTTGGATCTCGGCCTTGCTCTCCAGAGGTGGCATTGTCCCTGCGTTCCTGAAGCAAACATGTAGGCCTGGCCCCGAGCACAGGCCTGCGAGTGCTGACAGGCGCTGATGGCATATTTGGGTACCGGGAGGTACGGCTTGCCCCTCGGCTCCGTGCCTGTGTGACCCTGTGCCTTTTGCTCCCTTTGCAGTCACAGCTCTGCAGCTTCCACTCTGCCCTGCTGCACAGCAGGCAGAACCCCTGGCGGTGCCCCCCTGCCTTCCCCAGGAGAAACCTCAGGGTCCTGCCCGCAAGTTGGTGAGTTCTCCACAGCCCCGGGTGCCCTGTAGGGCCCGTGCCTCCTGCCAGGCAGGGATGGAAGACCTCTCTTGTGGGGCGCAAGGCTGGACTTCCTGTGCTTCCACCCCCAAGACAGATGCATCTGCTCCTCCGTGTGGTGGCCTGGGGTTGGTATCCCCCCGCCCCCGCCAGGGACTGGCGCCCCTGGGGCAGGACTCCCCGACAGCAGCAGCATGAGCACACCGAGGCTAGAACCGTGAAGAAGGGTGGGACCGCTGTGGATGGGGCCAAAACAAGGGGGAGAAGTAGCAAGAACTGGACGTAGGAGGGTTCCAGGCCTGAGGCCAGTGGGCAAGACAGCGAGGGAGTGAGGTGGGGAGCGTCAGGAGGCTAGACTCAGGCCTGGCGGGCCGCAGTGAGTTACCCAAGCATGCACTCGCTGCCTGGTGACCTTGGGGCAGGCGTGTGACTAGATGCCAGGCTCCCGTTGGGCTCTCCCTTCGTCCCCGTCACCTGCGCACCTTGCGCAGCTCTGCCATCCTGGCCCTTGGCAGTTCACTTGGGTGACTGCTTGTAACTCCGTATGGCATAGGAGGCCCTCGTCCGGTGAGGGTCTCAGCTCTGCCTGTGAGCTGCTTCCCGTGAGGCCAAAGAGCTGCTTTCTTTGCTCACTGGCCCCTTGGAGCCTGGCATCCAAGGTATCTGTGGGGCTCACGCAAGGTGACTTGGAACACGCTAGTGACCGCTCAGGCCTCTGGAACCGGTGTTGCCTGCAGGGGCTTCTGGTAGAGGTGCAGCTCCCTGGGGTGGGCCAGGTTCTGGCTGAGAGTGCCCCTCGGGCTGTGGGCAGCAGAGGCCCGCAGAGCCCCGGCCCGGTGGGCAGACGGGAAGTGACCCGCACCATCCACCTCTGTCTCCCTCCAGGTCCTTCAGATCCCGGCCCCTATGGAGGAAGGCACTCTCTGCCACGATGCTGGGGGTACCCCTGCTACTTGGGGCCCGCTATTTCACAGCAGAGCCTCAGGAGAAGAGAAGGATGAGGCTCGTAGTGGACGGCGTGGGGCGCTTCAGCAGGTAGAAGGAGCGGGGGCACGGTGCAGCTTTCTCCCCTGCCCAGGCCTGTCCTGAGATGTGTGGAGCCGGAGCTGGGGCTGGGAGGGGCTGGGAGGGGCTGGGAGGGGCTGCAGGGTTTTGCTTGAAACTTCCAAGCTGCCTTCCAGACATTCCAGTACGGCCAGGTCCACGTGGTCGTAGTGCCAACGAGCACACCAGACGTGGCCTCTTAAAGACCCTTCAGATCACCCTCGGCCAGTGGAGGGAGGAGGGCTGGTCAGGCTTCTGCCAGCTGGTGGGCAGACGGGAAGCTGCTTCCTCCTCTTCCTCTTTCTTCTCGCCTCCACTCCCCCAAGGAGAGTTGGCATCCAGAGGGCTTTGGGGCTCAGAGGGGAGGGCTGCCATCCCTCCTCCAGTCCCAGTGGACTGGTCTAGAGATGGATAGTGTCTGGTCATTAATATTAAGGGTGCCTTAAACTGACGGCCCTTTTCATACTCCCTTATCTACCAGTGCAAGATTCTGGGGGGTAGGGGTGATCTTCCTGTTGGAGGAATTCCTACAGCCAAGAAATCCTGAGAACCAGCTCTTGGCTTTGAGTGAAACCTCAGTCTACCCAAACGCACTGTTGGGCTGGACTGGGGGGTGCACGTGGTTGTCCAGGGAGGTGGTTCAGCCTCCTTGCTTGAGGAGGCTGCGGGGTCGGGGGCTGCAGCTCTGAGCACCTGCAGCCTCTCAAACCTGGGTCCATCTCTCAGGGGGAGGCTTAGGACTACTAAGGCCTTCAGGCACTTAGCCAGAAACTTCCCTGAAATTTATGCTGGTGGAGGCCATGCTCGGGTGGATGGCTGAATGCTTGACCACTTCCTGCTATGAGGACACGACAGCCTGGTCACTTCTTAGCTCCTTGATGGCGGCCCCACCCCTGCGCACCTGTCTCCCTCGGTGGTCAGGTTTGCCTAAAGCACCTCGTTGCCCTCCTGGGCAGGTTCTGGGTAGTGAGTTCTCTGTCCTGTAGGGTTGTCCAGTCTCCCAGTCCTGAGGTGGATGAGGGCAGAGCCTGGAGTTGGCTCTGTCTTGTCTTCTGTGGCTCTCCACTGTGTGGGACTGGTGGGGATGGTCCCCATGCGGCCTGCTTCCGAAATGCACACTTGGCATGTCTGGGCCTGTCTCGCCGTCCGCTTCACACGTGCTGCGGTCTCCCAGTGTCAGATGCCCCATCGCAGGCACGCCTGCCTTCTCGGCTTCCTTCCTGAGAAAATGTATTTTCACAGCTTGCTTTCGGAGGCTGAGCTGGGATTGGAGGGAGGCAGCTACAACTATTCTTTTCCCAACATGCTCTTGTCAGCTGTAAGCCCCAGCCATTGCAGGACAGGCAGGCTGGGCACAGGGTGACCACAGGGCCTCCAGAGTCAGGGTCAGTGTATGTGCGGGAGCCCAAGGACGGAGCATAGGTGGGGAGCACGTCGGGGCTGGCTCTACCAGGGGAGTCGGGAGCTCGTTCTGTTGTAGGAGAGCGATCAGAACACATCACGTGTGTGTGAAGGCTCAGAGATGGGCGGTAGGAAGTCTGCATCAAGTCCTTGCTTTCTTACCCCGCCCCTTACTGAATTTTAACTTCTCAGAAACCTGTGGGCTTTTTTTTCTTGAACACAGTTTCACATGTCCAGAAAAGTTGTAGGAATTAGACAAATGAGTTGTCAGTGTGTTCCATTGTCCCTGCAAACTGGGGTGTATTTCCTAAACAAGGACATCGTCCATAAGCACCATCAGGACATGGGTGTGTTATGAGCCTCTGACTACCTAAACTCATCCACCTGTCACCAAGCATCCCAGCAAATAACCTTTTTAGCACAAGGATCCCGTACCAGGCCCATCTCTAATTTCCTGCCACCTAGAACAGTGCCCCCGTGTCTCCTTGGCTCTTAGGGCTAAACTTGAGGTCAGGCATGGTCCCCAGACCCCCATGTGCGCCCAGGGCTCTCAGTTTCGATGGTTCCCTAGGACAAATCACAGAACTCAGGAAAATCCCGTACTCTGGATTAAGGTGTTATCATAGCAAAAAAGATACAAATCAGAATGAACCCAAGGAAGAGATGCACAGGGTGAGGCCCGGGAGAGCCCCAAATTCAGAGTTTCCATGTCCTCAGAGACCTGTGACACCCCTACTCCTGCCCTGTCGCTGACATGCCACGGTGCCTTCCGGGCATTCTGTAAGCTTCAGTGTGCACGGTTTCCACGGGAGTCTCCTTCTAGGCGTGATTGAATCGTTGGCCTCCGACTGAGCTGCCTCCAGTCTCCCTCCCTCCCCCAGCTGGGCTGACCTCTGGCGATCTGAGCACATCATCAGCATGCACTGCCTGGGCCCATCACCCATCCCAGACACTCCTGTCACTCGGGAGATCGCAGGCCTTCAGAGGCCACCTGCCAGGAGCTGGGGCAAAGGCTGGGCCTTTCTGGCTGAAGTTAATTCTTCACTACACGTGACCTTGACACACTGGGAGGCTTATAAACCAGTGATGCTGTCCGGTGAGGGTCAGCAGACTGTGGCCAAACGTGGCTGCTGCCCGTTTGATAAATAAGCTTTCTTGGACCTGGTCTTGTCCGTTGTGCACGTTACCTGGGCTGCTCTCACTGCAACAGCAGAGGGGAGGCCATATGGCTCAGAAAGCCCGAAATCTTTACCGTCTAGCTTCGTAAAGAAAAATGTTGCTGCCCCCTTTTGTAGAAGGCCCCCCCATTTGGGTTTGTCTGAGGTTTGCTCGTGGTTGGATTCAGTTGGTGCATTTTGTCATGTTCTGCACCCCCCCGGGGCGGTGCACGGTTTGTCCGGGTCCCTTGTCTTGGAGCGACATTGGGGTCGGTTCCCGTTGCCCTTCTGCCCACTGGCTCAGCAGCTCCCAGGACTCCTTAGGTGAATTAATTCTTACTGGGGCCCCACATGGTGGTTTTTCTAGTTCAGCTGTGCCACATCTGTTAGTTGCCATTCTACTATAAGAAAACTTTCTCGGGGCGCCTGGGTGGCTCAGTCGTTAAGCGTCTGCCTTCGGCTCAGGTCATGATCCCAGGGTCCCGGGATCGAGCCCTACATCGGGCTCCCTGCTTGGCGGGGAGCCTGCTTCTCCCTCTCCCACTCCCCCTGCTTGTGTTCCCTCTCTCGCTGTGTCTCTCTCTCTCAAATAAATAAATAAAATCTTTAAAAAAAAAAAAGAAAACTTTCTCTTCTCCCCATTTATTTGTATCAGTCTGGACTTAAGGATTTTTTTTTTTATTTTTATTTTTTTTAAAGATTTTATTTACTTATTTGACAGAGAGACACAGCAAGAGCAGGAACACAAGCAGGGGGAGCGGGAGAGGGAGAAGCAGGCTCCCCGCAGAGCAGGGAGCCCGATGCGGGGCTCGATCCCGGGACCCTGGGACCATGACCTGAGCCGAAGGCAGACGCTTAATGACTGAGCCACCCAGGCACCCCTGGACTTTTTGATTGTATGGATTGCTCCTGGATTTTTATTTGATTGTATGGATTGCTCTCTGTTGATGTTGGTTATTTTGTTGTTGTTTTTCTGGGTTTAGCCTTTGTGATCCTTTTTTTTATTTCCAAGTTTTTATTTAAATTCCAGTTAACATACAGTGTAATATTACTTTCAGGTGTAGATCCTTTTCTTTTATCTCTAACATTTTATTGTAAAAAATTTGAAACAGCGGAGTTGGAAACATTGTACAGTGAACCTGGATTTTGCCATTACATCTTGAAATAGTTGTTGTTTTAACTCCCACCCCGAGTCCTCTTGCAGTGTCTCCATCTCTGGAGCATTTTATTCCTTCTTGCACGGAGATGCTCCAGGCTCATCTTGTTCTTTCCCAGGCCTGGATTCAGCCATTCTCCTGGGAGCCTGGTTCCTTGAAACAGAGAAGGGTCTTTTTTTTTTTTTTAAGATTTTTTATTTATTTGACAGAGACAGAGCGAGAGAGGGAGTACAAGCAGGGGGAGTGGGAGAGGGAGAAGCAGGCTTCCCGAGGAGCAGGGAGCCCGATGCGGGGCTCGATCTCAGGACCCTGGGATCATGACCTGAGCCGAAGGCAGAGGCTTAACGACTGAGCCACCCAGGTGCCCCCGGAGGAAGGGTCTTAAGGACCAGGGCGTGGATGTTGGTGTGCTCACTGCTCTGGGCGGTCTGTTCCCAGGCCCTTCCATAGACTAGAGCGAGGGGCTGTTTGGACGTGTGGCTGTGTGCACGCTCACACTTACATGTGTCCATCTCTGTGTCTAGCCGTACACACCACACCTTGTACACACAGATACTTCCCAGGACAGAGATCATTCTCATTTACTCTTTTCTCCAGCTGGAAGAATCTTGGCTTCCCTTGTCCATAATTTAGTGACTTATTTGATCAGTCACCGAGTGTAGCAACTACCCCCGCCCCTTTGCAGACCTTGCATTCCCTTTTGGACTGAATTATTCAGGAAGGAGGGAAGCCCCCCTCCCCCTCTTTGTATCTCTAGGGAGCTCAGAGAATTCCTGTGTCCTTGCTCACCCTGCCAACCATGCGCTCTGTTCCTCACAGATAGTCCTGTTTGTTCCCTGGGTCCGGCTGGGGGTGAGTGGGACAGAGCCCTTCATTTGTGGAGTGCAGCGCGGCTCGTGTAAGGTGCGGGCCGCCCTCTGACTCTGCTCGGGGATGCTCAGTCACCGCGACTGCGGGGGTAGCATACACCCTAGCAGGGAGGCAAACCGGTCCAGACCCAGCAGCCTTTTCCTTCCTGCCCTTCAACTCTGACCCTCCTGTGCCAGAGGTGGGAGGCAGAAGTTGGAGGTTTGGCTTGACCAGGGGCCCCAGGTCCCCTCAGGGCTTCTTCTTTGAGGAACAGGAGCCCTACACCCCTCTCATGAAGGTTTGAGGGTCTGCGGTCTGTGATGCTGGAGGCTGGACTCAGCCCTGGTTCCTTCCCTCTCCAGACCCAGGGCGGCCTGTCCATAGCCTGGGCCACGGGGAGTGAGTACCCTTGCCAACGTAAGGAGGGGCCCGGGTCCCCAGGACCGTGGAGAGCACTAGGAGCCCTGCTCTGGGATCCAGCTCCCTGGAGGCTGCTGTCCACGGACACATGGAGAGCGCCTGGGGGCTCTCGGTGTGCGGGGCGCGCGGTGCAGAAGGGCCTGGGGCGAGGGCATGTCTGAGCACGGGAGCTGGTGACAGCCGCCCGCTCACTAGCCATCAGCGCTGCACAGGTCTCAGGTGCTATATAAGAGAGCAATGAGAAAGAAGCCCGGTCATTCGGGCCAGAGCGCCCCCCCACCAGCTCCCGCCCCTCCCGTCTGTGCTGGGTGCTCGTTGGCGCACGTTCGGGCACGGGTGGCGTAGACCGGGAGCTGAGACTGCCCTGCTGGCAGTGCTGAGAGCAAGGAGGCCAGACCAGAGCCTGTCCTCTCCCTCCTGGCCCAGCCTGGGAGCCCAGCAGCCCCTGCCGCACGCTCGCCCCGGGCCGGTGGTTTGGCACGGGGGTGGGACGGCTCTGAGGTGCCGTGCCTGCCGAGGGCTGAAGGCAGCCTCTGCCAACAGGTCTCTGAGGATAGGCCTACAGATCTCCCTGGACTACTGGTGGTGTGCAAACGTCGTCCTGCGCGGGGTGGAAGAGGTTTGTCCCTGCATCCTAGCCACAGTGGGAGAAGAGGGGGGACGGTGACATGCTCGATGAAGGTGGGTGCTGGGGGCACTAAGGAGGTGCCTGCCCGCCCGCCCCCATCCCTTCCCTCCATGCCTATGGTCAGAACAGCCCGGGGTACTTGGAGGTGATGTCTGCATGTCACCAGCGGGCGGCTGATGCCCTGGTCGCCGGGGCCATCAGCAATGGGGGCCTCTACGTGAAGCTGGGCCAGGGGCTGTGCTCCTTCAACCACCTGCTGCCCCCGGAGTATATCAGGACTCTGCGTGTGCTGGAGGACAGGGCCCTCACGCGCAGGTTCCAGGAGGTGAGCCCCGCACTTGGGCTGGGGTTTCTGGCAGCACCCCCCCGCCTTCCCGCCCCCCGCTCCAAGCACCCTCTCCTGCCAGGTGGACGAGCTGTTCCTCGAGGACTTCCAGGCCCTGCCCCACAAGCTCTTTCGGGAGTTCGACTATCAACCCATCGCCGCCGCGAGCCTGGCCCAGGTGCACCGAGCCAAGCTGCACGACGGCACGGAGGTGGCCGTGAAGGTGCGTGGGGGCCCGCTCTGCACCGCAGCGGGGTCTGGGGCGGGCTGGCAGCCCTGGGTCCTCCCTGCACCCTCGCCCAACGCAGGTGCAGTACATCGATCTGCGGGACCGCTTTCACGGCGACATCCACACCCTGGAGCTCCTGCTCCAGCTCATCGAGTTCATGCACCCCAGCTTCGGCTTCAGCTGGGTCCTCCAGGTAAGCGCTGCCCAGAGGCTGGAGCAAGCAGGGCCCGCATGTTATGTGCTGGGGTGGGCTGGTCCCCAACCTCGACCCCCAGCTGCCCGTGTGGCCCCCAGGACCTGAAGGGCACCCTGGCCCAGGAGCTGGACTTCGAGAACGAGGGCCGAAATGCCGAGCGCTGTGCCCGGGAGCTGCAGCACTTCCGCTATATCGTGGTCCCCCGCGTGCACTGGGACACGTCCAGCAAGGTGGGCTGGGCCCCCTCCTGGGTGGGAACGCGCAGCCCTGCTGAGCTCAGCCACTTGCTCTCTCCCAGCGTGTGCTGACGGCTGAATTCTGCGAGGGCTGCAAGGTCAGCGATGTGGAGGCCATCAAGTGCATGGGGCTGGCGGTGAAGGACGTGAGTGCCTGTGCATGAGTGTGTGGGCGTGGGCGGGCACGTGCGCCCCAAGCACAGGGTGATGGTGGCCCGGTCCCGTTCTCTCCGCAGATCGCAGAGAAGCTCATCCAGGCTTTTGCGGAGCAGATATTTTATACAGGCTTCATCCACTCGGACCCCCACCCTGGCAATGGTAGGAAAAGTCCCCGGGGGTGGGGTGGGAGTCGGGGGACGGGGACACGAGCCGACACGCTGTGTCCCCAGTTCTGGTGCGGAAAGGCCCCGACGGGAAGGCCCAGCTGGTGCTGCTGGACCACGGGCTCTACCAGTTTCTGGACAGGAAGTAAGCCGGGGAGCCTGGAGGGGCTGCGGGGCAGGGCCTGGTGCCCGGGCTTTATCGCCGGCCTCCCGCAGGGACCGCGCAGCCCTGTGCCAGCTGTGGAGGGCCATCGTTCTCAGGGACGACGCCGCCATGAGGACACACGCAGAGGCGCTGGGGGTGCGAGGTGAGGCCGGGGTGCGCGGCGTGGGGGCGCGTGGGGCCCGCGGTCCTGGCTCACCGCCCGCCCTGCGCCCCAGACTACTTGCTCTTCTCCGAGGTGCTCATGCAGCGGCCCGTGCGCCTGGGGCAGCTGTGGGGCTCCCACCTGCTCAGCCGGGAGGAGGCAGCCTACATGCAGACCATGGCGCAGGAGCACTTTGAGGGCATCATGGGGGTGCTCAAGGCCCTGCCGCGGCCCATGCTGCTCGTGCTGCGCAACATCAACACCGTGCGTGCCATCAACACCGCGCTGGGCACCCCCGTGGACCGCTACTTCCTCATGGCCAAGAGGTGGGCGCGGGCTGGCGGGCTGCCGGGGGTGGGAAGCGGCGGCGGGAGTGGGCCTGGGCCGGGCTGACCGTGTCTCTGCGCAGTGCGGTCAGGGGCTGGAGCCGCCTGGCAGGTGCCGCGTACCAGAGCCTCTACGGTGGCAGCCTCCTGCGCCACATCAGGGTCATCTGGGAGACGTTCAAGTTTGAAGTGGCCCTGAGGTGAGGGGGGAGGGGGGGAGAGGGGGGGAGGGGGGAGGGGGCAGGCGGTTGAGACCCGCCCCCCACCAACCTGTGACCCCTCTGGCCTCCCACCAGGCTGGAGACCCTATCTATGCGGCTCACCGCCCTCCTGGTCCGGCTCTTGGTCCACCTGGGCCTCCTGCCTGAGACCCGGGGGCTCTCTGAGTACCTGGAGACCTAGGGAGCCCCAGGGGCAAGAGGACCTCCGAGCTCATCTGCGTCGGACCCACAGAGCTGGCCAGGGCTGGAAGTGCACACGCCCCGGGACCTGGGGCGCCGAAGCAGCTGGGGCCTAGGGGCGGG
>NC_138372.1:170534469-170544899 GCF_054177405.1 Leptonychotes weddellii
CACGCCCCCACGGCCCCCCCCGGCGCCCCGCCCCGGCCCCACGGCCCCGCCCCTACCCACACTCACGAAGGGGAAAGGCGGTGGTGCCGGTGGTGAGGCCGTTGAGAGCCACACCGTACGGGGGGACGCTCTGGTTCAGGTACAGCAGCGAGTTGACCGCGAAGACCACCACCCCGCCTGGAGAGAGACAGGCTGGTGGGCGGGGCTCCGCGGCCTCGCACTACGCCCCTCACCCCCACGGCCTCACCTATGGGCTTGGGCACCGCCAGGGCCTGGGTGCAGTCAAAGGGGAGGCTGGTGAGGGACCAGATGACCGGGTGGACCTTCTGTGTGATGTTCAGGGAAATGGCCACGATGGAGCAGGTGTCCTGCCGCACAGCCACCCGTCTGTGGACAGACAGGCAGGTCAACCAGGGCTGGGTGGCCTGGCCCTCCCCCACCCGCCCGCCGGAGCCCCAGCCCACGCCTTGGCGGCTTCCGCCCACGGCACCGGGGCCTCACCCCGGCCAGGTCTGGTTGGGCTCGAAGAGGATGAGCAGGGTGGGCTCGTAGTAGCCATGCAGGAACTGCAGGTCCACGATGTTGAGCAGCTTCTCGTCCAAGCCCCGCACGTCGATGATGTAGCTGGGCAGGAAGCTGGACCTCTGCCTGGGGGCAACAGGCTTCAGTGGGCAGAGGAAGCAGGGAACTCCGGCTCAGAGAGCCCCTCCCCCGCCGCAGTACTCACCCCTCCCCCATCAGCCCCTCGTGCTCCTCGGCCAAGCTCTCCCTGCGGAAGGGCAGCACCACCAGGCGCGTGCCGTAGATGAGCATGGCTGCACAGCGTCCGTCGGGGTCCACCCGCACCCGCGGCGTGTGCACGTTCTGCACAAACCCATCCTGGGGGCAGAGGGCACCATTAGGCAGGCCTGGGGATGGGAGGCCCAAGGGGAGCAGGGGGGCTGGGGGCGTGGCCTGGCCCTACCCGCAGCTCGGGCTCCTCAAAGTAGTGCAGAGACAGGGTCTTCAGGTCGTGGGTGCCCGGGTCATACTCCACCACCGACAGCTGGAAGGCAGCAGGTCAGAGCTGGGGCCCACCCACGGCCCGGCAGGCCCCCCACTGACTCCCACCTCCAGGCCCATCGCCTACCTTGGCGTCCTTAAAGCTCAGGAGCAGGGCATCCCGCTTGGCCCCCACCAGCTGCACACTGGCCATAGACATGACGTTGCCGAAGAAGGAGAAGGAAGCCACCAGCTCCAGCTTCTCCCGGTGTTCCCGGTGGGCCTTTCCCTCTGGGGAACAGGCCGGGGGGTCCAGGTTTGGGCCCACACTCCAGCCCCCACAGTCCCAGGCCCATGGCCAGGGCAGCCACCCTTGTGCTCACCTGTGCTCCTGTCGTTCTTGGTTGGTGCCTGGGAGGAGAAGGGGAAGGTGAGCAGTGAAGCCACACACCTGGCAGCCCCACCTCACGGGGGGACAAGGAGAAAAGACCATGCAGGGCTGACCCCGCCCAAACCCTCACCGCGGTGCAGACCACGCTTCCAGGACTTCTAGAGACAGCCGTGCACAGCCCAACCCAACGCACACAAACACGCTCGCACCCCGGGTCCCCAACGTGGCCACAGGGCTTCTCAGAGAGCCCCCGCTCATGGCTTCCCCAACAGTCCACTCACTAGCGCGCACGGGTAGGGAGGGGGGCAGAGGGAGAGAGAATCTCAAGCAGACTCCGCACTGAGCATAGAGCCGACACGGGGCTCAATCTCACGACCCTGAGATCATGACCTGAGCCGCAATCAGGAGTCGGACACTCAACCGACTGAGCCTCCCAGGTGCCCCGTAAGAGTTTTAATAATGAGAAAAAAGATCATTTTTAATAATACACTTGTGCTATGGGGAAAACATCTGAAAAGAGCTGCTTGAGAAAAGCCATATAATTAACTCGTTACAGAAAATGCATTTTATACGTCCAATACCTACTTCACAACAACCACGGAAACTCCAGAGCCAGAGGACTTCACCAGGAAATTCTACCAGATGTTTCAGAAATGATGACTAACTTAAAAAACACCAAAGAAAACCAAAATGAAACAAAAAACTCCCACTAGTCCCAGGCTGATGGCACCTCAGGAGGTGTAGGCCCCCGACACCGATCGTGCACGTGGGACAGGAAGTCGAAGCCGACAACTCGCGGTATCTGCAAATGAGCCGGCGACGTGCGAAAATGGTACTACATCACAAACCGAGTCATTCCAGGAATGCAAAATTAGTTTAGCACAAGAACACCCACATTATCAAGGCTAAGAAGAAAAATATATTGTTTCGATAGATACAAAAAAGCATAGGATAGGGGCACCTGGGTGGCTCAGGTCATGGTCCCAGGGTCCTGGGATCGAGCCCCACATCGGGCTCCCTGCTCGGCGGGGAGTCTGCTTCTCCCTCTGCTGCTCCCCCTGCTTGTGCGCTCTCTGTTAAATAAATAAATATCTTTGAAAAAGAAGAAAGTTGAGGTCACAACATTGATGTTGGAGAAACCAGATCTTAAAGCAAAAAGTACTGGAAATAAAATGGGACGTTTCATGACAAAAATGTCAGTTCAAAAGTAAAACATTATTCTAAATTTGTCCTCTATATACTTAATAACACAGCTTTAAAATATGCATGTACACACAAAAAATTCTCGATAGTCCTATAGGGCAAGTGTCCTACCTTGTTCGTCTTTAAAGTTACTGGGGATATGCTTCATTTTGGGCTCTTCCATGTAAATTTGAGAATCAGATTATTAAATCTAATGGGAAACCTACTGCAACTTTGAAAGACCCGAGGAGAGTGGACATCTCTACAACATTGAGATTTTCCATCCATAACCATGATCTATTTTCTATTTACTTGGGATTTCCATTAATTTCAATGAAGTGCTATGTATTTTTCCTCCCAAAGGTCACAGGGCCTTTCCCACTGCCCAGCTGCCCCAGGCCACACAGCTTCTCTGCTCTGCAAACAGCACACCCTGCCTCTGACTGAGCTGCCCTTGCTGCCCACCTCACCCAGAGGACTGGGGTCCCAGGCACACTGCCCAGCCCCCACACATCCCCACCCGCTTCGTGCTCTATGCCTTCCCCACTCCTGTCACCAGAGGTGAGCTGTTCCCTACTGCAGCCACCCACACGGGATTCCACGGGGCGGATTCAAGACAGCCTCAAGACGGGGCCCGTCACCCCTCTCCTGGGTCGGAACCGCTGGCGTGCGCCCAGGGCCTGGCCTTGTGAGGACTGGCAGCTTTCCCCTTCGTCTCCAGAGCTGCCACATAAGAAGCCCAACTACTTCGAGGCCACCATGCTGCCAGGAAAACCAAGCCAGCCACGTGGGGAGAGGAGGGGAGAGGGATGGAGAGACGCCACCCAGCTGAAGCCCAGACCTCCCAGAGTACAGGCCAGGGACCTCCTCGGTCCATGGGGTGCCCTGTCCAAACTCCCAAAACACTCACAGACGCACGCACCCACAACACCAGGCTGCTGTTCTAGCAGGACCAGGCCGACCCCGAACGCCCTCCAGCTGCCCCCCATCAGCTCCATCTCCCGCCCCACATACTTCCTCTGACTCGAGAGTTGGTCAACTTTCCTACAATGAGCCAAAGAGCAAATATCTGACTTCAGCTCAGCAGCCACGTGCAGTCTGTTTGGAATTTTTACAACTCTCTGAAGATGTCCAAAGCCCCCTGGATTTCGGTGGGCTGGGAGGGGTTGTGGCCGCGCTGGTGAACCCCCTCTGCTGTGCACCAGCTGCTACCGTGCTCACATCTTTTAAGAATCCTGTTTTCCCGCCAGTTACCGCTCCATCTCTTTGATTCCCTTGGCACAAGTCTTTCTGGAGATGTTCACCGTTACTCATTCTCTTTCTCCAGTGGGCTCTCAACCCTGCAGGCCCCCGTCCCCACCCCCCAGTCAAGAGTCACCAGGGCCTCCAGGTCTTGTGCCTCACCTGAGGCTCAGCAGCCTGGGACGCAGCGTCAGGCCCCCAGTTTGCTGCCTTCCCTGGATCTGGGCTCTCCTCCCGCCTCCCTGGCCATGCTTCCTACGACTCTTCTTGGCCTCTTCCCTTCTTCCCAACGTCTCAACGCTGGGGAACCCCACGCCCCAGGCGGCCATCTTCTGGGTGATCCCAACCAGCTTCAGAGTCTAAAGAGCCCAACTTCAGCTCCAGACCCTGCTCCTCAACACAACTCCTTCCGCAGCTCTCCCTCAACCTCACAGTGGGCTGTGGAATCAGCACCATGGTTAAGTCTGTGGCGGCTGGAGTCCAAGACCGCCTCCCAGAATTCACGCCCGGTGCGGCCGCGCACACTGGGCCAGGGCTGGTCCAGATGAGCTGTACCAGGTGGCTGAAGTGGTAGTACGCCATGTCCACCTCAGGTGAGGAAGACACCGTGGCTTCTCGGTGCCTTCCAACAGTGGTGTGAGCGAGAAGCAGAAACTCCAACCCCGACAGAGCCTTCGGAGGGTGGCAGCCCCGCCAACCTCTAACTGCAACCTCCTGAGAGCTTGTGCAGAGCCACCCCACTAAACCACTCCTGGCTTCCCGACCCTCAGACACTGGGAGATACATCTATTGTTTAGGCCCCTAAGTTTTGGGACGCATGCCTGGGTGGCTCAGTCAGTCAAACGCCTGCCTTGGGCTCAGGTCATGATCCCAGGGTCCTGGGATCGAGCCCCGCATCGGGCTCCCTGCTTCTCCCTCTCCCTCTGCCCCCACCCTGTTCATTCTCTCTCTCTGACAAATAAAATTAAAAAAAGAATCTTTAAGAAAAAAAGCTTCTAAGTTTTGGGGTACCTTGTCATGCAGCAACAAAGTAACTAATATGATGTCCAAAAAGGAGCTCCTACTCCCATTCCCCTGTTCTACCTTCTCCATATCAGGTCACAGCAACTCCACCCCTCCTGGCTACTCAGACCCAAACCGGGCCCCAGCAAAACCTTGGCTCCTCCTGCCTTCACGTCCCACATCCTGTCCATCCTGAACTTGACTGCTTCCCACCACCTCCACGGCCTGATGCTCCTGACTGGTCTCCCTTCAGGCCCCCCTCCCACCTCCCTACCGCTTCTTCCACACAGCAGCCAGAGTGACTGACCCTTGTGAAACGTAAGTCAGGTCACTCCTTAACTTCACCTCTGAGTTAGCACTCAATCCCTACAAGCCTAAAAGGTCGCCAGGCTGATACCTGGCCCCCACCTCGTCACCCCTCTGACCTTCTGTCCTCTCCTCTCCCCCCCCTTTTTTTTAAGTAATCTCTACGATCAATGTGGGGCTTGAATCCACGACCCCAGATCAAGAGTCGCATGCTCTTCGGACTGAGACAGCCAGAAGCCCCTCCTCACTCCCCTCTTCCTCAGGGCCTGTTGGCTGATCCTTTCCTTTTTTTTTTTTTTGAAAGAGAGAGAAAGGGGGAGAGAGAGAGAATGGGTGTTGGGAGGGGCAGAGGGAAAGAATCCCAAGCAGACTCCATACCCAGCATGGAGCCCGACAATGTGGGGCTACATCTCACGACCCTGAGATCATGACCTGAGTGGAAATCAAGAGTCTGGATGCTCCACCGACTGAGCCACCCAGGCACCCCCCTCTTGGCTGGTTCTTGAGCACCAGCCCCAACTGCCCTAACACCTTCACCTGCCTGGAAGCTTCACCTGACCCCCACAAGCCTCTCTCCAGCACCTCGCCCTTGCCTGCTCAAAACTCAACTTTGCACGGAGGCAAAATCTAACAGCACTCCTGCTCCCCACTTCCCCATTCTGCTCTGCTGGTTTCCACGGCACTTCATGACTGGCTGCGTCTGGTCTGTCACCCCCTGGAACAGGGGCACCGCGAGCGCAGGTCTCTCTGCCTGTAGTGCTCACCAGCATCTCCTCACGAGGCCCCTGCACAAACACACACGTCTGTGGAGAAAACGAGTGAGTGAACGCCAGTGTTCACTGCGGACGCTGAGCTTCCAATCTGTGTCTTAAGGTTCACTGGTATCAGAGGAGGAGGAACTTTACAGGAAGACAGGACTGAGAAACCAGTTGTTTACTGCATACAGCAAAGATGCTCATACAACGTGGAGCCTGGTTCGTTCATTTAAGTAATCGCTACAGCCAACGCGGGGCTCAAACTCACAGCCCGAGATCGAGTCTCCTGCTCTTCCAAATGAACCAGCCAGGCGCCCCATTTTTATTTGCAAGACCTCTTTTTCAGCTTTGACTGAAATTTTGACAAAAGCCAAACACCTCAAAACTGCCATTATCACAAAAGCTTGCCAGGATTTTTTTTAACGGCACATATTCAGTCACAAAGCTCTCGCCGTGAGACTCCAACTTCTCCTGTCCTGCGTTCTTTATGGCGAATTATTCGTACAGCAGTCCACGCAGTTAACGCAAACACACACGCAGGTGTCCCGACGTCGGCGCCCCTCCGGCCCCGTCCGCCCGCGGCATCACCCCCGCTCCCACCGGTGGCGGCCCCCCAGCGCCGTCCAACGCCGCACGCCCTCTCCGCCCTCAACCGCTTCCGGCCTGCGCCGGGCGGGTCCTTCCTCCCCAACGGCCTCCATGCCCGTCCTCGTGCTTGGAGCAGCCCCGCTCGCCCAGCTCCTGCAAGAAGCCGTCCCGGACCCGTCATCGCCTGGGCAACCCAAGCACCCCCGCGTCTCCGCTGCGACGGGCTCGTCACGCGCCAGGGCCTCCCGTCGGGGCCCCGCCCGCCCGAGGGCCGGCCTGGGGCCGCCTGCCAGGACCGTCGTTCCGCCGGCGGACGGCTGCTCCACCGCGGAGAGGCCGCGCGGAGGGGCCCGCGGGAAAACGCCGCCTCCCGCCCGCATCTGCCCGGCGGCCGAGCCGCGCTCTACCCGCCGGCGGACAGGCGCGCTTCCGGCCGGTGCCGGGCTTCCCGCCGGTGCCGGGCTTCCCGCCTCGCGCCTCTGCAGCTGCGCCCGCCGCCGCGCCTCTCCCACCCGCGCACAGCAGGTGCCGGCCCGCCGGCGAGCGCCCACCTCGGCGTCGCGGTTGAGGCGGTACACGTAGAGCTGCGAGGTGCCGGCCACCACGAGGTTGCGCTCGCTGTTGCTGAAGAAGTTGCAGTACATGGAGAACTCCAGGCCGGTGGGCGGATGCGCCTGCTTGTACACGGCGTACATGGCGCCGGGCCGGGGCTGCGGGGGCCGGCGGCCACAGGATGAGCGGGGCCGCCGCGCACGACCCCGGCCCGGCGCCCCCTCCCCGGCCGTGCGCGCGCGCACCCGCCCGCCCGCCGCCCACCTGGCAGTTGGAGCCGGCTCGCGGGGGAACGGGACGGCGGCGGACAAGGCCCGGGCGGCCCCGGAAGCTGAGCACCGGTGTTCCGGGCGCCCGCGCCTGCGCCTGCGCCTGCGCCTGCGCCGCGCCGCCTAGGCGGCGGCGGCGGGAGGGGGCAACAGCGACCCCTGGTGGCCGGGGGTGGCGGGGCGGCCTCGCGGCTCTGCTCCCAGGCTCTGCGTCCAGAGGCCCGAAATCCCGAGCTCCGTCGAAGTCCAGGAACCCGGCAGCGGGTGGAGAGCGGGGCGGGGGGTCCGGGGCTTAGGGCCTCCGGGCCTGGGCTGGGCTGGGCTGGGCTGGGGGCCGCCGGTCCGGGGTGGGCGGGTCACAAGGAGGGTCTCGGCCGCAAGAAGAGGTGTCGTCCCCGCTCCAAACCCGCGTGGGCGAGGCGCCGTGCCGGATGCTGGCGGGCGCGGGGAGGGAACGGACGCCCCGAGGCGGACACGCGCCAGATGACGCTCCCGGCAAGGGCCGCCAGTGTGGAGGATTGCCCGGCGAGTCCGAGTCCGGGGTCGGGACAGCTTCCTGGGGAGCAGGTTTGCGGGTCATCGTCCCTCTAGAACGTGAGGGCTGGCCCCAGGGACGCGATTTTGCCCTTCTCGCCCCCTTTGCCCTCCCCAGGCCTAGCACAGCTGTCCACTTCGGAGATTGGAGCCAGGACCAAGCACGGCTAACAGACCTCTCCTCGCTTGGCAGGTATTTTTGCCCTAGGTACTCTCGCACAGACCTGGGACTTAGAAATGGAATCATAAGAAATAAAATAAGGGAGAAAGTGTAGTCACACCCAAGAAAATGGCACAGAAATACATGTTCATGTTGCATCCATATCTGCCCCCTTGCTCCTGTCAGCAACAAGGCTCCAAGTCTGGACCCTTGGGCAGTGGTCAAAGGAATCACTGGATGCCCAGGCAGGTGTGTGACCCCTGAGCCACACCAAAGCCCTTTAAAGGTCAGAAAAACTGTGACCAGGACTATGAGAACCGGCTGGAGGAGACAGCAGGGACAGAGCTGGGGCCCCAGTCAGGACACTAACTCTTGGGGTCTCTCTCAGAGGGACACAGTCATGGTGTGCACATCATAGGGCATCTGTGATGATTGAAAAAATCGGTGCCCACAGAACCCTCGGACTGGAGCTTGGCACACGGCAAATGCCCTAACAAATGAACACGAGCTCGTCTGTGGACAGAGGTGGTCAGTGCAGAGAGGGCTTTAGATACTGAAGGAGCACAGCCCTGGGGAGCATAGCAGTGGATAGGATGAGGGGGGAGGAGAAGGTGGGCAGAGGGGGCAGGAGGTTGCTAGGTCGGCAGGGGGAACACAGCGGTGAGCCTGCCTGGTAGATCTACTCTCTCAATGGGAGATGAAGGTGGGGGCCTGTCAGCAGAGGTAGGGGCTTGAAGTTGCTGGGGAGGGACAGTGATGGGCAAGAAGATGGTCCAAGGCTGGGGAGGAGGAGGTTGGGGAGTGCCGGTACACGCCCTGGCAACTCAGGCTTTCAGTTCCTCCTCCAGAAAGGCCTGGGCCTCTTCTGACTCTCCCCCTCCTCCTTGCCCCCCAAAGGCCAGTGTTCTCCCTCATACCCTGAAGCTTGGGCCCTGTGGCTAGTGGACACTACAGTCCAGGCCACGCTCACACTCTTCATATTCCTCTGGGACAGCACCTTCCTTCTGTGCCAAGAGGCCATCTTTATGTGCTCAGTGTTATAGACCAGATTTAGGAGGGAGGTGGTAATTCTCACACCTCTCTCTTGTGGAGTTTGTGAAGCTTCTTGGAGAATCAATACCTCTTGGAGAGGCTGGAGTATCTGTCTACCTGTGTCAGGACAGGGAGCTCTCAGATATGGCCCTTCCTGCCCAATTTGCCACAGATTACTGCATGCAGCACCCACCTCCCTCCAGCACAAGTGGACCCATGGAGCATAACATGGGGCTGACTTCCACTCTCCCACTTTTGTGTCTGTGTATTGGGTAAACGACAGGCTGAACCTGATATCCCCTGGAACCCTCCCTCTTTGTGCTCTTTCCTCTTACCTCTTTTCTGCTCCCTGGAGAATGCATTTAATGGCTGGAGCTCTGGCAGCCATTTTGGACCATGAAGGGTGTTATGGATTGAATTGTGTCCCCCAAAAAGATATGTTGGAAACCTAACCCCCAGTACCTCAGAATGTGACTTTTATTTGGAAATAGGATCATTACAGATGGTATTAGTTAAGATGAGGGCATACTGGATTAGGGTGAGCTGGTAATCCAATAGGACTGGTGTCCTCATAAGAAGAGAAGAGACACATGAGAGAAGGTCATAAGACAGAGGGAGACACTGGACTTTTCCTGCCACAAGACACGGAACACTTGGGCCCAGTCAGTAAAGTCTCATGTGACAAATTCTGCCTACAGAGCTGAGAAGGAACACAGCTTACTGACACCTTGATTTCAGACTTCTGCCTCCAGAACTGTGAGAAAATTAATTTTTGTCATTTTAAGGCACCCAGTTTGTGGTGGGCTGTGCGACATCCCCAGGAGACTACCAGGGGACTCTGAGAATGAACACTTCTGGCAAGGACAGTGGAGGCCCAGGCCCCACGGACTGTGGGCTGCCACATACTCTGGTCTGACTGGCTCTAGGCCTGTTTTTCATGAGAGAGTAACAAGCCCTCATCTGTGTGAGCAGATTTTGGTCTGCTGTTTTGGTCTTTCTGCTAGGAGCAAGTCAGATTCCTGATTGGAGACCAGGTCCCACCTGCTACGTGCAGACCCTGCCCTATTTCCCTGACTCCACTCCCCAGGCAGGGATTCCAGCTTACAGAGGAGGGACTGGGGCTGGCTGCCTGCAGGTTCCTTAACACAGCTCTCCTGGCTCCTCATCAGAGTCCCAGGGGGAGAGAGAGAGACTGCCCCCCCCCTTTCTTGGTGGGAGACTCTTCCCTAACAGCAAGGAGAGCAGCTGGGCTCCAAGGACAAGAATGTCTTTATTGAAGCAGGATGCTGGGGCTTGTGGGAGGGAGACTCTCAAAGGCCTGGGGCTCTCTGGGTACCCAGCCGCAGGTTCCACACTGGCTGGCAGGTGCAAGGGGCTGAGAGAGCCCAGGGCCAGCAGCCAGCAGCCAGGGCCTGGCGGGGGGGGGGGGGGGGGGG
>NC_138372.1:170544999-170567298 GCF_054177405.1 Leptonychotes weddellii
GGGCAGCCGACTCCTGCCCTCCGCCCTGACCATGTCGCAGAGCGCCACGTAGAGGAAGAGGCCGGTGGCCACCGCCAGGATCCAGGCCTCGCTGTCCTCACCGACGTCGACAGCGAGCGCCACGTAGAGGCCGACGAAGGCCGTCAGCGCGGAGGCCAAGTTGAGCAGCAACGCCCGGCGCACCGACAGCCCCGCGTGCAGCAGGGCCGCGAAATCCCCTGGCGCGGGTGGGGCGGGCGGGGCGGGGTCAGGCTGAGCGCCCCGCCCACACCCGGGCAGGCCCCGCCCCCGCCCCGGCAGCCCCTGCGTCGGGCCGTAGCCCGCGCAGCTCACCTAGCTCGTGCGGCACCTCGTGGCAGAACACGGCCAGCGAGGTGGCCAGCCCGGTCTTCCAGGAGGACACGAAGGCGGCGCCCACGGCCAGCCCGTCGGCGAAGTTGTGCAGGGCGTCACCCAGCGTGATCACGTAGGGCAGCAGCCTCAGCTCTGCGGGCGCGGTGGACGTGGGTCGGCGCCGGCCTTATCCCCCACCTAGGCGCCCCTGGCCCCCTGCCCCTGGCCCGCGCTGGCGCTCCGCACCTAATCCGTGGCCCCTAATTTTTCTGGGGCTTCCCTCAGGGCTCACCTCGGCTCAGTCTCCGGGGCTCCGAGCTCAGCAGCTCTGGGCTCTCCTCCGCCACCTGGAGAGGGGGTCCACGTGGATGAGCCCCTGGGCAGGGAGGTGAGGAGGGCGAGGAGGAACTGGGTCCCCTGACCAGCATCAGAGGCCAGGGACAAAAGCCCTGGGGTGGGGGCAGGGGGCAGGAAGGGGTCCTTGGGTTGGGTGGGGGGAGGTCCATGTGGGATGGGGACGTTGAGGAAGGGCCAGCTCACCAGGTCTGTGCGCGAGCCTTCGCGGGGCTGCTTAGGTGGCCGCAGCTCACTGGGCGCCAACTGCAGGGACATCCCATGGCTGTGGCTGCAGGGCCCCTCCTTTGAGTCCTGTGGGGATAGTGGCTCAGGGCCCGCCACGCCTCTGCCCCATCCACCCACCACATCCAGCCCCCACCTGACCTCCGGGTCCAGGGGCAGCAAGAGATTAAAGATGTTCTCAAACAGGAAGAAGGTGTAGAGGCCACCCAACATGGCCACAAGGCGCCAGGTGGCCTGTGGGCCAAGGCCCTCCCCGCTGTGGGTGTGCAGCTGCAGCACCTGGGGGGAGAAGGGGGCTGAAAAGGGTGCCTTAAGGCCTCCTCCCACCCTCTCATTCCCCACCCCCCCGGGGCCAGGAAGAGACGTTAGGGGGACAGGAGGGGCTCCAGGAGGAAGGGCCTGGAAGGACTGGGCAGGGAGCTCCTGGTTGGGGAGGGAGGGGAAGGCTGAGGCTGACTTTGGGTGTCAAGTGTAGGATAGCATCACCCGTGAGTGCGCCCACGGCCATGCTCAGGAAGGTCTGGATGATGTAGTGGGAGGCAGCGCTGTAGCTGGCACAGCCCAGAAGCAGGAGGCCGAAAATCGCACAGAGACAGATGAGCAGCGTGGCTAGCGAGCCGTAGAGATACCCTGGGGAGGAAGCCAGGTGACGAGCTGAGCTGAGAGCCTCTCTCTCAACCTCAGTCCCCGACCCCTGCCTCCCAGGGGAGGGAGTCCAGGGGGGTCCGGGAGTGAGCAGAAGCTCCCCAGGGATGCAGGTGGCCAGGTTCGGGCCAGACCTCTGCTGATGCTAACCCTTGAAGCTCCATTCCCTTCCCACCTGGGCCCTCCCACCTCTACTCCCATGCCGCTCTCCCTTGCCAGCCCTGGCCCAGCTTTCCCCACCCCTGCCCTGGCCCTGTGGCCACTCTCTCCTCCCTATGAGGTGCCACCGCACCCATGGGCACAGCTAGGCAGGCACTACTGGGGAGGCAGGCACTCACTCTCCGCCTGGCTGAGCTGGTCCTGCGTGGGGGGCCTGGGCCGGGGGCTGCAGGCCCCACTCAGTTGCTGCTGGAGCAGGGCAGGGCTCAGTTGAGCCCAGGACTCTGGAGTCACCCCGGCCTGCTCAGACAGCCCATACGCGGCCATCACTTCCCCGGCACTCAGGCATACCTGGGGGGTGGTAGCACAGGGGTTCAGGGACCTGAGCAGATCCATGGGACCCCACCTCTCCCCAGGACCATGGTGCAGGGGCTGCTCACTGTGTCCCACAGGCTGGAGCTGCTGTTCGGGGTGGCAAGGGGCACAGGGCCCTGGTGGTTGGCCCTGTTTCTCAGATGACCGTGGTCACTGTGGTCACTGTGTGTCTCAGCCACTCTGCCTATCCCCAGGCGCTGCATCAAGGCCTCCAGCTCTGGCGGGGAGGACAGAATCACAAAGTCTGTAGGGGCTCCAGGCCTGCCTTCCCCAGGGACATGGAGGCTGGGGACTCAGGGCACTGCCTGCTCTCTGGCCCAGCCGAGGCCTCACCAGCCAATGTGATGTTGGGAGTCTCGCCGCTGTGCTTCCGGAACACAAAGTCTACAAAGTACTGGGGGGTCGGCAGGGCACGGAAACAGGACCCGCTGCTGACATGGTCCAACAGGGCGGCCAGTACCGGGCCAGGGCTGCTGGGAGCTCCTGCCCCTTCTGCCTCCTCCAGCAGCTGAGGCAGGTCCACACAGGCCTGGGGGAGGAGCCAGGGCTCAGCCTTGCCTGCAGTGTGGCCTTCCTGGTCTCCAGCTCTGCCCTCACCCCTGGTGTCCCCTGAGTGCCACTGACCCCAAGACCTGCCCCAACCTGGCCGCAGACCAGCCTTCCCAGAACACCACCACCTACCTCTGCCAGCCCTAAGACCTGGGCCTGATCCCACCCTGTGGTCCCAGGATTCTTCTCAGCCCCTGTCTGATGAGCCCCCCGCTCCCAAGTCCCTGCCCTGAGTGGTGGTGGACATCCATTTGTGATCCGTTAGCCTAGCCGAGCTTCCCAAGTATATCCCCAGACTCCCCCAGGTACCCCAGGAGGCTTCAAGGGATGTCCTGCCCACTACAACCAGTCCCAGTCCACTAAGTGGTCTCCCTTCCCCACTGATCCCCTTAGGCCCTTCTGGCCAGCCTACCCAGCCCCTCACCTCCTGGGCAGCAGGCCAGCCCGCAGCCTGGGCCTGAATCCTTTGCAGCAGCGTGCTCAAGCCTGGTGTCAGGGCCTTGGGGCCCTCCAGCAGGGTCAAGAGATGGTCAGCACGAGTGGCCCAGCGGCCAGCCCGGATGTCTGTGCAGGTGCCCTTGGGGTCGCTGAGGTAGAGGGCAGCAGCAGCACTGAGGCGGGCGATGTATCTGTGCTCTAGGGCTCGCCCCCCAGGGAGCCCTGGCTTCTCGGGCCTGCCCAGGGCCAGGGCATCATCCACAGATGGGCACTGTGGGCAGAGACAGGTGGGCAGGAGCCAGGGACCTGCGGTCAGGAAGCTGCCTGCTTCCCTCTGGGGTCCACACACACCGGTCTTGCCCTCCCCCCTCTCACCCACCCCTGCATCATCGCTCTCTCACATGCCCCCCCCCCATTACACATGCACACAGAGAGCTCCGGGCAGTGGTCCCTCTATCCCAGGGTGGCTTCTTCCTGGAACCACTGCCAGTCTGATGGCCTGGGGGCTGCCGGGGGAGGGGGCTGCCCTGAGATCCTGGAGCTGTACGTGCCCAGCACAGCCCCCAGCCCTGGGAGCGCAGGCCTGCCTGAATTCCGAGCGGAGGAGGGTGGGCTCAGGCCCGCAGGCAGGGCCTGGGTGCTTGGCCACCCAGCCTCACCTTGACCCGCCTCCTGGAGTTTGCCCAGGGCGCTTTGCTTCCAGCCCTGGGGTGGAGCGGGCCCAGGCTGGGGGACCCACCGGGTGGGGCAGTTACCTTTCCACACGGCCCGTTGGCGCAGTGCACACGGTCCGCCAGTGTATTTAACAGGCTGCCCAGTGCCACACGGTCCAGAGCACCCTGGCCTGAGGACAGCAAGGTCAGCAGATGGGGAGGCTGAGCTGCCATCGCGGTCACCAGCAGCAAAGCCGGCAGCAGCCCCAGCGTGAGTCGGACCAGGACCGGCATGCTGAGCCCCCCTCACCGCGCGCACTCTGTGCCCTGGGGAGGCCGCTCGGCAGCCTAGGGCCAGACTGGGGCTGGGCTCTGACCCGCCCGCACAAAGAGGACCTCTCCCAGGTATTTCCTGCAGGGCTCTGTGATTGGCTGCCCGAGGCGCCTCGGGTTAACCATTCCAGCAGCAGATCCTCCCCGTGGTTGGAGCCGTTGCCTGTGGGGGGCGAGGACTGGGCCCCTTCTCCTGGAAGGGCAGCCTGGGCATCTGCTAGCTCGCCTGTGGCTCCCTAGAGCTGTGGGGCGGGGCCGCCTTCTCCACTCCCGAGGGGCGACCGTCTCTCTAGGGGCTGCTGCCAACAAGGGGGCCCTGGGGCAGACGTGCAGGGATACCACTCCAGCCCCACAAGGCCCCATCCCCAACATTCCGCCTGATAGGCCCCGAACACGCCCCTGTCCCACTCCCCTCCCAGCCCCTTCCCTGCTTGGCTTCCTTGGCTCAGGCAGCTTAGACACCTGCACCCCACCCCTAGCCTTTGAGGCTCCAGTTGGGGGTGGGGAGGTGGGGCCCTCTCCTCCCAGGCCCGGGCTGTGGTGTCCCATATTGGGGATTGGATTCTGAGGGAACTGAAAAGGTGCTGGCTGAGTCACGCTCCCCTTCCCAAACCCCCCAGGGAAAATTCCTGAGGAAATGGCCAAAGCCCCATGACAAACGGGGAACCTGGGCCTTCTGCTTGCTTCCACTGGGCAAGGGTCTCTCAGGCTATCTGGGCAGGAGCCCAAGCTTTAGACCCAGAATCTTGAGGGAGGGCTGTGACTCCCAGTTCTGCCCCTGCCCCTCCCTGTTGACTCCCTCTCTGGCCTTTGAACCCCTTGGCTTATCTCTGCCTAGTTGGCAGTTGGGGGGGGAGGGCCGACCCCTCCTGGAGGGAGTATGTGGGCGTCCCCTTCCCCACCTGGTGCAGCCGAACACTGACCCTGAGCCCTGTGAGGTGTGGTTGGGGTGGGAGAGAAGCTCCAGGGCCGCTGGGAGCCTAGACCTGAGGACTCTGTCCCCAGAGTCCTGTGGTGCCCAGGGCAGGGCATCATGCTGAGCACAGCGTCCTGTGTCTGAGGTCACCTCACCCACACACATGCTAGAGGGTGCCACAGCTGGACTGCGCAGCGCTCTGATGTCCCTGGGTCCTAAGAGGGACCTGGGCCAGAGGAGATAGGAACAGCCTGCCAGGGATTTAGAGGATTCTTGGAGCTCTGAGTCAACAAGGAGGGAAGCTGGAGAGTTTTGGGCACAGTTCTGAAGACTAGAGGCCCAAACTGGCCTCTTTCCTACCCCACCGCACAGGGACCGCTGGGCTGCCTGGAGCTGAGTCTGGACCTCGCTGCTGGCTCAGGCCACCCACTGCCCAGCCTGTTAGCTTCTGGGCAAAGGTCTCAGACCAGCCATCCAGCCTGGCCTTCCTGGGTCCCTGGGCCGACTGGCAGACCTGCCTGAGCCCTTGAGGGCCTAGCATGCTGCTTGCACTCCCCTCGGCAGTCCCTTTGACCTCAGTAACCGCAATGCTGGCCCCCATTCCTTTGCTTCCTGTCCCCCCCCGAGAGCGTGTCACCAGCTCCCTGACACCTGACTGCGTCCTACGTGGTGGTGCACTGTCTCCTGTGTCCCTCGGCCCCTCCTGCATTGTCCCATCACCCAGCCACACTGCAGTCACTCCTGTCTCCACACACAGCCTCATCCACGGCAGCATTATTCACAACCTCTACAACACAGGAATACCCCAGGTGTCCACCGAAGGATGGATGGATAAACAAAATGTGGTCTCTGCATACAATGGGGTATTATTCAGCCTTAAAAAGGAAGGAAATTTCTGGATGCCTGGCTGGCTCAGTTGGTAGAGCCTGTAATTCTTGATCTCAGAGTCATGAATTCAAGTTCCACGTTAGGCATGGCACTTAAAAAAAGGAAGGAAATTTTGATACATGCACAACATTGAGAAATATGCCAACCACAAAAAAGACAAATCCTGTATGATTCCACTCATATGAGGCACCTAGTCAAAACCTAGGGGCAGAAAGTAGGATGATGGTTGCCAGGGGCTGGGGGAGGGAGAATGGGGAGTCAGTGTTTACTGGGGACAGTTTCCGTTTGGGAGAACGGAAAGAGCTCTGGAGTTGGATGTGATGGTGGCCACGTGACATTGTGAATGTACTTAATGCTGCTGAGCTTTAAAATGGTTAAAACAGGGCGCCTGGGTGGCTCAGTCGTTAAGCGTCTGCCTTAGGCTCGGGTCATGGTCCTGGGATCCTGAGATGGGCTGCATCGGGCTCCCTGCTCTGTGGGGAGCCTGCTTCTCCCTCTCCCACTCCCCCTGCTTGCGTTCCCTCTCTCGCTGTGTCTCTCTCTGTCAAATAAATAAATAAAATCTTTAAAAAAAAAAAATGGTTAAAACAGTTGGGGCTCTTGGCTGGCTCTGTTGGTGGGCCTGCAGCTCTTGATCTCAGGGTTGTGAGTTCAAGCTCCACATTAGGCGTAGACATGACTTAAAAACAAAATCTTCAAAAAAAGTGTTTAAGATAGCAAATTTCATGTTACATTTTATTACAATAAAAAAAAAATAGACCAAAAGAACCCTCCCTGCCCCTTCAGCTGCCACTGACAGCAGGATTTGGGGTATCTAGTACTGGCAGTCTCTTCTAGGCTCCCCTGAAGCCTCCCCTCCTTGCCTCCAATCTGGTCAAGGTCCCCGAGAGCTCCACAGGCCAGACTCGGTGGAGCTCTTCCTCATCTCAGCTGGCCCTGGACCCCCTTGCTCCTCCATTGTCTAGGGTCTCTCTGGGTTTCCTGGGCCTTACCCACCCCTTCTTTGGCTCCTTTGCTGGTCTTTCTATTCCCAACCTGCAAGTGTGATGGTGCCGGTCCTTGGGCCTCTTGGCTAGAATTCCTGGAACCTACGATGGCGGTTTTTTGCCCTGGAGACACCAAGCGTTTGTCTTCCCTCCGGAACTCCCGCCTCTGATGTCCAGCCACCCACCTGACAACTCCCCTTGACCAGCTGGCCCAAGTCAGACCAGGCCTATGCAAACAACTCTGGCCACTCCCTCACAGAGCCTGTTCCCTGCAGGTGTCCACATGTCAACAGGACCTCCCCCAGCGGGCTGTTCTGGTGCTAGGCCGGGTATTCCCGGCCCAGTGCATTCAGCCCAGGGGCAAACACCGTGGATGCAACATGCCCCTCACAACAGTCCACACCCAGAACCCCAGGGCCCCTCTCCGCCTGTCGCTGACCCTGCCCCCCACCCCCACCAGTCGCCTGTCTCTGCTGTCTTTCCCTCGTAAGACCCAAGGGATGTGCACACCTCTGCTCTGAGGCCCCTGCTGGCATCCGGGGCTCCAGGGACAAACCCAAGGCCTCCCCACTCCTCTCTTCCTTGCCTGATCTGCTGTCCTTGACCACCCCATGTGAAACAGCACCTCCCCACTAGCAGCCTCCAACCTTACCACCACCTGAAATACTACAATGTCACAGACATCTAGCAACGCTACTAGGAAAAGAAACGCTCCGACGGAGCTCTAGCAGGTTCCTCATCCCATGCCATGGCTGCTAAGACGTGAAACACGCATTTCAGAACCCAGAGCCTTGGTCTTGCAGTTTGCTGCTGCCCGCCCATGAGGACGCGGACTGATGTGACGCTGCGGGCGGCAGCTGCCTGCAGAGCAGATAACCAGCTTTGGCCTTGGAACACCCATGTCCTCACCTGCAGACTGCACTTCCCCCCGCCAGCCCCTGGGCAAGACTGGCCCAAGGGCTCCTGGGGAACCAGCACGGCCTTGCTCCCGAGGGAGGGACACCCTCTTCCGCGGGCAGGACGAACTGCCTCCCCCATCTGTTGTCTACTGGGGCCCTGGTGAGCCACCAGGAGGACCAGGCCCTGCGCTGGCCTGTGGTGCCCCCAGGGCAGGGAGAGGGAGGTGGGGCAGCAGAGCAGCCTCCCTATCCAGCCAGCTGGGCCCCTAGGTGCCTAGAGTTCTCAGACGAGGGGTGGGGAGGTGGATGTGATAGGCAGCTTCCTCTGTGGTCAGATTCAAGCCTTACCTGGCCCAGGTGAAGGCTTCAGTGCCCACCAGGGAGGCTGCTGGCCCTAAACTGGTGCTCAGACCCTGATGAATGGGCTGCGCGTTCAGGGCCTGTGTGCTCCGGTGAGGCAGGATCCCACCCGAGGCCCAGAAGGAAGGCAAACAGGCAGGGCAGGCCTAGCTGGGAGAAAGCAGCCCACAGCAGCAGGGGGGGTCAGAAAGTGTCTTTATTCCGGGGAGGGCAGGGAGGAGGCTCCAGGGTTGAGACACCATGGACAGACACACACGGAGCTGCTATGGACGGCGGGACACACGCAGACCGTCCAGGGGTCAGGCATGCAGCGCACCTGCAGCCTTCTCCTGGGCCCGCCTGAGAGCCCTCCTCCCCAGACACCCGGGACAGGGAGGCCTCAGGCATGCAGGAAGCGGTTGAAGGCGTTGTAGGCCGACTCCAGGTCAAAGAGCATCTGGCGCACCTGGGAGTCATCCAGCTCATCAGAGGCCGACATGCCGCTCAGGGTCTGCAGCCTGTGGGAGCACGGTGCTGAGGTGTGCACAGGGGAAGGGCTTCTAGGTCCTTGACAGGGGAGTGAAGGATCAGGGCAGGGATACTCACCACTGGCTGACAGTCTGGCGGCCCTCGAAGTCAGGCGGCAGGTGACTCATGCGGTGCATCGTCTCCATCAGCTCCCGCAGGTCAGGCTGGATCTGTGGACAGGATGCTGGGCTTCCTACGCCAGGAGACCTCCCCTCTCTATTGCTGCTCCCACCTCCGAGCCACCCTTCCATCCCTCTGTCCCCACCAGGAGCCACACCTCATCCATGGCACGGATCTCCAGGCGCAGTTTGTCCATCACTGTGATGAAGAGCTGGGGACGAGTGTGTGTGTGAGGTGCCACAGACACAGCCCAGGGGCCAAGGGTGGGGTACCCTCGCAGCCCACAAGCCTGGTTCCTCTGCAGGCCCAGGTCCAGGCCAGCCCCCACCCAGTCCCCATCTGGCCTCAAGAACCCATTGCCTCCCTCCTCAGCCTCTCTCCTCAGCGGTCTGGTCACTTGGGTCCCTGCTGCACCCGTCCCCGCAGCCTGTGAGGTCCTCCACATGCCCCCCGGCCCGCAGGGAGGCTGCTGGTGTCCTGCTTTTTGGCTCTGCCTCCTGGGGCTGTGTGGGCACGGGAGCCTCTCCTGGATGCTGCCCTGGGAGAAGGGCCTGCCCACCCCCTTCATTCCCAGCTACGGAGACCCCTGCCCGATGGGTCTGAGTGCTGTGCGGCTCTGGGAGCCCCAGGCTTCTGTGTACGCGTGTGGCCACAGCAGGGGGCATGGGCCCTCCTGGCCACCAACCCCCCGCGGGTGCCCGGAGGCTGTGGGGCACACCGAGACTACGTCGGCAATGCAGCGGTTCAGGTTGCCCTTGTCATCCTTAATGGTGATAGGTCGGTCCTCCTTGATCCTCTCCATGGCGAGTGGGCAGTCCAGCTGAGGGGGCGGAGATGCCGTGGGTACTGGGCCTCACAGGCCTGGCCCCTTCGCTACAGCACCCACCCCGCCCACCTCCTGCTCCCTCAGCCTGCTCACTCACACGGAACTTGCGGCAGAATTCATCAATGGAGCTGATTTCTGCGCCCTGAACCTGCCGGAAGGCGGCTTTGTACTGGACCAGGAGCCGGGAACAGGCTGCAGTGTACCTAGAGAGAGGGATGCCCTGCGCACCAGGCCAGCCCCGTCCACAGATCTGCTCTCCCACGGCCCACCCAGACACAGGCAGCCTCCTGGAGGGCCGAGCGGCAGACCAGAGATGGGCCACTGAAGGCTGAGGCTCCCCCAGGGGTCTCGGTAAGAGCTTGGGAGGAGAGCAAGCAGAAGGGAGAGGGGTGGCCAAAATACGGCTGCCACACTGACGTTGTCGAACCATGTGAGTCCCCAGGCCCCAGACCCCTGCTCTTGCTTCCTACTGAGCGCCCGGGCCCTGGAGGGCAGAAACAAGCCTCCAAGGACTGGTGCTTGTGACTGGTGCAAGGACGGAGGGCTCACTCGTTGGGGCTGACGCAGTCCTTGATATACGCCTTCTCCAGAGCCTGCATTGTCTTCACAACTGCAAACAGCTCCGCCATGTTGTCATACCTGAGGGTAGTGAGTCCATCAGGCCACGGCTGTGAGGGCCCCCGAAGCCCACGGTGCCCGCTGTCCCAGGGTGAGGCTATCTTTGACCTGCCTGGCAGAGGCTCCTTGGGAACTGTTTCCCCGGCCTGACCCCATGTCCTCCTGACCTCAGTGTGGGGGTGGTTTAGCGGCTGGGGGAAGCTACTCAGGGGGGGCTGGTGGGCACGGCGTGTGTGTTGGGGGCTGGACTTACTTCTCCCGCTCCCGGGCATTCTTGTACAGCTTCACTTCCTGTTGGAGACAGGGCAGTGTGTCAGCCAGCAGGAGCAGGGTGGGGCTCACACAGGGTTTGCTATCGGCCAGTGCTGGCCAGGTGGGCGTCCGCCACTCACCTCATAGAGCTCGGGCTTGTTTCCAGGTGCTGCAACAGAGCAGAGAGCTAGCAGGCTGGCCACAACAGCGACCCCAGGGGGCTTGTCCACTGGCCCCGGCCCCAGCCCCATTTCAGCAGCCCACCCAAGGCCTCACCCTGTGAAACATCCCAAAGAGCCCAGAGGGAGCTGGAGGATGGGGTTCTAATCTCGGCACCCCACCAATTTGTGGGTGGGGGACCCAAGCAGAAGATAAGCCTCTGAGGCCGGGAGGCCACACCTGGCTCCCCCATTCCACGGCTGCTCCTCAGCTATCTCACTCTACAGCAGGGTGACCACACCTTGCTTCGGGCACAGGTGACATCTGTCACATGCTTTGTGACCTTTCCCTGGCTTGACTCCAGGATGCCCAGGACCCCCTGAGATTCCAACCACGCTAAAGTTGTTATCTCTGTGCCCAGCTGGCCCCACCTGGAGGTCCTCTCTGGGTCCCCTGGTGATGAAATGCACCAGACCCCAGCTGCCCACTGAGGCTGCACGGGGGAGACACTTACAGACTTCCCCACAACTCCTGGCCTCTGCAGCAGGGGCTGAAAGCTTGGCCCTTTGGGTCCCTGGGCCCACCTTGGGCCACACTCACCTCCCATGCCCGGAGTGGCTGGGATCCCGTGAAACATCCTGCAGGCTCAGGTGGCCACAGCAAAGACCTAAGGAGTAGAGCCAGCGCGAGCTCAAAGGTGACCCTTAACACTCCTGGGCCTCATGAAGAGTTTCCCTGCCCTCAGCAGTCAGATGAGAAATACTTGAGATAGGGAAACAGAAGAATTCCATGAAGAACTGCTTTTCTGCTCCTTTTCCTGCTCTACTCTTTTTTTTTTTTTTTAAGATTTTATTTATTTGAGAGAGAGGGAGAGTGAGAGAGCATGAGCAAGGCAGAGAGTGAGAGAGAAGCAGACACCCTGCTGAGCAGGGAGCCCAATGTGGAGCTCGATCCCAGGGCCCCAAGATCATGACCTGAGCCAAAGGCAGATGCTTAACTGACTAAGCCACCCAGGTGCCCAGTCCTGCTCTATTCTTGCTAGGATCTGCACCCGCACCTTGCACATACCTTATAGTACAAATAACGTATGTCCTCATTGTAAAGGTCAAGGAATTATTGATTTCTTTGCAGTCTTCCAGCACAGTAGATAATTCTAAGGAGTGGCTGGGTGAGGCTGTCCTGTGCATATCTCAGACCAGTGACTCTAGACATTTTGATGCCAAGACCCCCTGGTTCCAGGGTATAATTCATTTATGGAGAACACCTCTCTTTGTTCTGACCAGTTCCTGGATACCTGAGAGGACACATACACCAGACCCCAATCCTCGATAAAAACCCCAGACCCCAAGCAAAGGAGAGACTCACTTTTCTTTCCTGAGTTTCCTAGATGCTCCATCTGCTATATTCTATTACTTATGCTATTCAATAAACTCTGCTCTCACTTCCTCCTGGCTCGTTTGATTTCCTAACCCATGTGAAGGCAAGGACCCTCTTGGCTGGTCGTGCAGGGCCCCCTCCTGGTCCTCAGACCTGGCTGGCCTGCATGCTAGTGATGAACACACAGGGCAGTATGTGCAGCTCCGCCCTAGAGACTGTCAGGAGGAAGTGGGTCCCGCCGGGCATCTCAGGAGAACAGAGCAGCGGCAGTGAGGGGTCAGGGCTCCCTGAAGGCGCTGTGAGCCAGGAGAAAGGTGAGAAGGTGGCAGCTATCAGAAGAGCTGGGGAGGAGCACTTGGGCAGAGAGAAAAGCACACATAACTCAAGGCCTTTACAGAGAAACGCAGGGAGAGGAACAGACAAGTGGGGGAGAGGGTTTTCTGAACGAAGGTGGAGAGACTGGATCAAAGGACACAGCCCGTACAGGTCAGGAGAGGAAGTTTTATAGTAATACAGCAGAAACTACTGATGGCTAAAGACAAGCTCCTGAGGCTCCCAGCCAGGCAGTGGGCTGAGAAAGAACAGAAGGCATGAGGCCCCTGGGAGGGTCTTGCCCACTCAGGAAGCTGATGCACTGGCTGGAGCCAGTTCCAGACATGCTTTGGACATGAAACCACCAGACCCACTTAAGTATTTGAAACGGGACATTAATTAAAAAGGAATCAAGGGGCGCCTGGGTGGCTCAGTTGTTGGGCGTCTCCCTTCGGCTCAGGTCATGATCCTGGGATCCTGAGATGGGCCACATCGGGCTCCCTGCTCGGCAGGAAGCCTGCTTCTCCCTCTCCCACTCCCCCTGCTTGTGTTCCCTCTCTCGCTGTGTCTCTCTCTGTCAAATAAATAAAATCTTTAAAATTTTTAAAAAAATAAAAAGGAATCAAGAACAATACCCCTGTGTCTGGGCCAATGACCAGTAAGGGGGCCTGAGCTGGAGAAGAGGGAAGAGGAGCAGGCTAGTAAGACAGCGCGCGCTGGTGCTGATGCGTGGGGTGGGAGAGGCTCCACAGACGTCCAGGGAGGTGTGCAGGGGCAGCTGAAGTTAGAGAGACCCAGGCTAGCAGGGCTGAGCCATGACACTGGGGCTGGGCGGGTCACACACGGGACGGTTAATAGGGGAACGATGAGAAAAAACAGTCCAGGCGGGAGCCCTAGGATACCCAGGGAGCAGAGGCTGGGAAAGGGCAATGCGGTCCAAGCTAAGGAGCGCGTCTCCGAGAGGGCGGGATGCTGTCCGGGAAGGCAGATGAGGGAAGAGAGCCCACTGGGTGGCGGCAGGTAGGCTGTTCGGCCACCCTCCCCGGGCTTCCAGGACCGGCCTGAAAAGAGCGGAGGCGCGGAGCAAGCGCTCGTAGTTGTACGGGGGATCCCACTAGGTCGCGAAAACCAGTGTCCCCTGGCTGCATGTCACAAGCCGGACTCTGACCCGAAAAGTGAGTTTCTCGACAACGCCCACGTTTGATCGTGTAGATGCCGCAGGCCCAAGCGGGCAAGGAGGCGCCCCGAATGCGGCACACCCCGGGAGCCCGTCCTGCGCGGGACCCGGACGCCGGAGAGTACCCCCACATGAGGAATGCACAGAAAGGCCCTATGCGGCGCGAGGACGCCCGCGGACCGAACCCAGCGTCGCCTCTCCCCGTTTGGCTCGGCCGGCCCTTTCTCGGCCCCCGCCCCACCCCCACCGACCCAGGGTACCTGGGCTGGCTCGGCCGGTCTGGGAGACGGCGCCGCGCTGCGGCGCTCCGGATCGACCGCTCGGCGCGCCCCTTCACGTTCTGCGCCTGCGCACACACGCCCCGCTCCCGCAATCTGCGCTCGATCCCCAAGGTCTGCGTCTGAGCCCGCCTCTCCCCCAATCGACGGCCGCCGGACGTCCACGCCTGCGCGCGCCGGAAAGGGCCGGGCCCCGCCCGCGGCCCCGCCCCCCGAGCGGCGCCGGGGGGACAGCCCGCGAGGCGGGAAGAGACTCCGACGGGGAAGGCGTGGCCTTCTTCCACGGGGCCGCTAAGTGACCGGAAGTGGCCTCCATTCCCGTGCGCGCTCAGCTTCCCCACAGCAAGGCGACCCCCCGTTTCCCGCCTCCCACCCACCCTTCAGGCAGCAGCGGCGGCGGCGGTAGCAGCGTCCATTTATTTGAGGCGGGGGGGGGCGGGGGCCCGGGCAGCGCCGGCCGCTCACAGGCGCCTGAAGAAGAGCTTGGGCCCTCGGTCCAGGGTGCAGGCGCCGGGGCCCGGCCGGCTGGACAGCAGCCGGCGCAGGGCCGCCCGGTCCTCGGGGCAGAGGCGCCTGCTGCACAGCTGTAGCTCCTGCACGAGCGCCGCGATCCGGTCCCAGAGGCCCAGGCGCAGGGGGCCCTGCACCGCGCAGCCTGCGGAGGGAGGCGGGAGCGGGCCTCAGCGGCTGGAAGCCTCCGGGGCTCCCACGCCCGTGCCCGAGCTCTGCGCCGGTGCGGCCCTCGGGAAGAGCCGCACGTCCTCGGGGGCCCCGAGGGCCACAGCGCGGTGCGTGGCCGAAGCCCCGCGAGGCCCACAGACGCTCCAGAAGGGGTCGGTGGGCCCCCGTCGGAGCCGGCGGGCGGCAGGACGGACACTGGCCAAAACACGCTGCAGCGCCCTCCGTGCCACTCTGTAGGACAGTGCCTGGGCCTCTCCATCCACAGAATGGACAGAGTAGGGGTGCCTGCGGGTCTCAAGAGGGCACTGAGCGGTCCCGGTCTGAGCTCCAGGGAGCCAGGGGAGGGGATGGGGACAGACGCAGCTGTGTGCAGGTCCCCCACCAGCCTGCCTTCACGGGTGGGGGGTGAGGAGCAGGAAGAACCCAGGGGTTCCCTGTGTGCACACCCACTCCCAGTCCTTGTCCTCCTGGAGGGCAAAGCCTGGTACTCCCCTGCCCCAGGCCCGAGCTGGATGTGCCAGGCTACTGGGTGGCCAGTTCACCGAATCAGTGTCTCCTGGGGTCATCCTCAAGACCGCTTTGGTAGGGTACTGTGCCTGGGTGTGGCCAGATGGGACCAAGCTAAGACACCACAGGCTGGGAGGTAGAGCCCTTGGTGGCAAGCTTTTGGCATCCTGACCTTGAACTCCCTCCTCTCGCCAACGGTAATTAGGAAATCCTCGTGAAAGGGGATCCCCAGCCACTATGGTCTCAGGGTCAGGCTGAACAGGTTAAAAGCAGAGATCCCATGTTCCTCCTGCCCCACTGTTTTAGGAGCTGGGCTCACACCCCTTCCAGTCACATTGGTCACTGTCCCCCACTGTGTCAACCTCAGGGGACCCAGCCCACCCTTGCCATCTGGCTGGTGGCAGTGACAGCCCATACAAAGGAGGCACCTGGGCCTCAGGCAGGTACCCAAGCTCACCTGACAGGCCAAGGAAGCTGAGGCCTTGGGGCCGCATCTGGAGGGCAGACAGAAGCTCCTCCAGGCCAACACAGCTAATCTCAGGGTTGGCAGACAGGTCCAGTGAAGTGAGTGAGGGGCAATAAGGAAGGCATCTGAAGTAACAGGGGAAGAAGTGATCAGCCTCCAGGGAGGGAGGCCCCCAACACTAGAGAGAGCTGCCCCAGACAAACCACAGCTCTGGGAGCCATAGGCCAGGCCCCACAGCAACCCCCCCCCCCCGCCCCGGGACATAGGTACAAGTACTTCCCCAGGGCTAGCTGGACACTGCCAAGGCCCAGGCCTGGGATGCCTGCCTGGCTTGAGTGCCCAACACTCCCAAGAGCCAGCTGAGGCTGGAGGATCATGAGTGGCCCTTGTATGGGCTGTTGCACAAAGGGTGATGGGAAAGGCTCCCAGGAGCCTCAGGCGTGTGGGAAGAAGGACAGAAGGAGGCAGGGTTGAAGCTGGAAGGAGCTAGGTCCTGGGACACACTTGGGGGAGAAGCTGGTACTCCTGCCTGACCTAGCTCCCCCAGGGTGCTGAGCCTTGAGACCAGACCCCCTTCAGAATGGCGTAGGAATGGATTACCTGCTCAGGTCTCTCACTGCCTTGTCACCCAGGTGGTTTGCAGACAAGCTCAAGTGAGCTAGAGCACAGCCTTCCTAGACAGAGCAGAGGCCCAAGGGGGCCTGGGTTGAGTGGGGTGCCTGCCCTCCCTGCCTCCCAGCAGAGGCCCCATACCCAGGTCAGATACCTTCCTTCATCCTTGGGAACAAGAGGGCAAAGTCTGCCTGACCCCCAATGCACCAGAGGGGAGCAGTATCCCTTCAATTTGCAGATCAAAAGGAAACACCTCCCCTTCCAGGTATAAGTCACACTTGGCACGTGAAAATCACAGGGACCAGCCCCACATGGAAGAGCCAAGGGAGAGAGCCCTGGGAGCCCTGGCAAGACCTTGGATGCTGCCCTGGGTCCCGGGCACCTTTGCTGCTGGCCAGGAATTCACAGCTTGCGGCAGGCAGCTCTTCCACAGCCGTTCTTTCTGAATGTGCAACCCCCTTCCTAGGCCACTCCCACCCCTGCCTGGTGTCAGCTGTGGGACTGGAGGCTGGATGGCCCGGGGTTGCTTTGCTTTGGCAACCCCCCTCAACCACAGACATACCTTGGTCAGGTATCTGACCACAGGCTCCATGAGGCCCAAGTCACTCTTGCTGGCTGCCACGGAGCTAAGCTCCAGGCGCTGGAGGGTGTGGGCAGGCAGGTTCTGTAGGGCGTGGGCCAGGGCAGCGGTGCCCAGGCTGTTGTAGGACAGGGACAGTGTCTTCAGGTGCCTGGCATCTGTACAGGGGACCAGAACCTCTGTCAGCCACACATGACCACCACCTCAGCCCAGCTGCAGTCCTAGGCCGAACACCCTCACAACCCCCCTGGGGAAGCTATCATCCCTGAGATTTTGTGCACGCGGAACTGGCGTAGCTCCTGCCCAGAGTGTCCCAGGCGAGGAGGGGGCAGGGCCAGACTTCTGAGCCCAACTACTCCCCACCATCCCTGGGCCACCTGCCTCTCCGCACCTGAGACAAGCCCTGGGCCGGGATGTCTGTGCACGATGGGGTGGGGGGTGGGGAATACCATCTGCTGCCCAACCCCAGCTTCTCCCCCACTGTGCGCTCACATCCCTGAGCTCCACTTCCTGGCCCACCACCTCTGCAGAAAGCCCCCCTGGAGGACTCCCAGTTCCCAGTTTCTCAGTACTGGGGCTGAGGTTCTCTGCAGCCTCGGTGTGTCTATGGTGGAATCATCTAAGGCAAACAGAACACTCAGAGCTGGTGAGAACAGGAGTACTGCGACGGTGGCCCACGGCACGTCCTAGGGGAATGCCCCTGAGCCCAGGCAGGCCCAGCACGTCCAGCAACGTGCTCCTAGACAGCAGGCCTGGTGCCCCGGGGACCCCTCTGGCACAAGGCTCTCTGTGCCCCTGGATGTGCCCTTCTGACAACTGGAACCCTGGGGGCTAGGATGTGGATATGTCCGTCAGCTCACCTTGGAAGGCACTACCTAGGGCTGCCTGGTGGCTCAGGAAGAAGCTGGGGCCAAAGCCACAGGCTTGGAGATGCAAGGTACTGAGTGAGGGGCAGGCCTGCAGGATGAATGCCAGGGCCTGGCCACAGCCATCCCCGAGGGGGTTCATGCTTAAGTCCAGCTCCTGCAAGTTCTGTGGAAGACACGGGCCCCTCTGGAAGATCTGGTCTCCTTGCCGTCCCAGAGCTGGGCAGTGGCCAGCACTCCCAACTGCACCTTCCCACCCAATGATGGGCCAAATGTAAATGTTCTGATGCCGCCCTAGGGCCGGCCTGCTGCTCCCCATGCTTCTTCTACCTGCAAGATGGTCTGCCCCTGGAGGCCTGTGGCAAGCTGGCGTAGGCCTTCGGGGCCCAGGTGATTAGAAGAGAGATCTAGGAGGATCAGGCTGGGCATGGTGCCCAGAGCGGCCAGCAGCTCAGCAGCACATCCGTCCCCCAGCCGGTTCCCTGCCAGGTGCAGCTCCTGGAGTGCTTCGTGCAGCTTGAGGGCCCGCAGCAGTGGGGTGAGCTGGGTCTGGCGCAGGGCCAGGGAGCAGGCACTGAACGAGGGGCCAGAGCCCTGGCAGTCCATGGCCCGCAGCACCTGCTGGTGCTCCTCTGGAGGGGGGATGGGTGTCACCAGAGCCAGAACCTGCTGTTCTGCCCTTTGAATCCTGGGGGTCCCACCAAACATGCCCCCCTCACTCCTGAGCCCTGGGACACCCACGAGAGGTGCTGCAGAGCCCACTCCCACAAGCCTGGAGACCCAGCATTGTGGGAGGCCCAAGGCATGGCTGGTGGGTGGGGATGACCACTCTCTGCCTTGTCAGGCCCTCCTGGGCAGGGCCCAAACCTCTGCCAGCCACCCCCACATCCCACAGTGCCCACGTCAGGCTTCTCTGGAAAGCCACCCCAGGCCTAGCCTCCGGTGCTCTGGTGATTACGCTGTCCCACCACCAACAGGACCAATCTTCCCCCACCTGCCACCCACATGTGTGGGCACCGGGTAGAGGAGGAAAACCTGAGGCCAGCTGCAAAGGGAGCATGTCTCACTGGCTACCTGGGGCTCGGGGACGTGAGGCCCCAGACCCGAGAGTGGCACAGGAACATGCTCCTCTGCCCAGGCCACTTCGAGCTCTCTTGGGCCCCTACCTTGCTCCAGGCTCTGGCAGGCCCTGCGGTAGCGGTCAGTCAGTGGGGGCAGGTCCCACGAAGTGACTTCAGCCAACACCTGCAAAGCACCACCAGTAAGCAGCCCAGGGGCACCCAGTGCTGGGGCACTCTCTGTGCGTGGGGCCCAGGCTCCTGCCGCTCACCTCCTCGTTGCTCTGCAGCACATCGGGAATGGGGTCCTGTGGGGCCAGCAAGGCCCCCTCCTTTCGCAAGACGAGCCTCGGCAACAGCCCACAGGCCTGACAGTAGCGCTCGGCAGCCTGCTCAGCTAGCCAGGCCACAGAGTGGGTCTCCCTGCTGCAGGGGCAGAGGGCAAGCAGAGCTGGCCAGGACCCCACCCACGCTGAAGAAAGGCCGCCCTCCTCCTGCCGTCCCTGCTCTGGGTCTACGGATCCTTTATCTGGCGCCTCCCCTCCTCCTGCCCCTGCTCAGGACATGCCTGCGCCCCCAGCAGCCTGACATACTTGCAGCTCTTCTAGGCTTTTCCTAGGGCCCACAGGGCCCGACCTAACCCCTCCAGGGCCCTGCCTATGCGTATGCAGGGCACCCTTACCCTGCTCTCTGACCTCCCCCAGCCAGCAGCGGTGACACATCCAGTCCGCGTGAGTCCTTGTTACCCATGCCAACTGATACGCAAACTCGAGGGTTCTCCCAGGGGCACAAGGGGAACGGGGACTTGGAGGGCAGGTGCTGCTTACCTGTGTGGGACAGGAATGAGGAAGAGACTATCTTGCACTCTCACTCGCACCCGGATGGGAGGGGGCAAAGACGGACCCTGGTGGGTGAGGGCAGGGGGGCGACAGGCTGAGTCAGAAAACGCAGTCATCTGCCCTCACCACCCCACTGCTCCCACCTGAGGGGTGCACCCACCGAGGGCTGGCCTGCCGCTGGGCTGTCCCCACTGGGCCCCGAGGCCCTGGAGATGTCAGGGCTCCTTGGAGGGTCTGTGGCTGAGCTGCTGTCTCCCCCTGCCCTGCCCTGTGCATTCCAACTCCTGAGACGGGGCAGCCGGCTCTGCCTGGTCCGGGCCCGGAGCCGGCCGGGGCTCCTGCTGCTGCCTGACCCCGAGCCACCGTGACCGGTGCTCTCCCCACTGCCCTGGGGGTGGGGCAGATAGCCATCCTGGCGGCTGTGGGTCAATGGGGAGTCGTCCTCCAGCCAGTCCCCAACCAGACACTCCTCCTCGGGGATAAGCGCAGCTCGGTGCAGGGGGGGCTCACTCGAGCCCCAGGGCAGGCCGGGCCCAGGACGGCTGATCTGGGCCCCACCCACACCTCGGATGGCCGCCTCCCTGTTGCTGGTGGAGCCAGGCACCCCGGCTTTGGCCTGTTGTGCGGGGACACGATGCCGGGGCCTCTTGTGGGCGGGCCGGGGGGGGCCCGGGTAGTCCTCACCCTCTGAGCTGCTGCTGCTGGCCAGCTTGTGTCTGGTCCTCCGAGGCCTGGCCGCAGCTGGAACCGCCTGCCCTGGGGAGACGCCGGCACAGGCCTGAGAGGTCTCTGGGGGTCCTGGGCAGGGGCTCGAGGGAGGAGAGATCTCAGGGTCGAATAGATGGTCGCGTGGAAGGGTGTGGGAGGCCAGGGAGCTGTGGGGGGCTGTGGAGAGACGGAATCTAGCATGACGCAGTGCCCAGCACTGTCCCAGCCACCCATGCTAAAATGCCCCCGAGAAGCAGGGCCTAGGGCACTCTCAGGCCAGGGACAGGCGCCCCCAGGAGCAGAAGAGGCCTCCACTTGCCTTGGCCTGAGGAGGCCGCCCTGAGCAGCCTCTCCATGGCGCCAGCCTTCTCTCGGGTCTCGCTGTCCAGATCCTTGCCGTACAGCTTCACCCACTGCTGCAGCGTCTCCAGCGGGCTGTGGCCCTGTGTGGCCACCAGCTGAGTGCGGCCGGCAGGGCACCGCCCCCCCCGCCACAGCCTGAGCCCGCCTGGCCCTTGCCCCCCCACTCACCTTCATGGTCCGGAGCGTGACAGACGCTCCCCGTTCAATGAGCAGTTCAGCTACCTCAAAGTGACCGCAGTGGAGGGCGTCGTGCAGGGGAGTGATGCCCTCACAGCCCTGGCCACCCGGGTCATCAACAGCAGCCCCGTGGTCCAGCAGGAAGCGCACAATGTCTGAGGGCCAGGGGACACAGACTAGCTCCCAGCCCTTGTCGGCCCTCTCCTTGGCGTGGCCCGGCCCCGTACTCACCCAGATGCCCATAGTTGCAGGCCTCGTGCAGAGGCGTCCAGCCACAGTAGTCCCGAGGGTTCAGAGGGTGGCCCTGCGACCAAGGACGAGAAAGAGCCCAGCCTCACCGCGGGGCTGAGGCTCCAGGAGGACTAGGGCCTGGGTCTCAAAGCCCAGAATGGGCCCACAGGCCCAGGTCCCAGCAGAGAGAGAGATGGTCGGCACACGAGACGCATCATCTCAGGGAGGCCCCCGTAGGGGCTTGTGCAGGGCTGGTGCACCCTCCAGCCCCCATGCCCTGTGCTACCCCCTTGTGGGGGACCACATACCCCAGGACAAAGTCCCCGCTATGGCCCACAGGGTACCTAGAATGAGACGGCAGGCCCACCTGTCTTACGAGGTCCCGGACACGACCCAGACGGCCCTCGATGCAAGCTCGGTGCAGCAGGGTCTCCCCAACGTCATTGCGCCGGTTCCACTGTGGATAGTTGCCCCAGGACAGTGAGCAGAGATGCGAAGGGACCAGGCAGTCCCAGCAAGCATGGGGGGGCCCACACAATGCCCCCACACCGTCCTCACCTTGTTTACCCTCTGCTGGCCTAGGCAGCCCTGCAGCTCCTCATCCTCCTCCAGCTGCTGGGACCAGGCCTCAGCATCACCCTCTGGAACAGAGCCGAGCCCACTCCAGGTAAGCCAAGCCCCGGTGCCCCCTGCCCCCAGGGTCCCCGACCTTCCAGACCTGGAGGATGGAGGTCCGGTGCCAACTGCCATCCCACTCCCTGCCCTGCCTGTGGTTGTCCCTGCCCGCAGTCCCTTTGCCCTCGGGGGATGCACCTGACCTTTCTGCCCACCTGACCCCTGTCCATCAAGCGCTGACCTCTCACCCCATGCTTAGACCCTGCTCTGGATCTTCCCACCCCGGACGTCTGTTCCCCTCGTGGGAAGCATCTTTGTCGGACTAAGTCATGGTCACGTTACAAACAGTTCATCCTGTGAGCCCAGGTGCCTTCCACCTGTACGTCCCCGGCCTTCCCATCTGCACCTGCCTCCAGCTCACTCATTGCCTGACCCCAGTCCTCTCTCCTGTGCCTCTGGTCCTTGTTAGAACCTTCTTCTCCTTCGTGAACTCCTCTTACTGCGAGCGCCTGTTGAGTGGTGTCACCTGAAGCTCCTGCTTTGGTCCTGACTCTCCCGTGGCTCCCTACACCTGCTCACCGGTGACACCCAGCCTAACCCCCTCTCAGGTATGGCACAGACTGCCCACAGCCCTTGGCTTCTCCCAGAGAGGTTCTGGAAGCCGCCCGAGTTCAAAACTGAAATGATTCCTCCTGGCCTCAAGGACAGGTTTCCACCCCCCACCTCTCAGCCAGAAGCCAGCTGCCTGCCTGCACCACCACCTGGCCTGCCTCTGCCCCTAGGGTCCCAGCCCCAGCCCGCTCAAGCCTACCCCTCGCATCCACCTTACACAGGGCGGACCACGAAGCCTGTGCGTG
>NC_138372.1:170567798-170575114 GCF_054177405.1 Leptonychotes weddellii
GGGGGAGGGCTAGTGGGGAAGGGCAGGGGGGAGGGAGGGCCATGGGGGAAGGGCCACAGGGGCGGCTGCTGCCTCACCACTCTCTGAGAGCTCCACATCGCTGGCCTCTGGAGTGTCCCCGTCCCCCTCCTTCTCTTCCTCATCGTCCTCCTCCTGGTCTCTGGGCACACTCAGCTCCTGCAGTCGGGCCGCGGCGTCAGGAGCCTCCTGGGGCTGCAGCCTTAGTTGCACGGTGTGGAGGTGCTGTAAGACCTGCCTCTGAGGAGCAGGGGAACCCCGGCTCAGGGCCCCAGGGCCAGCAGACCCCCGAGTGGGGGAAGTTGGGGGTGGGCAGCAAGGACAGGAGGGCTGCAGGGAATCGCCGCATGGGCTTTCGTACCTGCAGCTGGGGCCGCTGGGCCTGCTGGGCACAGCTGAGAGCCTTCTGGAAGCATGGGGCCAGAAGCTCGTAGGCATCACCGGCCTCCTCTCGGGACAGGGCGATGTTTAACCAGGTCTTGGCCTCCTGCAGCAAGAGGAGGAAGGATGAGCGTTGTGGCGACCGCCCACCCCACTGAACTGGCCCCAGCCAGGGCCAGGTCCCCACTGTCGCCCACGTGGAACAGCCCTGGAAAGAGGATGCTTGTCCATGCCCACCACTCGAGGGTGGCCGTCCTGAGGCAGAGCTGTGGGGACCTCCTTGGAGCCCCTCTGCACCCTGGGTAGGGCTGGGCACCATCACTGCTCACCTCCAGAGCGTCGCCACCACGCAGCCTCAGCTCCTGTTCATAGTGGGACACAGCCCGGCGGTGGTCCTTCATGTCTCCCCAGGTGGTGGCCAGGGACACGTGGATGACGGCCAGCTCGGGCCCTGGCCGGCCCAGCAGCTCTGCGAAATGCAGCTGTGGAGGCACACAGCGAGGCCAGCGCTGCCTTGCACCTTTGCCAGCCAGGGTGTCCCCGCCCCTTTCCTCCCACCTTGGCAGGGGACGCACACCTGCTTCTGGTAGGCCTCGGCCGCCTTGGGGAAGTCGCCTGCCTTGGAGAACAGGTCCCCCAGCTGCTCACAGATGCCCATGGCAACCTGAGGGTCACTGCCCTCGGACTTCTGCAGCTCCTGCTGCAGCCGGACCACGGCCAGCACTGCAGACAAGGGCCTCACGTGAAGGCAGGCACAGCGCACTTCCGACCTGACTGCCCCTTAGGTGGGCCGGCCACCCTCTCCACGCCCCGCTTGTCCCTTGGTAAGAGGGGTTAGTAAGCAAATGCACCCCACAGGGTCGTGAGATCAGGAAAACGAATAAACGACAACTGAAAGCAGCGCCTGGCCTGCAAGGGAAGCTACATCTGGAGCCCCCTCTCCCACCCTCTTATGCAAGGCTGTTGTCTCCACTTTGCCAATGAAGATCCTGCTCACGTATAAATGCCCAGCCGGGCTCCTGACCACCTCGTTCCCCTCTGACACACTGTGCTGAAGCCTCACAGAAAAGTGGGGCTCGCTTCCCAACAAGAAGGGGGGGCAGGAAAAGGCTCCACACTGATGCTGCCACCTCCCCACCCCTTCTGGGGGACTTTGGCCCCTCAGGTCCCCAGGCTCACCGTATTTGAGGGTCCGGCAGACTGCCGCCTTCTGCAAAGGCTTCTGGAAGCCCAGCCGGTAGGCTTTCTTCAGGGCTCTTTTGGCAGCCAAAAAATCGCCCAGGTCTTGGAGGATCTGGGGGGGAAGGGAAGGTGAGGCTTGCAGACTCCGCAGAGCCCGAGCCCCTCAGGGGATTAAGCCCAGAGCTGTGAGGGTGGGCACCTGTGAGAGGAGCACGCAGCACTCGCTCTCCATCAGCTCCTTCCTCAGGAGGCGTGCACACTCTCGGGCCCCCTCCAGGCAGCGCATGGCTTGGGAGTGCTGCCCTCGGCGCCAGTGGATGGCACCCAGGTTGTAGCGGGCACGGAACAGGTCCTCGTAGAGGTGGTTCTGCCTGCGGGTGGTGACAGGTGCTCAGAGTGCCCCTGGGATAGCACAAGAGAGCACCGGAAGTGCTGACACGCAGCTGCTCCTTCCCCAACAGGACGTGCTCTAGCAAAGTGCGCTAGCCCTGCAGGGGCGCCTCGCTGGAGGAGACTGACTGGGCGGGGGAGGGCAGATGGGTAGTGCACTCTCACGAGGCCCCTTCCTCTGGGGACGGAGGCCTTACTCGGCGAGGAAGATGCTCTTCCGGAAGTAGTCGTTGCATGGCGCCACCTGCCGCAGGCTTTCGAAAGTGAGGCCCAGGTTGAGGTAGAGTCGGGTCCTCATCTCGCTCAGTTCTCGCCTGGCCAATGTCCCTAGAAGAGGGCCCCCCCACATCAGTGGCCTGGGGGGCATCACGCCCACTTGGGGTATCCAGCTCTGGGTGTGTGCAGCCTCTCCCCAACCTGTCTCACACTGCGGGGGCCCAGGGGTCCTGCTGTAGACAGAGCACAAACAGACACAGAGCAGACAACGCCCAGACCTGAGGTTGTGAGGAGCACGGGCCACGCATCTCCTCACGGGAGGCTTTATGGACAGATTTCAGCCTTATAAAGGGAGGGCCCAGACCAGTGGAACCTGCCATGCACACCGGGCAGGCTGTGGGGCTACAGCCTCCTTGGCCAGCAGGTCTGGAACCAGAGGCTGGGGAAGGCAGGCCTCCACGACCACTCACCCTGCAGCTTCTCGTCCACAATAGCCAAGCTCTTCTCAAAGGCAGTCTGCGCCTGCAGCAAGCTGTCCTGCGACTGGCAGTGGTCATAGATGTCCAGGTAGGTGCGGCCAATGGTGGCCCAGGCCCTCTGCACCTCAGTGTGATTGGACAGAGAATGGGCCAGCTCCAAGTAGCGATGCTGGTGCTAGGGCGCAAAGGAATGGCCACTGTGAGCCAACCTCCCCCACCGCAAGCCAATCTCTTACATACCCCAACTCCAGGAGGTCCCTACCTTTGCCCAGGAGAGTCCCCTACTCCCCCAAGTCCCCGCAGAGCAGGCCAAAGCCAGGCTGCACATGTCCCATCTCTTCCGTGCCAAGGGCTGCCTGTGGGGATGGTGGTGCCCCACTCCAACCCGCCAACATCATCATGAGGAAGAGACGAGTGCAAGTTAGCTGGGCTGCTGCAGCCCCACTAGCCAGGGCCAGAGCAGGCCCTCTGTGGACAGTGGGCCCAACTCCCCAGCCGGCCCACAAACACAGCCCAAGTGTTGTGTTCACTAATGGTTGCTGGGCCCAGGCCCCTAGGACAGGCTATGATGTGCCTACCCAAGGACCAGACTACAATCCCCCGTCACAGGGCTGTCTGAAGAAGAGGCCATGTCCAGGCGTGTCCTCCTTTAGCCAGAGGTCAGACACTGAAGACTGGACTTCCCTCCTCAAAAAGGGACCAGCAGGGGCGCCTGGGTGGCTCAGTTAGTTAAGCGACTGCCTTTGGCTCGGATCATGATCCTGGAGTCCTGGGATCGAGTCCCACATCGGGCTCCCGGCTCGGCCGGGAGCCTGCTTCTCCCTCTGACCCTATCCCCTCTCATGCTGTTTCTCTCTCTCTCTGTCAAATAAATAAATAAACAAAATCTTTAAAAAAAAAAAAAAAGAAAGAAAGAAAAAGGGACCAGCAGGAAGCGTGGGCCCTGGAGGGCTGGATGTGGTTGCAAGGGCGCTGGGGGTGGGGGTGGGGGTGGGCTCCGCCCACCTTCAGGGCGGCCGAGTAATCCTCCAGCTCAGCCAGTCGCTCTCCGATCTTGCGGTGGGCCACGGCACAGCCCAGGGGGTCGTCAACGCTCTCCAGGAGCTGGAGCTCATGCTGGTGTTCTCGCAGGGCCTCTGCGTAGCGACCTGGGCGGGCAGGCACGGCAGGCTTCAGCCCGGGCCGGGCAGTCAGCCGGGGGCTGCGCGGGCGAGCGCGGCTGTGGGCGGCCCTGGGCGGCTCGCTCAACAAGGTTCCCGCCCCCCTCCCGCCGGTCCCCGTCCCTTCCGGCCCCCGAGTGCCCCCCGACCTCCAACACCCCAGCTCTCCCGGTCCTGGACCACAACCTGGACCAGGCGCGGGGCACGCACCATGGCTGGCCAGGAGCTCCCCCAGCTGGTGGCAGAGGACCGCCTCGTCCCGCAGCTGCCCGCTCCTCTGGGCCTTGGCCTTGGCCTTGCTCAGCTCTGCAGAGAGAGAGAGAGAGAGACGAAGCCGGGAGGCTGAGCCCCTTCGCTCGGGCGGGCCAAACCCGCTCCCGGTCCCACACCCGGCCGGGAGACTCACGGCGAAGCTCGCGCTCCACGTTCATGCTCAAGCAGCCGCGCGCGGGGATCCGGACTTCCCGCGCTCCCGCCGCGGCCCCGCCCCAGGCCCCGCCCCTGCCGGGGCGGAGCATCCCGGGAAGTGTAGTCCAGCTGCCCGAAGCATCCTGGGAGCTGTAGTCCGGGTGGCGTTCAGTGGGGAAGGGCGGCGAGAGAGCGACGGGAGGATCCGCACCTCCCCAGACTCCTGGGGCCGCGTGGGAGTTGAGCCCCACCCCACGCTCCTCCCCGGCCCCGCAGCCGCCTTTGGGGTGGGGTCTCCTGGGCTTGTGCCCGCGTGCGGCCGCTAACCTCACACGCACACCCACACACACACACACACACGCAAAACCTACCTACACCTGCGACTTTACCTGAGGGACGCACCGCCTCCATATAAAAGGAGATGAAGAGATTTATGGTCAAGTACCCTTGAGTACTTGGCTAGGTGCACGGAATCAAATACGCCCCTTTCCGCAGAGCCTGTGGAACAACCGCGAATGCAGCCACAGAGTCGTCACGCTCGCGGACACAAATCCCCAGTGCTTGGCGCGGGAGAAGGGGGTGGACGTGTTTTCCAAACTGAGCAGAGCAAGGTACTTCTTCCTCACCTTGTGGGCTTGGTGCACCCAGGCCGCAGACCTCTACGTGCCTGTCGTGTCTCCCACGGCTTCGAGAACCAAACACCTGCCATGCCTTGGAGATCTCAGTCCCCACTGGGTGCCAAGGCTGGTGTCCAAAGGCCCCAGAGGAGGGCCGGAAAGGGTGGGATGGTGGATGCATTTATTTTCTGTGGAAATCAAAACAGACCCAATAGGGTAGAAACCCTGAGGCAGTGCATGGACCGTAAGGCCTGTGGTGGAGGGAATGACGTAGAGGGTAGATGGGTCTCTGGGTCCAGGGAAGACTGCCCAGGGCCAGTGACCAGGCTTCAGGGATGGGGGCAAAGCCAAGCCTGAGGAAGTGCAGGAGATGGGAAGTTGGACCCAGGTAACCCTCTTCTCTTGGAAGGATAAAGTGCTCTGCGGGTCCCTAGTTTGGTCTGGGAGTGGGGAGCAGAACAGGAAGGCCCTGAAACCGAGAGGGCTGCTTGGAGGGCCTGCTGATGGAGTGTGAAAAGCACAGTGAGGGGCAAGGTGGAGATGGGGCAGGGGTGGGAGAGCAAGGCCACGGAAGTAGAGACGGGCTCAGCTCAACAGGCCAAGGGCGGAGGGAGTCTCCCCAGAGCTGCTGGGAGCATTCGGCATTCACAAGACAGCCAGAGAGGACCCCACTTCGCTATGCCTCAGTCTTCCCACCGATCAGGCAAGGATGTGTATATGGGGCATCCCAAGCAGGGGCTGTGGGGTGGGGGGCCCAGCCAGGGCAGCTCCTGACTCCTGTCCAGGATGCTAGCAGAGCCCAGGGAAACGCATCCATGAGGCTGGCTTCTCACATAAGGAAACACAGACAAAACATGGTTTGGAATTTTTTTGAAACTATAGTTACATACAGAAAATATCCAAAGAGAACACAGACCACAATAGTGACATGTAAGTCATTTCCCACAGTGATAAAAACACCTCTCACTTTACTCTTTAAAAAATTATTTTTATTATTTTTGTAAATGTCTCACTTGGGTGAACTGAGGGATGTAGTGCCCGTAGGGGAGTGGTAATGGCAGGGAGTAGAGGGGCCAGCTTGGTCTGTGCCCCCAGGACTCCCCCACATCTGTTGGGGTTCTTCCCCCACTCTAGGTCAGGATGCCAAGATGGCAAGGGGTCCTGGAGACAGACCATGGGTGTTTTCTCCTTTCTAGCAACATGGATGGGATCCGGGGACGCCCCCGTGAGATGCCACAGGAGGTTTGTGGCACCAGCTCCCAGGAGTGGCTGAGACATACCACAATCTCCCAGGGTACCTGTCTCCACCAGGCTGTAAGACTCAGCTGCTGAGGTGACTGTCACGGGGTGGGGGCTGTGCTGGGGACAGCGATGCTGGGATGTGTTACCACTCCTCTTGGGCATCCCCAGACACATGCCCCTACAAGGAGGGCCTTGGGTGGGTGCCACCCTGCCCCCCCATGCCCTTGGGCTGCCGGAAATAGTGGGCTATATGCCCACAGCACCCAGGAACCCTTGGTGTGCAGAGCCCAGCCCATCTGCCACCCCCATCCCCAAGGACTGCTAGACCTAGGACTGCAGAGACAGGGCTGAGAAGGCCCAGCCACATACCTGACCTGCGTAGAGATCTGCTGCCTCCCACCCTGCCCCAGCTAGGAGAGCCTTTGGGCGCCACCCCTCTGCTGGTTCAAATCTCTCACACATGCACCCAAACACAGGCAAGCCTGCCCCGGCCTGGCTCCTCCACCACATGGTCCTCTGAAATCCAGACACTCTACAGAGACGGTGTCCATCCCCAAGAGATGCTGAGATGCAATGACGCAGCCCCATCCCCTCTACACACGAGACCTGGCACATGGCTATCTGAATGTCACCCTGTGCCTGCCGGGTGGGGGGCAGCCCTCGAGGGCAGTGGGACTCTTGCCAGGGTGTGCCCCCGAGGATGTGCTGGGGGCTGGGTGGCATCTTTGTGGAGGGTAGGAAAGCAAGCATAGCACCTCTGGGTGCCCTCAGTGGCCAGGCACAGATGGCCTTGCAGGAGGGGTTCCCCCATAAGCCCCGCGCCCTAGGCTGGAAACAGGAAGCTAACCAGTCTTCTCAATATAACTAGGCCAGCTGCCCTGGGGGGAGAATTGGCTCAGACGGCTGCCTGGGCTCAGCACTGGGATGAGGCGTACTCTACCCCAGGCCTCCCTGCCTCCATTTCTCAGCTCCCAGCTTGAGGGCTGGGAGAGGGAGGGACCACAGAGCAAGGCCAGGCCTGCAGCTCTGCACTCTTGCTGCCAGGGCTCCCCAGCATGCTGAGCCTACAGGGCCCGGGAAATGGGGGGCTAGGTCGGGAGGGGGGCGGGAGTGGCAGGGACTGCTCTAAAGCATCAGGTAGGCCAGGCCGGGGGCAAAGGAAACGGTTCTTTGGTATTTAAGCAACAGAAACCTATCGCAGAAGAGCCGTGTCTCCTAAGCAA
>NC_138372.1:170575214-170591009 GCF_054177405.1 Leptonychotes weddellii
GAAACCAGGTTGCCCAAGGACTGACCTCTGTGGGGGGCCCCCCCAGACACAGGGCCAGCAGCATGGGGGATGGCCGGCCCACTCAAACCCTCCCCCAGCCAGGCTAGCTTATCACCAGCAGCCCCCACCCACAGCTTCCCTCACAGGCTGGGGATGCTGTGCCCTCAAGGCTGAATACACAAAATAGATTTTCTCTTGCCAAATTTCATAACTTATAGAAGAGCCTGTAAAGAGTTTAATTTTTTTCCTGGGAAGAGACAGAATTTCACCCTGCATTCCGAAGCATCTGCTGAGCCTGGGTGGCCAAGTCCTGCCCCTCTGGGGCAGCTGGTGGGGTGGGGGGTGCGCTGGGGCCGCGGCAAGACCCCGGCTCTGGTGGTGGGTGTACATGGAGGTGTAGTGACAAGGACCTTTGGGCTCTGACCCCCAGGCCAAATCAAAGCTCCCCCAATGTCCAATCGCAGCTACGCCTTTCCCTCAAACAAAACAGAAAGTAGGAAACAAGGGTGCCTTTTTAATTGCAATCAAATATGCCGTCTGAAGTCAGCGTGCTCCCCGAGCCCGGCCCAGGGGCCGAGCACGGCCCAGAGCAGACGGTGCGCCCCACTGCGCCACTGGGGGCCAGGGCGTGGCCACTGGGCTTAGCCCCATGGTGTCCCTGAGCCACCGTTTCCTCTGCAGGTGGCCCAGCCTCCGGTGTCTGGGACAGGGGAGGCGGGGCAGAGGGCGAGGCGTGAGCACTCACGCCTTCGCACACGCATGCAGACTTTCCCAACGTTCGCATTCACTCCTCCTCCTCCGTTGCTCAGATGGTCACACATCACGGCGAAGCCGCCGCTGGGCAGGCGTGGGCAGCACAGCAGAGCCGCCTACTTCTGTATCTGGAACAGGAAGAGCCGCAGGTTGATGTTCTTGGCGGCCAGCAGCTTGTTGCACTCCACCGAGTCGACGATGGGCAGTGGCACGTAGTCCGTCTCGTTGCTCTCGTTGGTGAAGACAAAGTGGTAGATGACCGGGCTGATCTTCACATCATCATAGGGACCCTTGAGCAGCAGGAAGGAGCACTCCAGGGGCGCCGTGACCTTGCTCTTGAGGAGAAGCTGGAAGGAGAGTGTGCGCTTGCACGACAGGTTGGGGTTACGCTCCGAGTCGTTCACGCGCGCCTTCAGGACCCACGTCTGGTTCAGCACCGTGAACCTCGGCGTCTCGTAGTACAGGCGTGTGATGAAGTCATCCGTGCGGTACGGCCGAAACTGGACCTCTGTGGAGACAGACAGGCCGGGAAGAGCCGGCAGTCAGTGTGGGCGGGGCCGGGGGCGGCGCCTTCCAGAGGCCGAGCGAGGACAAAGGCTCAGCCAGGGAGGAAGGCAACTTACCAGGAGGACACAGCGTGCTCTACTGGTCACAAGGCTAATCAAACGCAATTATGGCAAATGGAGGCGTACTCAAGCTTGGGGGAAAGAACTACAAACAGAAGTAACACGCATTAGCTGCAGGGAGTCCGGAGGCTGAAGGGAGTGAGCGCCCGACCCTCGCTGGCCTCCCTCTTTGCCCCGCCCCCAGGGCCCAGCCCAGGCAGAGGGAGGCCCACCCAAGGGGCGTGGGTAAGCAGACACACAGACAGGATGCGTTCTGAGAACAAGTGCACTTTATTGGTTCTGATACAGAGCTGCCAGAAAAGCCGGCGGGCGGGCGGGCGGGCGGGCGGGCGGCACGTAGCCTGCGTGGGGCGCAAGGCAGAGCGCTGGCGTGTGGCCCATTGCTGGGCTCCTGTCACACAGTTCTCTCAGCACAGCCCGGGGCCCACGGCCCCCGAGTCCCTCCACGGAGGTGGCCAGTCCTTCCTGCGTGGACGGGGGTCCCTGCCCGGCCACCGCCACCATCATGATGCCTCAGCCCGCCCAGACCCACGAGGCCTGGCCTGGACTGTTTGTGCCATGGCGCCCAGCAGGGCAGCTGAGGCTGCAACTAACCAGGGGCCACGACCTTCTGCTGCTGAGGCTGCGGGGCCCTTCGCTCTCAGGCCTGTGCAGGCCCACACCTAGCCAGGCCTAGTCCAGGCAGCATGGCGTGACTGGTTGCCTGTGACCGCCCTTGATGCTCTGAGCCGGCTGCCTGGTGTGGGCTGAGCAGTAGAGGGCTGTAGTCTCCCTGAGTGGCCCCAGTGTCAGCAGGTGCTTCTTGCTGTTCTCTGTATCTGGACCAGGCCCTGGCCTGGTTCCTGCTCCCCAGCATGTCCAAAAGCAGTGGCAGTGGCCAGGCGAGCCCATGAGATCCAGCGGGCCTGAGCGTGGTCCAGCCTGCCCGTCCCTGGGCGTCCACTCCCAGCTCTGCATTTTGAGCTGAGCACCCTCAGCTCATTCAGGAGCCCTGCCCCTGAGCATCTTCTTGATGGCCTCAGGAGACCCGTGGCCACTGCAGTAACTGCCTGCAGGCAGGACCGGATGTGCTGAGTGCTCTTCTTGCCTTTGGCTCCGCAGGGCAGGCCCCTAGCCGCTGGGCCCTCCAAGACACACCCACCTTCCGCTTAGACACTGACTGTCCCAAGGGCTGTGCAGCCCCACGCAGCAGGATGCCACCTTGTTAGGGAGGCAGGCCCAGGGAGGGGAGGACAGGTGAGAGGGCCTCTGAGAGCCATGCAGGTGCCCCCGGGGTCCTGCCCCGGCCCCTCCCCTGCTTGGCCTCTGGCACGTCTTCTCCCCAAAGGTGTCCTCCCATTCACCAAAAGCTTGTCCACAGCCTGGCCTTCCAGCATGGCCTGTGCCCACTGCTCAGAGCGCACTGCTCCCCAGGCTCCCAGCCGCCGCCCACCCCCCCGCCCCCAGCCTGTGTGGCATGCAGTGGGTGGCGGGGCGCCTCACCTGTGTAACCGATCTTCTCAAAGCTGAGCAGGCTAAAGATGCTGTTGTAGAGCTGCATCTCCTTGCGGTGGCTCTGGTCCATCTCGTCTAGGATCTCCATCAGCTCGTTGCCCGTCTTGGTTGGGTGGGCACACGCAGCCTCATGCACCGTCAGCTCGTGGAAGGGGCCATGCCACGGGCAGCCGATGCGCTTATATTTGCACTGGGTCACCCTGGGGAGGAGGCGAGCACCGTGGTCACAGCCTGCGCCCTGTGGGAGGTGGCTCTGCCCAGCCCTGCTCATACAAATTACACCTTGAAGGACATATCCACCGTGTGCCAGCCCCCAGGAAGGGGTCGGAGTGTGTGGGAGAGACTGAGAGAAAAGGAGCACGTGAGAGCTGTGAATATACATGCCACCTACACCCTTTGCTGGGAGGACTCTCTTGCTTGGCAACAGTGGCCACTGACCATGGTCTTGGACCCTATGCAGCTTCGCTCTATGTGAGGTTCGCTGGCCTGACCACTGGCAGACAGCAGGGCCAGCCAGCAGGGACTGGGTTATTAGGGTGTCCATGCAGCTTCACGCTGAGCTCCCAGAGCTGGCCAAGGACAGAGAGCCTCTAAGAGGTCCCCATGCAGCCAGAGAACCTGGGAGAGCCAGGGTGATGTCCAAACAGCCACTGGGTCCAGATCACAGCCCCCTGCCCTCTGTGGGGCCCACCCCTGCTCCCCTCCAGGGCCTGGGCCCCGAGCAGCTTCACCCTGGCCCATTCCCTCCAGGTTGTCACTGGGCTATGTGTGCAGAACCCAGGGCCAGGGCAACAAAGACCAACCAGAATATCCCACATTCTGGGGCCTCGCCTGCACCAGGGTGGCCTCCAGCCCCATCCTGGGCCCCACACATGTGGCTAAACCTCCGGCGGGCAGGCCGGCCCAGGAGGTTACCTGTCCTGGCACTCCTCTTTCTGGTGCCTCTCCAGGAGGGAGCGGGGAAACTGGCGCAGGCAGAAGCCACACTCGGAGGGCAGCTCGCTCACGGCTTTCTCCACAGCCAGGTTGCGGCAGCAGAGGCTCTTACTGATCTCACAACGACAGTTAGGGCATGTGGCCTGCTCCTCCTTCAGCCGGGCATCTGCTAGTAGGTGGATAAAACAGCCAGCGCACATCAAGTGACCGTTAGTACACTGCGAAGAAGGAAAGGGAGATGAGCTCACAGACCTGTAGGACGTGCACACACGCACCACCAGCCTGCCCCGCTGGCTCCAGCTGCAAAAGGGCCTGCTGGCCAGGAGAGGCAAACAGAGCCACTGCTCAGGAGGAACGGGCCTTTTCCGTGGAACATGGCAAAGACGTGGCCAATGGGGTTCCTGTGGAGAGGCAGGTGACTCAAAGGGAGCCCTTGGTGGCTTGCAGAGGTGACAGACCTCCACTGAGGGAGACCCACAAGCGGTGACTGGTTTGGCCACGCTGGGGCTTGGAGCCTTTTCCCATCCCAGGGGCCAGGGACTGTGTCAGGGGTCCCCCAGAGGCCCTGACTTCGGGACACCTACAGGAACACAGACTCTTGTCTGAGCACGGCAGCGGCACTTAGCCAGAAGCTGCCGAGTAGGAGCAGACACTGCTCCCCCGTGCTGGGGGCCTGGCCCCTCCACTCCAGCCCAGGTGAGAAGGCAGCTGCCATCACCCAGTGAGCCTGGCGTCGCATGGGGACCTTCCTGCAGGCTACTGGCACCGAGCTGGGGTGGGTGGGGAGACCCAGCTGGCCTGGGACAAGGGTGTGTGGGCACGGTGTATGCCTGGACGAGAGAACGGGGGCTACCGGCAGGACACACTGCTGACCTGGGTCAGTAGGAGGCAGGCCCCCTTCCTTTGGGAGCCTGCAGATCTGAGGCCCAGACACTGCCTGTGGGCAACGTGCCCATGCCGGGAGTCCATGCGCACGCGGACAGCGGGCCTCTGGTTCCACAGGCACATCCTGAGTGCCCTCGTGGTGCCGTTCAGGGAAGTACACAGGCTGTGGGCCCGGCCCTCCAGGGGTAGGAGAGACCCACCGAGATACAAGAGCAAAGACTTGAGCTGAGCGTCCCCTCGGGCAGACACAGATCCCCAGGCCTGGCCCTGGCTGGTAAGAACCTGCAGGGGCAGAGGTCAGGGAACGCTGTGAGGGGCATGTGGGGGTTCTGCTGAGGGTAGCTGGATTTCCACTTGGAGACTCTCCTGCAGCCAGCTGAGGGTGAGCGGGCAGATGACGCTGTCACAGGCCTCACCAGCTGCCGGCCTGGGCTCCCCAGCCGGGGCAAACCTCCAGAAAGCCACTGGGCCACAAGCTTCCCCCGAGGTCCAGGGCACTTCTGAGGGCAGCTGCAGTGCAGTAGAGGCCTGGCCACACCCACACACATGGGATCCTCGGTCAACACCAGCTGCCATCCCATCATTTCAGGGGTCTGCGCACCCTGAGCTGAGGAGCTGTGGGAGGCCGAGGGAGCTCTTGGCACCTGTGTGCTGGCCCTGGGGGCTAGTGAGTGATGGGGCTTACGTGCTAAGGACCAGTGCAGGTGGGAGGGCTGGGGACAAAGGCCTCATTTACAGAATCCATGTCCACACAAACACCACAGACTATCCGTGCTAAAAATCTCCATTTCTAAGTCAGGCCAAAAATTAAAATGTGCAAGAGGAGGAAGGGGAGCTGGCTGGGCTCAGGTTTGGAGGAAAAGGGCCTGGCAGGGGTGGACCAGTGCCAGCTTTGGACACATGGGCTGGCAGGGGTGGGGACTCCCAGAAGCAGCTGGGATGAGCTGAGGCCTGCTCACGAGAACAGCAGGCTACCCTGTCCACCCCCAGGGGTCAATGGAGAAGCCAGAGATGCGGTGGGTGAAGGGGAGGGCAGGGGACACAAACACCACAGGCCCCCTCCACCCGGTGGGAGGCAGAGACCAAGGGCCCAGGGCATGTGCTTAATCACAGCCCCCGCCAGGGGCCTGAGCCCGGCAGAGACCTGGCTTCGCCAAACCACAGCCCCCAAGAGAAGACTGCTGCAGCTTGCAGAGGCATAGAAGGACGGTGCTCAGGCTCACTAACGACTGAGTCACGGGAGGAGGAAACTTCAGGGTGCCCCCTGGACCCCACAACTTCAGGGTGCCCCCACAACCACTGCCTGGCACCTCCAACGAGGATGCCTGGCTGGACACCAAGGCCCTTTACTTCCAGGGCCTGCAGGATGCCAACCCTGGGACCCATGGCCTGGGGGCCCCACACCACAGACTCTGGTTCTCGATGCCTTCTGGTGAGAGGCTACCTGGGCAGGGCCCAGCTCTGCAGCTACCACTCGCCTGAGCAGAACAGCAACAGAACTCACCTGGCTTCTCTTCTATCTCAAGGTGGCCCAGCCAGGGTGTGGGGTTAAGGGTGAGAGACTTGGATGGAGTCCTAGAGCCTCCTGAGGAACACCAAGGTTGCCAAGTACATGACACCTACCTCCCAGCACTGCCCTGAAAGTCCACTACTCTGGTGCAGAGGGGTGACCTGCATACCCCTCCCAGCAGGTCTCTTCTAGAGCCTGTGGGCTGCAGGAACATCCAAGCTAGCTCTCACCCCCTTCCTCCTGGAGCTTTTAGATGCAACACAGGCTTCGGTGACAGGACGCCATGGAAAAGCCGTACTGACCCTTGCCGTCCTCTGGGGAAAGGTAGGGTCACTGCCCCTTAGGCCCCAACAGCTCAGTTGTGAGATGGAAGTCAGTGAGCCAGCAAGATGCTGCAGAGTGCTACTGGCTCAGCCAAGGGACAAGCGGACGTCCACATGCGGCCAGCACCTCACCAGTTACCCGAGGGGTGTTCTTGGGTAAAAACCAGGTGGCTGGTCTGGGCCCAGATGACATCCAGCCCAGGTGGTCTGTCCACAGCAGGGTGGATCACCATGCTCCAGAGCCCTCCCCGCTATCCAGGTCCTCCTCGACCTCCTGAGCAAGACTCCGACTCCACATGCAGGCCTGGCCAATTGGTAATGCAGACTTAGCCTCCTCAGCGGCCGGGCTGGACTGTACCTACCCTGACTTGCCCGGCCGGAACCTGGCTCCCAGAGGGCTCTGCACAATGCCAGCTGCAGGCCAAGCCTCCAATGGACAGCTAGGGCAGGCCAGAATGCCCCACTCCACATGCTAGAGCCAAGCCCCCAAGAACCTGGGTACCCCAAGCAGCAGCTCCTGCAGCGCTCACCCAGGCTGCCAGGAAGATCCTGCTGGTAGGAGGAGCAGGAAGAGGGGCACCCCAATCCAGAACATTGTAGGGCTTCCCAGGACAGATGCTGGCTCAATCTCTAGCCTACAGATCACCAGCAGCATGACCCTGGGCTTCTTGCTTTCTTCTCTGGGCCTCACTTTCCTCAGGCACAGAAAGTGACAAAAGACAGGACTGGCCTCATCATGTGCTGAAGAGATGGGGTGGGAAACGTATGACAGCATGGCTCAGCCCCCAGCACGTGACAGGAACAGAAGAAACACCCACCACGGCTACCACACAGCAGAGCCTGGCCAGCCCCTCACATGGCCCCCACCTGCAGAGCCTCAGAAAGGACTCCTGGCACAAGAATGTGATTTCAGCAAAAGCTCCTCCCTCACCCCGGGAGGCCCCAGCCCCACCCAAGCCACAGCAATATCCCCCAAGCCCCTCCGCAAATGGCCCAGGAGCGGACATTTGTACCTGCCCTCTCAGGACACCACCCAGCAACCTCTCCCTCTACCTGGCCACAGGCAGCCCACGTGCACCCAGGCCAGCGTCCCCCCTGGGCTAAGGGGAAGCTGAATGTACCGTCCAAACTCATGGGGAGGAGCCCTGACTCCAGGCCTTGGGCTGTAAAAGCACCTTAGAAAATACCACCCCCCCCCAACTCCTGGAAACCAAGCCTTGGTCAATAGGCCTTTTAGGCCCTCTTTTAAGCCTGAAGTACATGGTCCCCTCAAACGCTGGGGGCTCCAGGAAGGCTTGGCACCTAGGCCCATGTGAGCAGCCCACCCTCCAAAGGACAGCTAGGGCACTAACCCCAAAACTGCTGCTCAGCCCAGCTGGAGGTCCCTCTCACCATGCTCATGAGAGCTGCAGGGCACCCCACGTCCCTGATGTTTGGCCTGAGGTCTCCTCAATCTCTTTATTCAAGGGAATTAAGAAGAGATCTTGCCGTGTCCAAGAAATGCAGCTTTACAGCCAGGACTCTAACACGCCACTGGGTTTTGGGTTTGAAGTCCTGGACCAACAGCTCCTGATATCACACCTCAAGAGTCAGGACTCGGGGGGGGAACCAGTCATTCCCATAGCCAGGTTCTTGTTCAGAATGTAGATACGCCGGATTGAAAGGCAACTCAAATGACAAGTAACCACCACAAAAAAATACAGCTTCTCATGTAGCCAGGGTTCAGAAACTTTCTCCTCTCTATGCTCTTGTTTTGGAGCTCTATTCTGCCACCTTTCTTACCTCAAAACAAGAGCCAGGAGCTAGGGAAGAGGATCCCAGGCCAGCTGGGTGGGCAGCCTCATGGGGGATTCCCTAAACATCACTTTGAACAGAGCCTGCAGCACCAGGCATGCTGACAACCACTGGGGGCTCCCCAAGGCCTGCGACCACACTGGCTGGGGCCTGGGCAAAGATGGGCCCACCCCTGCTTCCTAGGCCTTTTACCAACATGACTGCCAATCACGTAACCAGTTTCCCGGGCCTGACTGAGCCGAGTCCTGGTGGAGACAGGAGACCTCAGGGGTGAGAGGCACAGCAAGACATACCCAGCCCTCCCACAGGGCAGAAACTGGCAAGAGCCCCAGTCAAGTGAGGACAAGCGTCCTGTCGCAGGCAGAGAGGATGGCCACAGCATGGGGCTACTGCCTCTGTGGGGCCCTAGAAAAAAAGGAGGAGTAGGGAGAGGGCACCCTGGGAGGAGGGGGTGTGCTGCTGGCAGGCCACAAAGCCACTCAGGGGCCGCATCCTGTGACACCCCCCTGACTACTCCTTCCCGACGGGGGGCGGGGGTCACAGGAACTCTTCTGGCTGAGTGTGGTGAGGGGTGGCGGAGCTAGGTCGCCCTCCCTCCAGACGCCGGTCCGGGGTCCTACCAGGTATATCACGCGGACAACACATCGGGCCTTGTGTGAAAGGCTGGGGGAGAGCCCGGGAAGATCGGGCTGCAGTTTCAATGTTCCAGGCACCACCAAGGCTATTTCCTCCAGAAAAGGCACTCAGACACACAGGGCGGGGGGGAGTGGGGGGCAGGTCACACTGCCCTGGTGCGACAGTTCTGCATGTACGGCAGATGCCCTGTTGCCCACCCTGCATGAGTATCCCTGCTCCAACTCCAGCCCTCCTGCCCCCACCTGCCTGCCCCAGTGGCTGCCTGGGACTCTGGAAAGTGGCCCCATACCCTGCAGGGCCGGTCACCAAGGCCACACCCAACACCCGCACAAAGAACATCAAAGCTAGCACCTGCTGTACCCACTCCGTCCCTGACCTGACCTAACTTAAAGTAGGCCGTGGTGAAAACCATTTGCATGACTGCCTTGCTCTTACACGAAAGCAAGTTCCAGCCCAGGTGTGTGTGGCTTGACGAGCTAGATGTGTGGGAGAGCCAGCCATGTAGGGCTCAGACTCAGAAACAGGTGGGTAAGTCTGTGCAAGCGAGCTCTGCCCGCCACCACCGCTCCCCTGGTGGCATGGAGGTGGGGTCTGGTGGCCAAAGGGCAAGCTCTCAAGTCACCATGCACTCAGCCAACTCTAGGGGCCCATGGAGCTGTCCCCCACAGCCTCAGCCAGGCACAGCGCACAGGGCTCACCATGGGCCCTGACTATTTTCCTCACCCCAGAGCTGGGCACCATCTGAGACAATCCCCAGACACAAGCCGTGTGTCCTGGTGGGGTCAGGAGAAATGCTGCTGGTAGAAACAGAGAACGGAACACATCACAGGCCTGAGAGCAGCCCACCAGAAACGGCCAGTCAACACAGCTCACCAAAGAAGGACCTCAAAAATGGAGGGGCTGAGCCCAGGCCAAGAGGTGACGGCCAGTAGTGGGCCCCAACCAGGGACACACAGAAAGCTATGTGCCTGCCTGTTTCGAGACAGCGTGTGTAGGGCCTAGGCCGTTCATTACCAAATCCTCCTGGGAGTAAACCCAGCTCAGATGGGACCAGGCAATGGCACAGGAAGGGCTCCAGGCCCATCCCAACCACTACCCTCAACGTCCCCATCCAGGGTGGTATGCAGTAGGGAGCCACCCAGAAACCGCCCCTCCTTTCTCCGGCTCATCCCTCGGGCCCTCCGGGGCACGGCTATGTATCCAAGCAAGGTGTGCCCCCACCCACGGCACGGCTTCCAGTAGCCAAAGCAAGTGTTAACCCCTGGAAGGACTCTAGTCAAACTTTCTAGAGTCCAGAGCTCTGCTACTGATCACATGTTCTAGAGCTTTCTCCAGGCCTCCAGAGATGAGAGGTAAACAACTCCCTATCAAGGCCCGGCTGTCACTTTGGGAAGAATGGAGGTGGAGCAGGGGGACCAGTACCAGAGCCTACAGCTTAGCATCACGGGCTCTCCTTGCTTAGCAGGCCTGTTTCCAGGGAGGCTGCTACGCACAGCCCATTAGGCAATGGGGAGGGCCACAGGTCAGGGCTGTCTCAGCTCCTTCACTGTCTCTGTCACAGCTGCTTAGCTGCCTGCCTCCAGCCCGCCTAGGACAGAGCTCAGCTCCCGGCGCAGTGTGGGCCGGTTTGAACCAGCCAGGCTCACAGGCCCCAGCACAGTGGTTCTGGCCAGAGGCAGAGTTTTGGGTCTGCGCTGAGTGGACCAGGAGGCAGCACCATGTGGCCTGTTATGTCATCATGCCAGGTCCAGGTCTAGCCCACTCACAGGACGAGAGACCCCCAAATTCCCCTGGGAACCTCCCCCCCCACCCATTGGTGGCTTGGCTTTTTAGGGCTCTCATTTAAGACCCAAGGAAGGAAGAATTCCTCCACCTGAGAGGATCAAAAGATCATGGGCAAGGGAAAAAGGGGCTGGAAAGGGCCCAACTCTAAGGGGTACCCCCAAGACTGAGGGGCTATGGGAAGCACTCCCCCAATTGGGTCAGAAGACCTATGGTATTCCTGAGCTAGGGCCTCTCGCCAGGATAGGCTGAGAGGCAGTACCCTCCACCCAAAGAACTCAACCCACTTCCCTGCCAATGCCTTCTCTTTCCTCTCTGCACACCAGGGTCCTCCTAAGCTACCTCATGCCAAAGCAGGAAAGGACTTGGAGATCTAGAGGCTGGGGAAATGGCAACCCAGATTAGCCTCGTGCTGCTTACTACAAAAATGGCCCTCTCACCCATGGCCCCCAATTTGAGTAATAGAAAAACAAGGCCCCATCAGCTATGACCAGCTCCTGTAAGTGCAAAGAAAGATGACAGAGAACCCGTTCCATTCCTCACAGGGCTTCTTGGAAGAAGGGGTATCAAAGTCAGAGTGGGGAGGAGGTACTGAGGTGGAGAGAGACAAGTGAACAAAGAAGGCAGCACACTGCAAACTGACCTGGGCCAGAGTGTGGCCCCTGCTGCTATGTGATGCACATGGAAGATCCACCTGGGCCAAGGACCCTCTCTGATGACCATGGCTGGCTAAGGACTGAGTCCAGCCACCACTCAGGATCCTCACATGGAAAAAGGAGGGTGGACACATGGAAAAAGGAGGGTGGAGTGCTGGTAGCCTAAGAAGCCAGGCCTGGTGTGGATAAGGTGGGATGGGGTGGGAGTCTAACTTAGGGCATAGCATGTCTAGAAAGCACAGCATGCGGTCAGGCTGGGAAGAGAGAAGGGAGCCACACTGGGGCTTCATGCAGCTGGTTCATCCAGACCGGGAATGAGGGGAAGGGAGAGAGGAGGGAAAAGACGTGATCCCGTCCTTTCAGTGTTCTTCCAAAATAAAACGGAAAGAGAATTCTTTCAATTGGGAGATAGAAGATATACAAGAGAAGCTTGAAGACAGCTTTCGGGGGTGTGGCTGCTAAAAAAAATAGAGAATAAGGGCTTGAGTGAATAGGAAACACCAGGGTCTCCGAGTCCAGGGAGCTCAAGAATGAGGGGAACAGACTCTGAGGAGTGTGTGGGGGGGCATCTGTCACCAGCTTTCTTGGGGGTCAACTTGAAAGGGGGGGCTGGGGAGTGTTGAGGTCGGGCAGCGGGGAAGGCTGAAAAATAAAGAAGCAGAAAGATTCGAATCGAGAAACAAGGGAAGTCAGAACAAGAAACTGATTATGAGTAGGAAATAAAGTCCTGAGAGGAGGAGAATGAAAAGCTTCCGAACAGACGCCAGGAGTCCCGACTACTGGGCCCCGGAGCTCAGACCTGGCTTCCGAGGGCACGCGGTGCCCGAGGTGGGGGGGGAGGGGGGCGGCCGCGGCGGGGCTGGAGCCGGGCTGGGTCGGGGTCGGGCCGGCGGCCCTACCTGGTACACGGAGGCCTTAGGCAGGTCCAGGCAGACGGTGCAGCACAGCACCGAGTAGAGCCGCTCCTCCAGCTTCCCGCTGCCCGCCGCCGCCGCCGCCGCCGCCGCCTCGGCCGCCTCGGCCGCCCGCAGCCGCTTCTTGGGCGGCGCGTCTGGGTCGCCGGCCACCTCCTGCAGCTGCCGGGCGCCGGCCAGGCCCGCCTCGTCCGGAAGCCCGGGCCCCGCCGCCTCGCCCAGCGCCGCTGCCGCCGCCGGCCCCGCGGCCGCCCCCGGCCCGGCCCCGACCCCGGCCCCGACCCCGGCCCCAGCCGGCACGGCGCCGGCGGGCCCTGCGGCCGGCCCGCCGCCGCCGGCCTCCTCCGCGCCGGACATCACGGCCGGTCGGCCCGGCGGGCGGGTGCCGGCGCGCACCCGCGGCTGGAGGTTAGGGGCGCCGCGCGCTCCCGCCGCCCTCTCGCTGCCGCCGCGACCCCGCAACCCCGCTCCCTGCGCCGCCGCCTCAGTGGGCCCGGCCCGCGCGTCGCCCCGAAGCTGCCGCGGCCACCGACCCCGGCGCGGCCGCCATCTTTGTTTTCGCTGCGCGCTCCCCCTGCCGCCGCCACCGCCCCCTCGGTCTCCCAGTCACGTGATCACGTGGGACCAATGGGAGCACCGCTCAGGACTAGACGGTACGTCCGTCAGACCCAATGGGCGCGCAAGGACGCCCAAGGGCCCGCCCCTGCAGGAAGTGGGCAGGGAGGGGGCGGGGCCCAGGGCAACCTGCGGAGGGGCGCGCGCCCGGGGCGGGGAAATCCTGGGGTTGGGGGCGTGCGCGCCGCTTCCGGTCCGTCAAGGGTGCGGCCCACAAGCTGAAGGCCACCCGGATGGTGGGCCTTCCTGGGCGCCCCCACGTCGGGTGTGCTTGCGACTTTGTCCTCCAACACAGGTTTGCGTGCACGCCAGGAGAGAAACCCTGCGGGCCACTCCTGTCCTCTTGCGTGGGACCAGGTGTGCTTCCCCAGCAACCAAGCATAGCTACTCCCCGAGAAAGGGCTCCGGACCCCGAATTTAAACCACCGTCCTGCCTAATCCCGGGGTTGGAAACTGAAGAGGGGTCCACTGTGGAAAGTGAGGGTCTTGGAAAATCAGGACTTGCCTTGCATAGGCCTGAGGGCAAATGAGTACATGTCAAGTCAGCTCTGAGAGGGAATATTAATTTCTGAGGACAGCTGTAATACAGGTATAGTACAGTCCTCCTCTGTCTCCACCCCAACTGGCAGCCGGTGAAGGTCACTGTCCTGGAGGACCACCTGCCAGGCTGTACAAGGATATTCAGAGCTCGACCATGTCACAGGGTCCAGGACTAGGTCTTCTCAGTCTAGGGGCCCTCCTGACAAGGGTGCAATTAGGAGGTCAGGCTGAGTGAGGCCCCAGGGCTAGTTTCAGGACATCCCTTTTTTTTGCACAAGGAAACCAGTTGCTGCGCTGGAGCTTTAGAAAGCTCAGTGGAGGACCCCTCGATCCCTTTCAAGAATGGGCAGATTCCATATTCCTGCTGTATCCCTAAGGTTTATTGGAGACCAAGCCTCTCTCTGGACCCAAAACCACAGCCTGACCAGCATCAGGCCCCAACATGTGCCTGGGGCCCCATCTCCTTCATTCTGGTCTAGGCGAGTGCCCACACTCAGCCAGAGGGATAGTGCCCAGACTCAGGGACCTGAGCATCCTGACCAAGGCATCCATCACCCTGCAGCAAGCTCTCTTTGGGAGGCAAGAGAGTCCATCCTAGGGGAAGAGGCCCACAGGAGCAGGCCTGTGGGAGTGGGACGTGTAGCCAGGGCAGAAGCCCCACCTTGCTGTCTCCAAACATCACTCCCACTGCAGGCGTTGTGTGTGCAGGGCTTGGTGGTAGGCCCAACTGCCTGCAGCCAGGGCCCAGCGACAGATGTCCTCCTTTGGTAGCAGCAGCAGTCTCTCTTCCTCTAGCCGGCTCAGGAGGCCTGCAGCACCCAACATTGCACCCCCCCACATTCCGTAAGTGTTGGCTGTGAAAACGGCCACAATGAGGATGGTTACTGCAACCACCAGCACCACTGCCTGACTAGCCACAGAGCGGCCCTCAGCACCAAGGTGGTCACCGGCCACTGCTAGCACCATCCCTCCTCCCAGGAGCAGGTTGGCAGAGGAGCGGTCCCCATTCACCCAGTGGAAATCGAAGGCCAGAAGGGGCAGGCCAATGACAGTGGCCACCCAGGCTCCAGCAAGACAGTCTTCATCTGTGCCCAGCCCTGGGGCCAGCATGGTGGCAGAGGCCAAGGCCTGGAGCAGGAAGCCAGCAGCGGCCCCTCGACTTGCCTGTCAGCACAAAGATAGGAGGAGGTGTGGGAAAAAAGAGGCCAGGACCTTCCTTTAAGCAGGGAAAGGTCTGGGGTTCTCATGCAGCCCTGGCTCTCAGATTCAACCTCCCACCACCCTCTCTGTGATCCGGGGAACTGGACCTGATGCAGGTCCTTGCAGTTTGGAAGTGGGACACATCCCTGCCCCACCCCAGTGTACTCACCTGGGCAGTGCGCACGGCTGCATGCAGAGACACCACTCCCAGTGCCAGGTGGGACAGGGTCGTGCTCCACTCACTCCAAGGCTTGGGGGCCATGGCACCTCGGGTGGTAGTGAATGTGAAACTGGAAGGGGATCCAAAACGTTGGAGAGGAAGAAAACGCAGAAGCCGGCGACCAGGAGCCCTAAAGGCGACTCTCCTGGACTCCCAGGTTCCAGAACCCCATTTCTAAGTGTCGGGATAGGCTCATCGAAACTTTCCGGAGCCCTGGGACCACTAGACGCAACTGTGGGGAAGAAGAACCTAGTTAGGCCGGGAAAAGACAGGAGAAAGCGAACCTGACCTGGGTGGGCGTGAGTTCTGGGGCCCTGGAATCCAAGTGGGGGTGCCGGGCCTCGGGGAGAGTCGCGCGCAGGCCCACTCGACCTGGTTCCTGCGCTCGGGGAGGCGCCGTCTTCGGAACCTGGCCTGGAAGGAGCTACAGCGCAGGCCCTCAGCGGCGTCTGAGCTGCGAGACCTCGACGCAGCGGCGAGCTGTAGGCCGCAGTCGCCCACTCCGCCGCCCGCCGCTCGCTCGCTCGCGGGCTGCTGCCGGATCTCCAGCTTCAGCCCAGCGTTGGCCTGACGCGAACCAACGAGAGGAGCGGAGGCTAGAGCGGTAGGAGGGCGGGGCCTGGGGAAGGGGGCGTTCTAGGAGAGCCAGACGAGGTTGTGAGGGCGGAGAGGGTACTAGAAGGGAGCTCTGTCCCACGATTGGGGTATGATACCCAAGTGGTTTGGAGGGATCTGTGGTGAGGGGAGGGGCTGTGAGGGGAAGGGCCAGTAAAAGGGGCGGGTTGAGGGCGGAGCTGTGAAGGGAGAATGGGCTGTGAAGGGTGTGGGCGGGGCTGAGAGCGGTGTGGGCGGGGCTGTGAAGGGGTCTGGGCGGGGCTGAGAGGGGAGTGGGTCTGGGCGGAGCTGGGAGG
>NC_138372.1:170591509-170618541 GCF_054177405.1 Leptonychotes weddellii
TTTTTAAAGATTTTATTTATTTATTTGTCAGAGAGAGAGCACAAGCAGGGGGAGCGGCAGGCAGAGGGGCAGTCAGAGGGAGAAGCAGGCTCCTTGCTCAGCAAGGAGCCTGATGTGGGACTCAATCCCAGGATCCTGGGATCATGACCTGAGCCGAAGGCAGACACAACCTACTGAGCCACCCAGGCATCCCTCTTTCTTTCTTTTTTTTTTTTTTAAGATTTTATCTATTTATATTTATTTATTGGTGGGGTGGAGCAGAAAGAGAGGGGGACAGAGAATGCCAAGAAGACTCCATGTGAAGTGCAGAGCCCAATGTGGGGCTTGATTTCACGACCCTGAGATCATGACCTGAGCTGAAATCAAGAGTCAGACACTCACCTGGCTGAGCCACCCAGACACCCCCTAAGGATTTCCTACATGTCTTCTACATACCTATCTACATGCTTTCTAAATCTAAAGAATTTTACATCTTCCTTTCCAATCTGCATGCTTTTTGTGTCTTGACTTAGTGCGCTGGCTAGGACCTCTAGTATAATGTTGAACGGGATTGGTGTCCCCAATCCTAGGAGGAAAGTATTCACTCTTTTCCCATAGGCATGATTTAGCTGAGGAAGTTTCCTTTTATTCCTAGTTTTCTAAATTTGTTTGTTTTTTTATTATGACCAGATGTTGAATTTTGCCAAATGCTTTTTCTGGTTTTATTGATTTGATTGTATTTTTTAAAATAGTAAACTATTTTGATTTTTAAAATGTTAAACCAACTTTTTGTTCTTGTAATATATCCCACTTGGTCATGATATGTTATCCTTTTTATATATTACTAGATTCAATTTGGCAATAATTTTAAGGGATTTTTGAAGCTATTCATAAATAAATTGGCATGTAGTATTCTTAACTTGTTATGTCTTTGGTTTTAGAGTCAGGGTAATGCTGGCCTTATAAAATGAGTAGGGATGTGTTCCTTTCTCTTCTATTTTTAGAAAGGGCTTTTGTAGATTTGGTATTATTTCTTCCTTAAATGTTTGATGTACTTTACCAGTGAAACTATCTGGGCCTGGAGTTTCTTTTTGGGAAAGTTTTTAACTGCAAATTTAATTTCTTTACTAGATAATAGGGCTATTCAGGTTTTCTGTTTCTTCTTGAGTTCATTTTGGTAATTTGTTTCATTCAGGTAATTTGCCCATTTATCTAAGTCAAACATGGCAATTTTTTTCTAAAAAGGGCCAAATGGTAAATATTTTAGGCTTTTTAGGCCATGTGGTGTTGTAGTACAAAGCAGCCATAGACAATACATAAACAAATGAGTACTGCTAAATTCTCATAAAACTTCAGTTACAGTAACAGATGCCAGACCAGATTTGGTCTGTGGGCTCTAGTTCATTGACCCTTGACCTAAGTTGTTGAGTTTATTGTCATAAATTGTTCAGAACATTACCATTTTAATCTGTTCATGGTCTGTGAGGTCTGTAGTGATGCCGCCTTTATCATTCATGATATTGGTAATTTTGTCTTTTATTTTTTTTTAAAGATTTATTTATTTTAGAGAGAGAGAGCATGTGTGCATGAGCAGGGGTAGGGGCAGAGTGGGAGGGAAAGAATCTCAAGCAGACTCCCTGCTGAGCTGGAGCCCATTATGGGGCTTGATCTCACAACCCCGAGATTATGACCTGAGCCAAAACCCAGAATCAGACGCTCCACTGACTGAGCCATCCAGGCACCCCTGTTTTCTTTCTTGATTAGTTATCAATTTTATTGTGATTTTCAAAGGAACAGTTTTTTTTTTTTTTAAGATTTTATTTATTTGAGAGAGAGAGCGCGTGCGCACACGAGCACGAGTTGGAGGAGGGGCAGAGAGAGAAGGAGAAACAGGCTCCCCACTGAGCACGGAGCCCAATGTGGGGCTCCATCCCAGGATCCCGAGATCATGACCTGAGCCAAAGTAAGATGCTTAACTAACTGACTGAGCCACCCAGGTGCCCCTGAAAGGAACAGCTTTTAGTTTCAATATTTTCCTCTATTTGTCTGTTTTGTATTTCATCATTTTTTGTTCTTACTAGTTTTTTTTTTACTTACTTTGGGTTTAATTTTCCCCTCTTTTTCTAGCTTCTTAAGTGGAAGCTTAGGTCATTGATTTGACCTTCTTATTTAAGCAATCAAAGGTAAACATTTCCTTCTAAGCACTGCTTTAACTGTATCTCACATATTTTGACATGTATGTTTTCATTTTCATTCAGCTCAAAATATGTTATAATTTCCATTTTGATTCCTACCTTAGCCTGTAGGCTATTTAGAAGTATGCTTTTAAGCTTCCAAATATTTGGGAATTTTTCCAGATATATTTTTGTTACTGATTTCTAATGTAATTCCATTGTGGTTGGTGAACATACTCTGTTTTCATTCCTTATAAAGTTGCTGAATCTTGGATTATGTTCCAGCACATGGTCTACTCTAGTGAAATCAATTTTTTTTTAGCTTTTATTAATGGAGAATTTCAAACATCTATACAAGTAGGTACAATACAATGGTCCTCATATATTCATCATCCAACTTCAACAATTACCAACTCATGTCAGTTTTGTTTCACCTATATCTTTTATATTATTTTGAAGCAAATCTCAAATATATTATTCACTCTGTAAATATTTTTGTATCTATTTCTAGAAGGAATGCTTTTTTTTTTTTTAAAGTAAATTCTACACTTAGCATGGCGCTTGAACTCATGACCTTGAGATCAAGAGTCCCCTGAGATCAAGAGTCGGAGGCTCTACCAACTGAGCCAGCCAGGCGCCCCTAGAAAGACTACTTTAAAAATATACCACAACACCTAGGGCGCCTGGCTGGCTCAGTCAGTTAAGCGTCTGCCTTCGGCTCAGGTCATGATCCCAGGGTCCTGGGATCGAGCCCCGCATCGGGCTCCCTGCTCTGCGGGAAGCCTGCTTCTCCCTCTCCCACTCCCCCTGCTTGTGTTCCCTCTCTCGCTGGGTCTCTCTCTGTCAAATAAATAAATAAAATCTTAAAAAAAAAATAAAGTAATTAAATAACATTACAAGTTTTATTGATACTTCCAGGTCATATTTAAGATACAGGAATTTTATTTTACGTCCTTGCTCTTGCTCTTGTATTTGTATCTTGGTTCTCAGTGACCCAGGATGACAGAATTGTGATATTACAAGTGCTAAGTATGAACTACTTATTTGCTGCATCCCACAATAATCCGAGAACAGTCTTAGGGTAAAAATACGAGCTTCATGGCTGGTCACAGGATTATTGAAAATAGGTCATTTGGGCAATTTCCCACCACCTGGGCGAACCTCCGTCCCTGCTTATGCAGCCTCGTGCGAGGGCAGGGCTGGTACCCGGCTCCTTTTCCTCCCCTTCCTCTAGTCACCTGTGCCTTTGCTTTTTTTTTTTGTAATTGTGATAAAATGTACATGACATAAAATCTACTATTGTTTTTTTTTTTTAGGATTCTTTATTTTTTCTTTTATTTATTTTTGAAGATTTTATTTATTTGTTAGAGAGAGAGGGAGAGAGAGACAGAGAGCAAGCACAAGCAGGGAAGCAGCAGGCTCCCCGCGTAACAAGGAGCCTGATGCGGGACTCCATCTCAGGACCCTGGGATCATGACCTGAGCCGAAGGCAGCCGCTTAACTGACTGAGCCCCCCAGGCATCCCTAAAATCTACTATTGTAACCATTTCTAGGTACAATTCAGTGGCACTAAGTACATCTTCCGTATTGTGTAGTCATCATTTGTATCCGTTACCAGAACCTTTTAGCCACCTGAAGCAGAAACTCTGTCCCCTTTATTTTTTTAAGGACACTTTATTTTTTTAAAGATTTTATTTATATATTTTTGAGAGAGAGAGAGAGAGAGAAGGAGCGGGGGAGAGGGGCAGAGGGAGAGGGAGAAGCAGACTCCCTGCTCAGCAGGGAGCCCAGTGCGGGACTTGATCCCAGGACCCTGAGATCATGATCAGAGCTGAAGGTAGACGCTTTACCAACTGAACCACCCAGGCGCCCCAACTCTGTCCCCTTTAAACAATTCCCACCCCAGTCCCCCAAACCCGGACAGCCTGCATTCTGTGTCTGTGAATTTACCTATTCTTGATCCTCCTCCAAGTGGAATCACACACTGTGTGTCCTTTTGTCAATACGTTTGTGGGATGTGTCAGAACTAACTTCTTTTTTATGGCTGAATATTCCACTGTGTGGATGGACCAAGTTTATCTTTTCATTTGCTGATGGACATTTGAGTTTCTGCTTTCTAGCTATTGTGAATCATGTTGAACATTGGCGCACAGATATCTGAGTTCCTGTTTTCAGTTCATTTGTGCATAGATCCTGAAGTTGTCAGGATGTTTTTCCCATATGCCGTCACTTTACACTGCCAGGTTGATGGAAATTATATTCTGTCCTGTACCGTAGTTCCTAATTCTGTGTTGGAAAAGTTGGAAATGACGTCAGTCAGTCTCTCTGTCTCCATAGCCGGGTGGGATGCACAAATTATGCTTTCTCATCTATGTGTCCTGTCCCCCATCTCCTGCACCCCTAGAGGAATGGTGTTCTTGGCTGGCTTTAGGTCCATGGGGATTCTGCTGGCTTATGTGTTACCAGTCCCCTTTATCATGTCCTTGAGTTTTTCTGACCTCCATCATTCCCTGGACACCTCCCCTTTGCTCCTCCCCTTTGCTGTCCTCTCTGTCCAGTGGCTCCCACCTTTCTTCCCTCCAGCTTCAGGAATTTGTGTACTAACATGAATTCCCTTCCTCTCTGTTGGCCCTCTAGTTCTACTAGGCTCATGGGGGGGCGGGGTCTCACTGTGGATACATGTGTGTACTCAATTGGTCATCTACACCTGCACATCTCTTGTTCTAAGACTGTTTGGCCCATGTGTCTTTTTTTTTTTTTTTTAAAGATTTTATTTATTTGACAGAGAGGGACACAGCGAGAGAGGGAACACAAGCAGGGGGAGTGGGAGAGGGAGAAGCAGGCTTCCCGCAGAGCAAGGAGCCCAATGAGGGGCTCGATCCCAGGACCCTGGGATCATGACCTGAGCCTAAGGCAGACACTTAATGACTGAGCCACCCAGGCACCCCTGGCCCATGTGTCTTGTCTGCAACACCCCCTCCAGCTTCCCTCACCACTGTTCCATGCCCAAGGGTCATTGTTGGGGCGCGCATTCTGAGTCAGAGCAGACCCAGGGTTACAACTTTGTGGTTTTGACCATTTTGTACCTGACAGACCTTAATTTCCAAATCTACACGGTGGGGTCCTGGCCCATTGCAGTGATTAGGCCGAGACTAAATGGGACAGTGTGGCCCCAAGGGACGGGCCTGTGCTGGCCTCCAGGTGACCAGGGGCCTCCGGAAGCCCTCTGTTCTTAATCTCTCCTAGCCAAGGGCTGGCTTTTCTCTTTGCTCAGCGAGCCTCTTTTCAAATGGAGATGCCTCCAGCTAGACTTCTTTCATGAGGTTGGCTAGGCCCCTGACACCTTGCCGTAAGTTTATTAGCTTTATTTTGGATGGCAAAGGGAAAGAAAACGGGGGAGTGAGGCCTCCCAATTCTGGGGAGCCTCCCAATTTTGGGGGAGCCTCCTGATGTTTGGGGGGAGGCCTTCCCAGAATCTGGCCCCTCGCAGGCACTGCTGCCCGAGCTCGCTGTGGTCCCTGCCTCGTGTGGTCCACACATGTGCAGTGACTAGTCTGGCCGCCGCGGCCTCACAGATCCCCTCACGGGCTTGTCACCTGGCAGTTGTAACTGAGCCAAATGAAATTCCATTTTTGCAGGACAGAAACCAGGATAACTTCAATTTCATCTGGCTCTACGGCTCTATGGTAGGGGAGTCTGAGGAGCACCAAGATCCCTGAGAAAGGATGCAGGCCTCCTGCGAGGGTCTGAGAGGAAGCTGAGGCCGGGCGAGTTGGTCCTTGACAGAGGGCTGGGGAGCTCGAGGGGAGACCGGTCATAGAGCCGCAGCAGGCAGGACGACCTCACCTACAGGCCCAGGGGTCAGCAGATGGGCCAGTGGAACAGAGTCGAGAATCTAGAACAGGCTCAGCCATGTGGGAGCTTTTTGACCAGGGTGGCGCTGCAGAACCATGGGGAGAAGCAGCTGTTGAACCAATGGTGCTGGGCAGCTGGGCGACTCTGGGGGACCAGAGTGACTCGGAACCACACACTTGGAGTGCACGCATCCCACACTTCCGTGTTCCGAAGGTGTGCATGGACACATAGGTAGAAAACCTGACGAAAACTGAGGGGTGAGGGGAAGGCTCTGGCGCCTGCTCATTGTCCTGACGGGTGGTGCTCACATGGTCTCATGTGTCCAGTTTACGTGTGCTTTATGCACTTTTGTATTTGTATCACACTTCACAGTAAAAAAGAGTTCTCAAAGAGGACCCCAACATACTGGGGGAAATGTGAGGAAGCCTGTCCATCCTCGGCACAAGGCTCGCAGGACTGACAGGAGATCCAGCCTGGCTGGACGGTGCTGGGATGGTGTCCTGGGTGGGGGATGAACAGGGCTGCTGACTGCTCGGGTGGAAACCCATGCAGGCCCAGGTCCCAGGACGTCCTTGGGCTGCGTGAGAAGCTCTGGCCTTCCATAGGGCTGTCAGGACCCCGTGAGCATTTTCAGTGCCCTGGGGCTACAGGACGGAGACAGGCTGGGGCCCCAGCTGGACGCAGAACAGCAGGTGGGAGATGCAGACTGAGTGGGAACCAGGGCCTGGCCATGCTGCTGCTGCCTGCTTCCTGGTTCTCAGACTCTCGAGGTGTCTTCCTTCTGGGTCTTTACACTGACCCTTCACTTGGACTGGATGCTCCTTCCTGCCCACGAGATGGCACCTTGTGGGTGCGTCGATCATCCACCACCCTTCCCTTGAGTGCCAGCCCTGGAGGAGCAGGAGTGGTGACCGCTGCTTGTGGAAGAGATGAATAAAAGCTGGAGTGAGCAGGAGATGCAGGCCTTCCGGAGCTGAGGTCCGCCTTGGTGACAATTGTGGTGTCAAGGTTTTTGAACCGTGGAACCGGGTGGCCAGTTCCAAGGGTGTTCCCAGAGAGGCACTTACTTCCTGGGAGTGTGGAGTCTGGGTGGTGGAGGCTGGAGCCAGGGGAGTCACAGGGACCACAGGAGGCTGCAGGCTGCAGTGCACGATTGGAGTCAGGTGCACCAAAGGGCTGCCCGTAGTCGGTCCTTGGGACCCGGTGGTGGGAGGTTGGCAGAAGGACCGAGGGACAGGCATATGCCACTCTGAGTGATTAGGGCGTGGAGGAGGGACCCTTTTGGGGTAGGAGCCTGTTAACTCCATTCCTGTGTTGGCTTTGAGATGCTTGTGAGCCTAGAATGACAGGTGAGCATGTTGAGCCAGCTGTAGAAGAGTGTGGTGTGGCTCCTCCCTCAAGAATCCTGCCGCCCTGGGCCGTAAGCAAGAGTAATAATCCCTCCAGCCTCGTAGGGCTGGTCTCTGAAGTGCATTCTGATGCTGGGCCAGGTGAGAGTTATGTGACAGCTGATCCCTCCCATTCTGCTGCTGGAACGATCCTGGTGGTTCCCTGCTGCCGATGAGGCCAGGTGCTTGGGAAGCCATTCGTGCCCATCAACCTTGAGCACGCATTTCCTGAAGGTGCAGGGAGCTGGACGTCGGTACAGCACTCGAGCTTACAGCCTGGGTCCCAGCTGGCCAGCTGTCCTGGGAATGTCCGATCTAGCCGTGCCCCTGGAGACGTTCCCACTGGGGCAGTGCCTGCAGCGGAGGACGTGTACACCATGACCCCCTGTTGGTGGTCCGGGACAATCACCGCTCCTCTGTGCCTTCCCCACCACTGGTCTCTGCTCTGGGGGAGGGACTGCCTGATGGCCGGAGGCACCTTGCGTGGCTGAGGCGAGGTGCTAGTGGAAGGTCTTGGCCCATTTCCCTATTGGGTGGAAAGGTTCCTTCTGCTTTTTAGTAGCGCTAACCATGTATCACCAAGCCATTTCCTACTCCAGGCCTTCCTTTTCCACTCCCTTTACTTTTACATTTTCTTCTGAGATCACTGTAGATTTACATACAGTTGTGAGAAGTAGTTCAGAGAGACAGACCCCTGGCACGCACTCCCCCCGCCACGCAGTCCCCTGAGGGCATCTAGGACACTGACGTCCACACGCTCCACTGACCTTTCCAGATTCACCCGTGTTACGGGCATCTGCGTGTGCACACAACATGTGCATGTACTTCTGGGCAGTCTTGTTAACCGTGTAGGTTTGTGTGACCACCAGAGTCAAGTGCAGAACAGCTCCGTGACCAGGACCCTGCCTGCCCTGTGTAGCCATGGCCACCGTCTTCTCCTGCCCCCACCCCCCACCCTAAGATCTTACCAGATCAAGGATTTTTTATAAATGGAATCACGCAGGGTGTGGCTGTCAGGGAGGAGCCCAGTGCCCTCGAGATCCACGCAGGCTGTGCGCATCCAAAGTCGGACCCTTTTGATTGCATGATGTGGGAGGACCAGAGTTAGGTTAAACATTTGCCCGTTGAAGGCATGGGATGTTTCCAGTTGGGGGCTGTTATGAATAAATTTGCTGTGAAGTTCATGTCCAGGTTTTTGTGTGAACTTGAATGTCCATTTATGTGGGACAAATGCCTGAGAGTGCAGCTGTTGGGTCATATGGTGAGCACATGCTTAGCGTTTTAAAGAAACTGCAGGTCAGACTGTTGAATCTCAGATCTGTACCTCTGAAACAAATAATGCAATATATGTTAAGAAAAAAAAAAGAAGAAGAAGAAGGTAGCGGGAGGGGAAGAATGAAGCGGGGGAAATCGGAGGTGTAGACGAACCATGAGAGACGATGGACTCTGAAAAACAAACTGAGGGTTCTAGAGGGGAGGGGGGTGGGAGGATGGGTTAGCCTGGTGGTGGGTATTGAGGAGGGCACATTCTGCACGGAGCACTGGGTGTTATGCACAAACGGTGAATCATGGAACACTACATCTAAAACTAATGATGTAATGTATGGGGATTAACATAAGAATAAAAAAAATAATAAAAATAAAGAAACTGCAGGTCTGTTTTCCAGAGTGGCTGCACCATTTTATGTGACCACCAGCAAGGTGGGAGACCCTTGCCATTCTGATGGGTATGCAGGGACACCTCACATGGTTTTAATCTTCGTTTTCCTCATGGCTAATGCTGTCGAAGATCTTTCCATGGGCTTTTTTTGCCATCTTTATATCCTCTTCCGTGAAATGTCTGATCACACATTTTGCCCATTTTCTAATTGGATTGTTTTGTTTTTACTGCTGAGTTTTGAGTCCTTTATGTGAGCCAGAGAGAAGTCCTTTGGTCTGTGATTTGCAGACATGCTCTCCAGTCAGTAGCTTGGCTTTTCACCCTCTTCACAGGGTTTTCGTGGAGCAAAAGTTCTTTTTTTTTTTTTTTAAGATTTTATTTATTTATTCATGAGAGACAGAGAGAGAGAGAGAGGCAGAGGGAGAAGCAGGCTCCCAAGGAGCAGGGAGCCCGATGCGGGACTCGATCCCAGGACCCTGAGATCATGACCCGAGCCGAAGGCAGACGCTTAACCATCTGAGCCACCCAGGCCCCCGAGCAAAAGTTCTTAATTGCGGTGTGGTTCAAGTTGTCATTTAGGGACAGCGCTTTTGGTGTCCAGTCTGTAGAAACCGTGTGGCTTCACCTTTACCACTGAGATGCACAGTGCAGCTGGGGTAGCGATAAAGATGAGTTTTTTCACCTGTGCCTGTCCAGTTGACCCAGCTCCATTGTTGGAAAGGTTCTTTTTCTGCTGCTCTGCACGGTCATAAATTGAGTGTCTACACTTAGTGGATTTGTTTCTGGACTCTCTTCTATTCCATGGTCTGTTTACCCCCAAGCCAATACCTCAGAGTCTTACTTACCAATCTTTATATTAAGTTCTGTTATGGAATAGTGTAAGTACTTCAGATTTGTTCTTTTTTAGGATTGTCCTGACTGTTCTTGGCCTTTTGCATTTCACATAAAATGGAGAATAAGTTTTGTGAGTTTCAAATACAGCTACTGTGTTTTGGTTGGGATTGCATTGGACCTTCGGTAAGCTGGGGAGAAATGACATTCTGCCAGTTCTGAGGCTTGTGGCCCATGAGCATGGTGGATCCTGTTATTCGCCAGGTCTTCCCTCATGCTTTTAAAAAAGGTTTTGTGGTTTTCTGTGCATAGGTCTTGTGCCTCTTTTGTTAGACTTATAACTAGACATTAATGATTTTGGATACTATTGTATTTCTATAAACAGCATAGTAATGTTTCATTGTCTAGTTGTTGCTAGTATTTGTAAATACAATTATTGTTTACATTGACCTTGTATCTGCCAGTATTGGTCTGTTTTAATTAATCCTAATAGCTTTTTTATAGGATCATTCAGGTTTTTATCATACACAATGTCATTTGCAAATAATGAATTTTTTATACCCTTCCTATCCTTATTCCACTTATTTCTTTTTCTTGCCCAGTTGCATTGGCTAGAACCTTAGTACAAATATGAATAGAAGTAGTGATAGCAAACGTCCTTGTCTCATCCAGTACCATTTGTTGTTTTTCAGATTAGGTTGGGATAATCATTGTGCTGATGGGAAGTACCCAGAGGCAGGAGGGAGCTGATGCTGGGAGACAGGGGTTCTGGAGGGGTCCTGGGGACATGGGTCCGGGTCCTTGCAGTGGGATGAAGCATTGTGGGGGAGGTGGGGAGTAGTGGCAGATGGATTGTTCGAGTAGGTGGATATCCTTGTCTGATGGCTTCTGTCTTCTCATGAAACATGTCAGCAGCTGAGCATGAAAATAAGGGAGAAGAGGCAAAGGAAGCTGTAAGATTTCTCAAAGAATTAGTGCCATTGAGTGTGTGGGGTATCCTGATTGGATAGGGGCCACCAAATGTGCGGTGACCCAATCCGGTGGAGGCCGGCCCCATGGGTGAGGCAGAACAAAGAGTTTATTGAATACACTGCAGGGGAGCAGTGGGTGGGCAGGACAGCACGAGGGACAGGGAGGGAGAGACTATCTGCCAGGAGGCGGGCGTGCGGGGCTGCAATTAAAGGGGGAAAGTGAGGAGGTATGGGAATGTAGGGAATTTTCCTTTTTTGGTACCCGTGTCCGGGTGTAAGTGGCCCATTGGGCAGCTAGGGCTTATGGCTATTTTGGGGTGGGTCACCTGATCGGCCTGTTTGTATTCAGCCAGGGGGCTGGGGGTGACTGTGGGCCCTCTACCTTCTCCAGGTTTCCATGGCTCAAGTTGGCTGCCTAAAAGCGGCCTCTACAGAGTGGGCCCCGCACTTCTCTGAGGTGTGGTCTTTAGTCTGTGGCTCTGCTGGTTCATTCAGAGTTGGGGCAGTCGTGCTGGACAGGCTGGGGTTCCCACCTGCGCACAGTAAAGCAGGAGCGGAGAGCACAGCTTGAAGCTGAAGGTGAGGGCATGACGGTGTGGGGGCTCCGGAGTGCTGGGGTCAGCATCTGCAGGACTGAGCTGGGGGGGTAGGTGATGATCTGAGAATGGGGTGTTGAGAGGAAATGCCAGAGTAGGGGTGAAGGGGGACAGTTACAGATGGTGACAGGGTCAAGGGCATAACTGGGGCAGAGGACGAGGTCATTGGCAGGAAGAAAAGGTCAAGACTGAGGAGCAGGGAGTTGAAGGGTGGTCACAGGAAATTGAGACCACCAGGAATTCAGACCTGGCGCAGCGATGGGGCGATGCCCACAGCAAGGGCTGGTGTTGGTGGTGGGCACAGCGGATGGCTGGTGTCAGCTGGGACTCCTGCAAAGAGGAGTGGGGAAGGGGCTGCAGGCCATAGTGAGGAACAGGGCAGATGGGTACCCCTTTCCAGGCCAGGGGGCTGAGGTAGTTTCAGAATTGGGGAATCAAGAGCAGGGTCAGAAGTCCTCTTGTTGCTGCTTCTCTGATCAAGCCTGTCTCTTCCTTCCTTCCCAGCTCAGCCAGGTTCTCAGGAGGTGGGGCCCCCACCGTGTCCTTGCCAATTCTCCATGGGGGGACCTCTGCTGAGCTCGCAGTGGTCTCTGTATCCTTCTCTTTTAAAAACACAGGAAGGGGGCGCCTGGGTGGTTCAGTCATTGGGCATCTGCCTTCGGCTCAGGTCATGATCCCGGGGTCGTGGGGTCGAGGCCCCCCCCCCGCCCCGAATTGGGCTCACTGCTCCTCGGGAAGCCTGCTTCTCCCTCTCCCACTCCCCCTGCTTGTGTCCCTCTCTCGATGTGTCTCTCTCTGTCAAATAAATAAATAAAATAAAATCTTAAAACACACACACACAGAGGAGGGCTCGTTCTTTGAAAAGGGTCACCTGGGCAGTGGGAGGTACACCCGCGAGGCGGTGTCTTGACACTGTACTTAGTTCAAAGCCTTTTCCATTTCCCTGGATGCCCAGGTGCATCCTCAAGGCTGGCGCCCTGGGCCTCTGTGGCCCAGCCACATGTGCTGTCCAGGCTCGTGTCCTGCTAATTATTAGGGACTTGGTATCTAACTGGATGTTTTCAATGGGATCTGTGTCCTTTGTCCCGTGAGCTGTTGCATGGTCCCATCATGATTGACCTCAGGACCACTTTGTCGTGTTTATCGTACATGTTTTGCCCAGCTGATCATCTGTTTTCTGGTTTTGTAGGCTTTGTTTTGTTTTGCCCCTCAGTGCAGACATTTTGAAGATCTAGTGCAACTGGATTTGTCAGTTTTCCTTTTCGTTTCTGGATTTTGTGTCATGTTTAGAAAGGCTTTCCCCTGTGCTGGGATCAGACAGATATTTTTCCCTTCTTCCTGATATCCCTGCGGCTTTATTCTTCCTTATGGCTGTGTCTCTGATGAGTCTGGAGTGGGATTTTTTTTTTTTTTTAAGATTTTATTTATTTTGGTGGGGGAGCAGAGGGTGAGGGAGAGAATCTCCAGCAGACTCCACGCCAAGCACAGAGCTCTACGTGGGGTTCGATCCACAACCCTGAGATCATGACCTCAGCTGAAATCAAGAGTCGGATGCTTCACCAACAGAGCCACCCAGGTGCCCCTGGAGTTGATTTTGGGGTGAGGAGAGAGGTAGATCCTATCCTGTTTTTCTGGGCGCTTCCCTGCCATCTGTAGCCACGCATTGAAGTGGTGCTCCCTGGTGGCCCTGTGTGGCCCTACTGTGCCCCCTACAGTGGCCACCCTAGTCCTCCCATGTGCATCTCTGTTGGCCCCTCTCCTGGATGCTCTGTCCTGGGCTTCCTGGTGCCAGTTTGCCCAGGGCACTGCTCAGACCTACTTCCAAGGGCCCTCCTTCGTCTCTCTTCTGCTCACTTGCCCTTTCCCTGCATCTGACAACCTGTCCCATCCTCATCCTGTTACTCTTGTCTTCTCCTATCCACTCCCTCCTGGGTAGGTGTGTGGGTCCCTGTGCCTCTTCTGTGAAGTTGCTCTCACCCCCCATCTGATCACATCAGTCATTTGTCTGAAAGCTTCTGTGGCTCCCACAGCCTGTGGGTAGAGTCCAGCTCCTCAGCTGGGGACAGAAGATGCTCCTGGAGCTGACTGTGGCACATGCTGTCCTTGCTGGTTCGGACCTGATAGCCAACAGGAGTGCTGACACCTGTTCTCCCAGAACAGAGAGCTCTTACAGGTTAGAGCCTAGAAGAGGGTTACCTTGCATGGCTCCCAAGTCCAACAGAAGTGACCCAAAGTGTGCATTCCCCATCCGTCTGCCTCTCTGAACCCCACTGTGACCACTTCTGGTCTTTTTGTGTCTTTCTTGTGTTTCTTAGGTACATAAAAATGTATGTTCTTATTTTATTCCTTCTTTACACAAAAGGTAGTGTACCATAAACAGACTTTATATCTTTTTTCTTCACTGAACAGCACTTTTTTTTTTTAAGATTTATTTATTTGGGTGCCTGGGTGGCTTAGTCAGTGAAGCGTCTGCCTTCAGGTCAGGTCATGATCCCAGGGTCCTGGCATTGAGCCCCACATTGGGCTCCCTGCTCAGCGAGGAGTCTGTTTCTCCCTCTGCTCCTCACCCCTGCTCATGCTCTGTCTCTCTCAAATAAATAAATAAAATCTTTTTTCTTTTAAAGATTTTATTTATTTATTTGACAGAGAGAGCGGGGGAGAGCAGGAACAGAGATAGAGGGAGCAGGGGGAGAGGGAGAGGGAGAAGCAGGCTTTCCGCGGAGCAGGGAGCCCGATGCGGGGCTCGATCCCAGGAACCTGGGATCATGACCTGAGCCGAAGGCAGATGCTTAACAACTGAGCCACCCAGACGCCCCTCAAATAAATAAATAAAATCTTTAAAAAGAAGACAACCAAGAATTATTTATCTGAGAGAGAGAGAGCGCACGTGTGAGTGGGAGGAGGGGCGGAGGGAGAGGGGGAATCCCAAGCCGACTGCACTGAGCATGGAGCCCGACGTGGGGCTCAATGCCACAGCCCCGAGATTGTGATCCGAGCTGAAATCAAGAGTCAGGTGCAACCAACTGAGCCTCCCAGGTGCCCCTGAACAAACACTATTTCTTAGCGACCATTCCATGATGGTGCACAGGAAGCTCTTCATAAGCCCCTCGGGTCTTACTTAGTTAGGCCCTGTGACAGACAGAAAGGTCATTTGCAGTGTTTTCTGTCATAAAGGCTGTTGGAACAGGGGCCAGCCCTGGGGGGCTGCTGGTGAGCGCGCCCGGGGGGGTGGCCGCTCTGTGCTCCGCCGCTGCCCCCGTGGGGGGGTGCCCGGGGTAGCGCCCGCAGGTCCGCACCTGCTGCTCTCAGAGCATGCCCTGGGAGGTCCGGCTGTGGGCTTGCAGCTCCGGTGCCTCCTTCCTTCTCCTCACGGGTGCCGGGCCTGGCCTCGCTCACTGATGCACATCCTGCTCCTCGGCGGACGGTAGGGCCTGTCCTCAGTCCCCTCCCGTCCCCCGTCCCTGCCCCCAGTGCAGAGTCGAGTAGAGCAAGGGAGCTGGGAGGGAGGAGAGCTTGTTGAGTGACCGGAGCAAGCACGCCAGTCAAGGGGGTGGGGCTGCCTCTTCACAGCCTGGCGCTGTCATGTCTTAGGGTCTCTGGGCATCTGGTCCTTCCCTGACTGGGTGGTGCGGGCCATGGGGCACCTCGGGCCTGAGCTTGTCCACTCCATAGCTGCACCGAGCTGTGCCAGGCCTGGCCCCCCGACCAAAGGCTCCTCTTGCAGGGGCCAGCACGTGGTTAGGACAGGGACTGTGCCCTTAACAAGCTTGTCCTCTAGTGGAGGAGACAGGCCAGGACAGATAGTGCCCTTGTGCCTGGTGTCCAGTGCCCAGCCTCCGCTGCTCGGGAAGCTGCCATGGGGCACGTGTGCCCGCGGGGGTCTGGGTCCTTGGTGGGATGGGAGTCTTCCAAGGTGAGCCAGTCGGGAGTGGGGGAGGGTGAGCACATGGGATAGGTGCTAGGGGTGAGCCCTGGAATGGGGGCCGGGCTCCGGGGGCCCTTGCTGCGTGTGAGTCCTGCATCACCCTCTGTTTGCACTGATGGATAAACCTATGTCTCTGGGACGCCCGCCCTAACTTGGGCAGTGTCAGCTCTGCATCAGGTTTCAGGGAGGGGTCACAGCACCTCACCCACAGCATTCAGATGACCTGACCTTGTTACTCTGTAGAATGGCAATATGTACTTTCCCAGAGTGAGGGGTGTCTAGAGATTTTCTCATTTTTTGCTATTGTAGATAATGCTGCAAATAAAACCAGCTCTTTTGATTGCAAGTTATAGGAGCCTACTCCAAAAAGCCAAGCACAGCTTCACATTTGGGGGGTGGGAAGTCCCCAGAACCAGAGGGAAGGCGGGGGGTGGGCCTGCTTGGGCCTGATGCAGCCTGGGCTGCCCCAGGTTCCATCCTCAATCTTTTCCTCTCTCTGAACAAGGCCATGGGTGAGTAAAGCGACACCGCCCCTCCCAGGCTCCGGGTTCTCGTTACACCGTCGCTAATCCTCACACAGGGGATACTAGGGTGGGCATGAGGGGTGATGTGGTGGAGTGGTTAACAGGGGACTTTGGATGTAGGCATGGCTTCAGTTTCCCTGTGTAGCAAATGGGATAATGACAGAGACCTGCTGGGAGGCTGTGACATTGGGTGTCGCAGGAGCATGGATCTGTTCCTCCTGGGCTGGGGTCTGGGGACTGGGCCTCCGTCCCAGAAGCCAGGGGCCCCAGCAGCACTCTCAGCACAGTCTTTGGGGATGACCCAGGGCTGTGGCCACTGTCCTTCCAGGAGGCTGCTCCCACCTCAGTCCCATACTCTTGTGCAGCTTACATGGGCTCGGAGCTGAAACCTGGAAAAAATCGCCCAGATTTTCTGTTTGACATTCCAGCCAGACTTGGGGGAAGGATTTGTGAACAAGGTGGGAGAGGCCCTGCTTACCACCCCCTGCCCCTCTGTGGCCTGGGTGTGGTGCACTGGCCATTCCGTGGGACCCCACTATGTCATCTTGGCCTTGGTGGCTCAGTTGAGGGTTGAGTCTTTCACTTCTGGTGGGCTTTTCCTGGACTGTGGCTGGGAGGAGGCAGCTGAGTGAGGCCTGGGGAAGGATGTCAGCTGGGGCCCAGGGGCCTGGGGCCCAGAAGGCTTAGGGCTGAGCCTGGAGGGGCCACCCCTCAATGGAGACTGTCCTGGGATCGGGCGTCCACTGCGGTGTTTCCCTGGCACTCCCAGGGTTACCTTAGGGTCACCTTGGGCTCAGAGAAAGTCATCAGCAGCCCAAGGACCTGCCCAAAGTTACAGGGAGACTGCCCTTAGGCATCTTCCAGCAAGGAGCACTGCTACAGGGGCCCAAAGCAGACCCAGGGCTTCAGGAGGGTGGGCCCACCAGAGTCAGGGGCTGAGGGCCCGAGTAAGCTGCCACAGCCCAAACCAGGAGACCAGCGTCTCCACTGTGGGCTGGCCAGGATTCTTCCCATTGTGGCTGGGTTGGGGGAGGGGATGCTGAGGCTCTCCAGATCCTGCTTCGTGATGAATTTTCATGGATGGCCTTCAAAATGAGTAAACCAAAAGGCACGTAGAGCTGCTTGCTCTTTTTGATTGTTTTCTGGAGGACATGGGCATCAGAACCTCTTTTAATCCATAAAGTGCTGTGGACGACACCTTCTAAATCTGGCTGAACTTAACACAGTCAGGTGGGGCTTTGCTGCCGGCGCCCGACTTTAAGAAGTGAAACATCCTGTGACCCTGTGAGCCCACTCTGCCGGGGAGCCTGGGCCTGGGGGTCCCCTCCCCTTGCCACGGCTGGAGACGGAGTGCCTTGCTCCTTGCTTATGGTCCCTTGGGGTGGGTTGTTCAGGTCAGCTCTCCTGGAAGGCCCGGAGAGGTGAAGGTCACACCTTGTGTGTGGGGTTGCCTGCTCCCTGGGGGTGGAGAGGGGCTGGAGGGGAGGGGGCTGTGAGCGGCTAGGAGGGAAGGAGAGGCTTGCAGAGTGGGTGAGGCTCTGCCATGCCCTGCGTTTGCAGTTTGTAGCCTGCACAGCCCTCAGGGCAGTTCCGGGAGTGCCCAAGGAGAAGGTGACCTTGTGCAGTGCATCCTGGGGGCAGGCGGGTCAGCGATGCCGTGGAGGACCAGGGCCTTGAGAGGCTTGCAGAAAACAGCTCCCAGAGGCTGGCACCTGGGCCCTGGAGAGGCAGCCTCACGGGGAAGGCCCGCAGCCCGCGCAGCCCTCCTTGCTCCCTGCTCTGAGCCGCGCTGCCCTTTCTGGGAACCCTGAGTGTGTGAGCCAGAGCGGGGGTGGGGCAAGCGCCCCTGCCAGGAATGTTGTCCAGCAGTGCTGACTGTGGGCTGGAGATGGGCCTCGTCGGGGTGGGGCAAGCCATCTCACCTGCGGGCCTGCCCCACCTGGAGCTGGCCTTGACAAGCTTCCCATTCCTCCTCCACAGGCTAGTGGGAGCCACCTGCTGTCTGCAGCCTGACCAACTGCTCTTCAGAAGGAGGCACTCCGGAGACACGGCTGCCAGGCCTGCCGTGCCCTTGGCACCCTGGCTGCTCAGACAGTCTCACTGCTGGGCACTGGGGGCCGAGACCGCAGGACTCTGAGGGCACACCCTGCCCTGGCGTCTCTGTGGCTAGGGCGCCGCCCTCTGGCCACACCTCCCTGTTAGCACTGATGCACTGACCCTGGAAGACTGATGAGAGAGGGGAGGGAAGGCCAGGCCATGGCTGCTCCCAGACCCCAGCCAGGATCCTGAGGTCTGGGGGGGGAGGGGGCTTCCAGAACTCCCAAGGGCTCCCAGGGGCCTCTGCTCATTGCCTTGCCCTCCCTTCGCCCTCACTGAAGTGCTGGGACACGGCAACGTTGTTATCTGGGTAATTAGCTTCAGACCCTGGACTGAGGCTGGCCAGGGCCTGGGCTGCTTCCCACAGGCTGCGCACCCTGACCGCAAGAGGGAGGTGAGGCCCTGCCCGCTGAGCAGCCGAGGTGTCAGGGCTCTTGAGAGGCAGGCTGTGGGCACCCTCCCACCCAGAAAGGTGCCCTTTCTGCCTGGGGCCCCTGTCCCTCAGGACTGCCTGGTCCTGGTCACGGCGTGGGGCCTTGTGACCTAGCCTTGCCCGGGGCAGAGGGCACCTCCAAGCCTCAGGGAGGGGATGCCCCCACGGGTGCTGGTCCAGCCTGCTGCCCCACTCCTGAGGCCCAGTCTGGCCCCTGTGCTCCCCGGTCTGGTGCCCCGAGCCACCCCCCCGGCAGGTAGCCCCCGCCATGGCCGAGCACCTGGATCTGCTGGCAGAGATGCCCATGGTGGGCAGGATGAGCACGCAGGAGCGGCTCAAGCATGCACAGAAGCGGCGTGCCCAGCAGGTGAAGATGTGGGCCCAGGCTGAGAAGGAGGCCCAGGGCAAGAAGGGCCATCGGGAGCAGCCATGGAAGGAGGCAGCCCGTGGCAGGCCACAGAAGCGGGTCCTCTTCCCTCCCAGTGTCACCCTTCTAGAGGCTGCTGCCCGAAATGACCTGGAAGAAGGTGAGCGTGGCTGAGCCCCGGGGCACAGTGCCATCCTGTGGAGGCCCAGGGGCTGGCCTGGCATCCTCAGGGGCATGCTCTAAGTGGCGGGCCACCTGAGGCTAGCCCGTGATGGGGCAGCATGCACAGGGTGCTGCTGCAGGGGTGAGGCTGACGGGGGGTTGAGCAGGGGCATCGGGCAAGCCCACAGGAGCCTGGACAAGTGCCCAGGGCTTCGTCAGGTGGGCTGGGAGTGGGTGCTGGGCGATGATCAGGAGAGTCCTGGCCACCACCTGCTTGGGTCCTCAGTCTCCACCTCTGTAAAGGAGGACGGTAGCGCCCCACCTCAGCAGGTTAGAGCGCGGGGGCAGGGGCCCCCCACAGGCCAGCCCCCTTGACACCTGCCTCAGGCCCCCTCTTTGACTTCTTCCTCCCCATCAGGACCTTCCTGGCTAGATGACAGGCCTGAGCTTTTGGCAGGCTCCTCATTCCTCCCCGGCAACCCTGTGTGCTCACAGCCCCTCTCTCTCCTGGAGAGGCTCTGGAGGGCTCTTCCTGCTTTCCTCCAGGGCAGAGGCTGGGGTGCAGAGGGCAAGGAGGGGCGGGCAGTGCCTCAGGGCAGGGAAAGTAGAGGAGGGTGTGGTGGGCGTGCCGCAGGCCATGGCTGTGGGAAGGAGGGTGAGTCCTCCTGTTGCCTGTGGGGCACAGTCTGAGAGGGCCAGGCCGTCAAGGAGGTCCACGGTGACCTTGGCGACAGCCTGGGCCCACTGAACGATGAGGACAGGGACTAGCTCTGCTGAGGGGAGACCCTGGAGGGGACAGGCCTGGATGCCTTGGGCCCACACTGCGGGCCTGCTCTGGGCTGGGGCATGTGTAGGGTTCAAACGCTCTGCTAGTGGAAAAGGCTTGGGGGAGCATGGGACCCAGTGAGGGTATTGTTGGGGGAGGGTGCCAGAACCCCGGCCGGGGACTGTCCTCAGGAGCCTGAGGCTTGGAGTGTCGGGATTCAGGGGGATGGGTCCTGCTTGATGCTGGAGGCAGGAGCATGCTGTGTATGTGGACTTGGGGCAGACAGAGACCCAGTGCCCGGCTCTTGAGCCCTCAGCCTGGGCTCGGGGGTCCCTCTGGCCCCCTGCACCTCTGTCCTCCTCGGTATTCCCTGCTCCCAGCTGCAGCACAGCGGTCAGCCCGGGTACCCTCAGGTACCCTGCACCCCGACTAGAACAGTGTTGGCCTGTGGCCGGACCTCTCTCTGCGCTCTTACCACACTCCCTCCTCCCCCTTCTCACAGTCCGCCAGCTCCTTGAGAGTGGGGTCAGCCCCGACCTGGCCAATGAGGATGGCCTGACGGCCCTGCACCAGGTCAGCCATGCCGGGCGGGGAGGGGGTGGGAGAGGAGGGGGCGCTGGCCTGGGCTCTGGCACTCAGGCTCTGTGGTTTGTAGAGCTGCATCGATGACTTCCGGGAGATGGTGCAGCAGCTCCTAGAGGCTGGGGCCAAGGTCAATGCCTGCGACAGTGAGAGCTGGACACCCCTGCATGCTGCGGCCACCTGTGGCCACCTGCACCTGGTAGAGCTGCTCATTGCCCGGTAGGGCCCCGTCAGTGTGGCCAGAGTGGGCGTTTGTATCAGGAAGGGGCTGCAGTTGGGTCAGGAGAGGCAGGACCTTCCTTGCAGACAGGAGTTCATCCTGAGACACAGCCCAGGTGTCTCCTCTGCAGGAAGCATGCTTGGCCCTTGCTTCATGTGTTTCCACTCACCTTTGCTTACCCTGACTTCACCCTGGCATGGAGATCAGGGCCTGGGCAGAGGCTGCAGACACAAGGGAATGAGCATGTACTCGGAGAAGTGTGGTGGTTCTCCTGGGCGCATCCTCCTGCCAAGCCCCCTTAGGAGTTTGGGAACTCCTCGAGGGTGGGCCTTGGCCTCTAGCTCTGGTCTCCCTGGGGTCTGACCGACATGCCCTTCTGGCCAGAGTGATGAGGGCAGCACTGGCAAAGACGGAGGGGGCACCTGGCCATGGACGGGGCCTTTGACAAGGAGGCTGGAGCAGGGCAGGGCTTCTTGGTGAACGGGAGGGGTGGTCGGCTTTACCAGCGTCCAGGAACTCCCCCCACTGCCACGGCCCCTCAACTCTGACCCCCACAGCAGAACAGATGGTCAGGGGCTCAGGCTCTCCTTGGTGTGGTCTAGGTGCTGATGGTGGGTGTGTGGGTGGTTGGCAGTCTCTTCCCTTCACACACACATGCTGTAGAGTGGGCACCCACCTTTGTGTTCTGCGCTCCTCTGCAGCTCCCTGTCCTCCCCCTGGCCGTGCCTCTGCTTGAGCCTTGTTCCCTGCAGCTCTCTCCTGGCATCCAGGCTCTCCTCCTTCCTCTACTTTTTGCTCCCTGAGGCTCCTAGAGTCCTGGCACCCCCTCCTGGCTGGTGGGCCCACTGTGTGGGTTGACAGGGGTGCATGGGTGTGGAACCTGGAGCTCAGACACGGGTGGAGACTGGGGGGTGGCCTAACTGGCTTGAGGGCAGGATCCAGAGCTGAGGGGCATCAGGGGCCTGGGCCGCCTCCATCTGTGACCCGCACTGTCCTGGAGAGCAGCCCCAGGCTGAGGGCCTCCGCAGAGGGTGGACTAGAGGCCTCCCTGGGAGAGAAAGGCTCTGTGGCCAAAGCCCCTGTCCATTCTTCTTGCAGTGGTGCCGACCTCCTGGCCGTCAACACTGATGGGAACATGCCTTACGACCTCTGTGAGGATGAGCAGACGCTGGACTGCCTGGAGACAGCCATGGCCAGTAGCGGTGAGTGGGACCCCGCTCGCCCACGCAGGGTGCCTGGGGCGCCAGCTGAGCTCGCTGCCCTTCAGGCGTCACCCAGGACCGCATTGAGGGGGCCCGGGCGTTGCCAGAGCTGTGCATGCTGGACGACATCCGCAGCCTGCTGCAGGCGGGAGCCGACATCGATGGCCCCCAGGACCATGGGGCCACACTGGTGAGGATGGGCCACGTGAGGTGCAGGTGGGGAGGCTGCTGCTGGAGGGGCACGGCGGGGACTCAGGGCTGAGCGCTTTGCCCGTAGCTACACATCGCGGCCGCCAGTGGGTTTGGCGAGGCAGCTGCCCTGCTGCTGGAACACCGGGCCAGCCTGAGCGCCAAGGACCAGGACGGCTGGGAGCCGCTGCACGCTGCAGCCTACTGGGGCCAGGTGAGTGCGGGGTGGGGGGCGGCCGGCCCGGCGGGGGCGGGGCTGCCCTGGCTCCTGGCCCCGGGCCCTTCAGCAGCCCGGGCTCCCCGGCCCTCAGGTACATCTGGTGGAGCTGCTCGTGGCACACGGGGCCGACCTGAACGGGAAGTCTCTGACGGGCGAGACGCCTCTCGGTGAGCTGGGGCCGCCTCTGCCAGTGTAGAGGGTGGGTGAGAGGGCACCGCTGACCCCCCGCCCACTTCTCCTAGACGTGTGCGGGGATGAGGAGGTGCGGACCAAGTTGCTGGAGCTGAAGCACAAGCACGACGCGCTCCTGCGCGCCCAGGGCCGCCGGCGCTCTCTGCTGCGCCGCCGCACCTCGAGCGCGGGCAGTCGAGGGTGAGCGCCCGTGGCCGATCCTAGTGTCTCGCCCTGGCCGGCAGGCAGCCCGCCCACACCCCCACCTCCCCCCGCTCTGCCCAGCCCTGGCCCCTGCTGACGTGGCTGCAGAGTCCGCAGGGCGAGTGGCACCCGCCCCCCACCCTCATTGTGCCCTCCCGCAGGAAGGTGGTGAGGAGGGTGAGCCTGACCCAGCGCACCAGCCTGTACCGCAGGGAGCATGCCCAGGAGGCCATCGTGTGGCAGCAGCCACCGCCCACTAGCCCAGAGCCGCCCGAGGAGGACGAGGATGGCCAGACGGACGCGGAGCTGCGACCCGTGCCCGACGAGGTGAGCCCCCCGCCGTCCACCTCCAGCATGGTGGCTGTGGGCCTGGGCGCTACCCTCTGTGTGTGGCCTGACCTCGGCGCCTCATTTCTCCCACCACCCTGGGCCCAGTGCAGCAAGCTCATTTCTGCCCCCTGACTCCCATCCAGCCAGGGGCCCACGGCGGCCAAGGGAGGCCGGAGAAGGCCTTCCTGATGGCCTCTGAGGCCCATGCTTCCCCAGCAGGACGACGACCCCGAGTCGGCCAGGCCGCACAATGGCCGAGTTGGAGGCACCCCAGGGCAGCACCTGCACTCCAAGCGGCCGGACCGGAGCATCTCCTACCAGCTGAGCCCCCTGGAGAGCAGCACCCCCGATGCCCTGGTCCGGGCCAAGGCCCACCACACGCTGGCAGAGCTGAAACGCCAACGAGCCGCTGCTAAGGTGCAGCATCCCCTGCCTGAGGGACGTGAGGCCCCTGAGCCTGGCTTGCCTGCGGACGCCGAGAGCCCCCAGCCGGAGTGCAGCTCCGGGGCTGGTGGAGACCCGCCCCTGCTGAAGCTCACAGCACCCTCAGAGGAGGCCCCCATGGAGAAGAGGCCCTGCTGCCTGCTCATGTGAGGGGCTGGCACCCAGAGTCCCAAAGTCCTGTTGTCAGGCCCCGCTGGAGGCTGCCGCGGGGCCCCTGCTCTGGAGACCCCGGTGTGTGCCCTGGTGCTGCTGCTGGGGGATAGCGCGTGCAGGGCCTCCCCTGTTCCCCTCATCCGAGGGTGCCAGCTTCCTTGCTCAGGGATGAACCCCTGGCAGAAGCCCTCCTGGGGGGGTTACCTGGCTGCAGAGACCTAGTTTCATCGTATGACTCTTGATAAAGGGCTGTTCTGCCACCTGCCTTGTGTGTGTGTCAGCAGGGCCCCTGTCCTGAGAGTGGGGAGCTGTTGTGTTGCTGCTTCTGGATGTGCCTGTCCCTCTTCCGGGGGCCTGTAGGGGCTTGCTTGTGGCTGCCTGGCCCTGCGTGGGAGTGAGGCCCCCGGCCGCGGGGCAAGAAGCCTGGCCTGCACTGCAGCCTGCCTCCCTGCCTTCCCAGTCTCCTGGAGGCTCCTCTGTAACTCCTTCCTTTCCTGGGAGGAGCCGGGAGCTCCGGAAGGACATTCCTTGGGAGTCAGGGCTGGGGGTATCCATGCCAGAGGGGCAGGGATCCTGGCTTGGAAGGGGAGGGGGCTTTCCACAAGACTCTTGAGCCGCAGAGAGGAGAATCCGTACAAGGCTGGAGTCAGGAACCTCCCTGGGGGAAGAGTCCCCCGTTGCTGGCATGTAGCCCTGGTCCTGGGGCCTGGCTGCCAGCCTCCAACTGGGCTGGCAAAGGGGGCCAGTGGTTGGCAGCCCAGATTCTGAGCCGGCTGGGCACAATGTGTCAGGGTGACAGGGGCCCCTTAGGGGCCTCAAGTGGGAGGGCTGGGGGCACTGCTAGCTCATTTGTCCATAGTGGGCAGCTCTGCATGGCCACCAGTGCTGGTCACCTTCCCCTCCCCAGTGGGTACTGACCCAGTCAGCCCCGTGTCTGCAGGGCCCACCCTTTCCTGAGCATCATTGGTTGGAGGGGTGTTCTCAGCAGGGCTGGGGAGGGCCAGGGGATGGGCCGCAGGTTAAATTTAGTGTGTGGGGCGGTGCAGCCGCCAAGGTCCACCTGTTAACACTTGGGCCTTGCTGCCAGGGGTGGGAGGGGCCTGGCTCTGCCTGGGGCTGGGACCGTATAAACCTGTGCTCTGGCCTGGGCGTGGCATAGGCCGCCCTCAGGCCTGACCAGCTGCCCACAGCCTCTCTGAGGGCTGGCTCCTTGACCTTCCGCTCAGAGTCAGATGTCAGCAGCTGGGGTAGCCACCCCTGGGCATGGCCTATCAGCTCCCTTCAGGGCCTGGGGAGGTGGGGCCCCGAGGGCCTATCACAGCTCGCTTCCCACTATCTCTACCAATCAGGAGCAACAGGGGAGGGGAGCTTAGGTCACCCTGCCTGTGGTGTGGCCCCAAGGGCAGCTCCAGGCTGGCGCATGGTGAAAGGGCACAACGGCAGCCCAGAGCAGCCGAGGTGTCCGAGGGCCCAGAGCCACCCTACCCTGTCATGCAACAACCCAACCCAGAGACTCCGGCCTCCACGAATTGCTGATCTGGGACCAAGGTCCAACCGCAGGGCTCCTGCAGCCTGTGGGCCATGGTTGCCAGCCCAGGAGGGGCTGGCCAGATGGAACCCCGCATCTGAGCTTTCGCTCCCTTCTCCCAGTAACGCCAGGATTCTGTAGAGGCCTGACTCAGTTACCTGGGAGACAGGCCTGCTGGCCCAAGCAAAGATGGGGGGCCTGAGAGGGCTAGGCCTTGGCAGAGCCGTGCTGGGGTAAATCTCCAGGGGCCCCAGCTCCATTTCCCCTGGGGGTTTAGCTCTGCCCAGCTTTGCCAACCCCTCCGGGCACTCAGCGCACTTCCCCTCCCCCAGGCCCAGTCCCTCAGAGCTTCTTGAACCTTCTGTCTGTCCCTACCCCCCATGTAGGTCTCCTGCTCCCCGGTCATGGGGACACTGGGCGGGCACCGGGCCTCGCCCCAAGCCCCGCCTGCCTCCTCATGCCCTCCCTATGGCTCCCTGGGGCAGAGCTGTGCCCAGATGGGTGGGGCGGGGCCCAGCGGCCCCGACTTCTTCTTCAGCCTTTTCTGTCCCTTTCAGTGGGGCCAGCAGGCTGCAGCGAAGAGGGTGCCCTTTACCTTGAGCCCCTCTACCCAGGCTCCCTCTTCCCAGCCCTGGCCCACTGAGTCTGGACCCGGCTTCCCTTATCCCCACTTCTGAATCCTGCCGTGTCCTGACCTTCCTGCCTGGTCTGAGTAGGGTCATGGCCTTGAGGGCAGGTGACCGCAGCCAGGTTGCAATGAACGGGCTGAAGGAGAAGGTGCTGACGCTGGACACCATGAACCCGTGTGTCCGGAGGGTGGAGTACGCAGTGCGCGGTCCCATTGTGCTGCGTGCCCTGGAGCTGGAGCAGGAACTGCGCCAGGTATGGCCCTGGGCCCCGCCACTGCCCTCCAGCTGCACCTGGACAGCTGAGTCAGACCCATTCCCACAGTCACACGGGACAAGGACCTGCCAGAGTGATAGACGGCCCATTCTCACTGCCTGTGCCCCCTCCCTCCCAGGGGGTAAAGAAGCCCTTCACTGAGGTCATCCGTGCCAACATCGGGGATGCACAGGCCATGGGGCAGAAGCCCATCACCTTCCTGCGTCAGGTGAGGCTCAGCATGGCTCTGGGCTCCTCCCCAGTCAGCCCAAGTGCTCTGGCTCAGTGTCCGATGCTCCCAGGTCCTGGCCCTCTGTGTCCACCCTGATCTCCTGAACAGCCCCGACTTCCCAGAGGATGCCAAGAGAAAGGCTGAGCGCATCTTGCAGGCGTGTGGGGGACACAGCCTGGGTAAGTGCCAGTGCCCAAACCGGCCAAAGCCCCAGAGAGGAGCAGGCAGGAGGCCCTCCCAGGGGAGGGGTGGGCTCTGCTGCTGGAAGGGGGCGGAGGTACTCTGGAGGACTGCTAAGGAACCTCTCGGGTCCTCTTCTCCTCCCCGTCCCGCCTTGCCCCCTGGCCCAGGGGCCTACAGCGTCAGCTCCGGCATCCAGCTGATCCGGGAGGATGTAGCTCGGTACATCGAGCGTCGCGACGGAGGCATTCCCTCAGACCCCAACAACATCTACCTGTCCACCGGGGCCAGCGACGCCATTGTGGTAGGCCAGGGCCAGGGCAGGAGGACACCAGGGCTCTTTTTGTGCGGCTGGGCGGACCTTGCTCCTCCTGGCACTGTGGTTCCGGGCGGGGCGGGGAACAGGTGCAATCCCTGTGGGCCCCACCAACCTTGCCTCCCCATCCCTACAGACGGTGCTGAAGTTGCTGGTGGCCGGAGAGGGCCCCACCCGCACAGGTGTGCTCATCCCCATCCCTCAGTACCCGCTGTACTCAGCGGCGCTGGCCGAGCTCAACGCTGTGCAGGTGGACTACTACTTGGACGAAGAGCGCGCTTGGGCACTCGACGTGGCCGAGCTGCGGCGCGCCCTGTGCCAGGCGCGTGGTCATTGCTGCCCACGCGCACTCTGCATTATCAACCCTGGCAACCCCACTGGTGCGCCGCCCATCCCCCCAGCCTTGCCGCTTCCCCCTCCCAGCCGGGGTCATTGCGCTCTCCCTCCCCGC
>NC_138372.1:170619041-170669104 GCF_054177405.1 Leptonychotes weddellii
TCGATCATGCGACACGGCGCCAGGTCTGATCAGCCCACCTCCGCGGCCGCAGGAGAGGCAGGTGGTGCTGGCCGAGCTGGCGGCGAAGGCGAAGCTCACGGAGCAGGTTTTCAACGAGGCTCCCGGCATTCGCTGCAACCCGGTGCAGGGTGCCATGTACTCCTTCCCTCGCGTGCAGTTGCCCCCGCGCGCCGTGCAGCGCGCTCAGGTAGGTCGGGCCCAGGTAGGTCGGGCCGACTGGCGACTGGCGTGAGGGCAGGCGAGCTAGGCCCGAGGGCGGGGGGGGGGGGGGAGGGGGCGTGGGCGCCGAGGCTGGGCGCCCAGTCCTGACCGCCCCGCCCGGCCCGACCGCCCCCAGGAGCTGGGCCTGGCTCCAGACATGTTCTTCTGCATGAGCCTTCTGGAGGAGACCGGCATCTGCGTGGTGCCCGGGAGTGGCTTTGGGCAGAGGGAAGGCACCTACCACTTTCGGTGAGGCCCAGCCCCTCATGGTTTAGCCCGGCAGCCCCCAACACCTTTGCTTACCTCCCTCTCCCTTTTAGGATGACCATTCTGCCCCCCATGGAGAAGCTGCGGCCTCTGCTGGAGAAGCTGAGCCAGTTCCACGCCAAGTTCACCCGAGAGTACTCCTGAGGCGCCCCCCCTCCCCTCCCTCTTCCCGGACAGGGTGGGCAGGCAGGTCCCACCCTGGACTTACCATGGCCAGGGCCCTGGGGGGCTCTGGAGCCCTCTGGACTTGCTCCTGCTGCCTGTGGGGCTGGGCCCCTGCCTTTCTGCAGGCCCCTAATAAAGCTGTGAAGCAGCCTGACTACATGGAAGCGGGCTGTGTGCACACCTGTATGAGCCTCCCCTGCCTTTGTCCACTCCTGACTTCCTTTCTGAGCTGGGGCTCCTTGCAGGCCTGGAGACCCAGCCCAGCAGGACATTTGTCCGCCTCCAGGAGGAGCAGTCAAGGAGGGCTCCCAGAGGAGGCGACATTACTGCAGATGCAGCACCTCTCACGGGCTGGGTCTCCGCTGTGGTCTCTGGTCTTGGGGCCGACACTGGCAAACGTCACATAAAAATTAGGAAGAGCAAGAGGTGTGAAGGAAGCCACTAGGTTGGGAATGAAGCTGGACAAAGAAGCATGGGAGCTGAGTTCCAGGGGTGGCCACATCCGAAAAAGTAGTCTAAGGAAGACACAGAGCCAGGTGGCCTGGCTCCCCTTCCTGTACCGCTGGCCTCTCCCCTGCTGGGCAGCACAGGGATCACACTGAGCTGTGAGATGGAGCTGGCTGGGTGGGTGAGCAGCCGGAAGTGGAGTCACAGTGACGACTCAAGGAGGGAGTCTTGGTTTTCCTCCTAAATGGGCAGATGGCACGGTGCTGCTACCTGAGGCTGCTGGAGGAACAGCCATGCCAAGAGTGGGGACGGAGAACGAACAAATAGGTCTTGCTTTGTTTGTATTGGGTTTGAAGTGTGTGACATCCTAGTGCAAACGCAGTCCTTGGGCTGGGAGGCAGTGAGGGGCGGCCCTCCCATGCTGGAGCACCTGAGGGCAGGTGCCAGGGAGGAGAGTATGTAAAATGCTGACGAAGGGGCACCCTGGGGAGACCGAGGCTGGGGGTGGGTGTGCAGCCCTATGTCCTTGCCACAGGAACAGGGATGAGCGCCTACTGTGGGCAAGATAGACACGGTTGTGACTCACTGCAGTCTTCTTAGGTAGGGATGGTAGTCCCCATTTTACAGACGAGGAGACTTGTCGAAGTGACAGGAAACCCACTCGAGGTGGCTTCACCAGCTGTTATTCTAGGGGTTGGGTTGGCTTCAGGGCGTCAAGGGTTTGGAGACTAAGGCTCTAGCTCTGTCCGCTCCGGAGGTGGTTCTTAACCATGGGCCATACTCACTACCCCCTCTGGGCCTCGGGAGCCCTGCGGGGTGCAGCTCTGAGCAGGAGAGACCACATGAGACCCCCACATTCAGCTGCTCCTGGGACAGGCCTCTCCCTCCACAGAGCCGCCCTGGAGGGAGGCAGGGCTTGGGCCCGCCCCACCTGCCTCTCCTGGCCTTGTCGCCGGACACTAGAGGGCGTCCCCGGCAGCAGCGGGCTGCACCCCCCTGGCTGAGACCTTTCACACCGACATGGCTTTCAGGGCCCCCGGCTGGGCGAGGGCCGCAGGGGCGGGAGGAAGCCGTAGTAGACGGGCACTTAAGAGGCCGACTCCTCCCTGGGGGCCGCTGGGAGGACCCGGTGGACACTGCAGCAGCCAGGCTCCAGGTGAGACACCAAGTCAGGGTGTGGGTCCAGGGGTGTCTGGGAGCCGGATCTGATACACTTGGGAGGGTCCAAGGTGGGCCGCGGGCTCGACCCCAGCTAGGCGAGCGGCCGTCGTGCCCGCGGCTCCCCGGCCGCACCCAGGTTGGCCGCTGGGGGCGCCCGAGGGCGGCCGGCGCTCTGGCCGGCTCGCGTGCTCTGTGGCCGCCGCGTCCCGCGGCTGCGTAGTGCGCACGCCCCCAGGACCCGCGGGCGCCGGCCTGTCCCACCCTGACCTGGCCCAGCTCCGGAGCCATGCTGTCGTGTGGCCCCTGACCTCATCCTGACCGGCCCAAACACCGTCCGGAACCGCTCTGCCCCGGCTCCAGGCTCTGGTCCGGCCTTGAACGCAGCCCCCGTCCCCGCCCGGTCACGGCCGGATCCCCGCCCCCCAGCGCTAGCCCCCGGGCGCCCCGCGTTCCCGGCCATGCACGGGAAGCTGCTGCCGCTGGCCGGCCTCTACCTGGTGCAAGGCCTGCCCTATGGGCTGCAGTCTGGCCTGCTGCCTGTGCTGCTGCGGGCGCGTGGCCTCTCCCTGACGCGCGTGGGCCTGGCCAAGGTGCTGTACCTGCCCTGGCTGTTTAAACTCGTGTGGGCCCCGCTGGTGGACACGCGGGGCTCCCTGAGGGCCTGGCTGATGCTCAGCACGGCTGCTCTGGGCCTGGTGTGCGGGCTGCTTGCAGCCTCGCCTCCCGCGGAAGCCGGCCCGGCGGGCCTGCAGGTCCGTGTGGTGGGGCTGCTTCTGTTGCTGAACCTGGGTGCTGCTGTGCAGGATGTGGCCCTGGACACGCTGGCCGTCCAGCTCCTGGAGCCAGCTGAGCTAGGGCCTGGTAACACAGTGCAGGTGGTCGCTTACAAGCTGGGGGCAGTGCTGGCGGGAGGGGGCCTGCTGGCCCTTGTGCCTACCCTCTCCTGGCCCGGGCTCTTCCTGCTCCTGGCGGCTACCTATTGGTTGGCTGCTGCCCTCGTCTGGGCGGCGCCGGCCCTGCAACAGCCGCCCTCGTCTGGGCCGTCGGAACCCGCCCTCCACAGCCTGTGCCTTCTGCAGCACCTGCTGGCCATGCCCGGTACTCTGTGGACAGCAGGCTTTGTGCTCACTTACAAGTTGGGTAAGCGAGGCCGTGAGCCAGGCAACAGCAGGGGTGGGAGCCTGGGGCCCTGGAGCCCGTTTTGTGGCCACCTTCTGGGGGATTAACTGCAGGCTGGAGCCCAGCCTGGCTCTGCAGCTTCTCCAGCTCTAGCTGCACGGCTTCCGTGAGCTCCAGCCGCACCCCCTCGGGTCTCTGACGCTGCTTCATGCTGACCTAAGCTTGGCTGATGCCCCAGGACGGAGGCAGGGCAGGGGCCTGGCTAGGGGAGTGCACCTGAAGCCCCAGGTGAAGGGAGGCGGGAGCCCCTGCTCACATTCTCCCCACAGGTGAGCAGGGTGCCAGCAGCTTGTTTCCGCTGCTCCTGCTGGACCACGGCATCTCCACGCCAGAGCTGGGGCTGTGGAACGGCGTGGGCGCTGTGCTCTGCTCCATTGTAGGCTCATCCCTGGGCGGGGCCCTGCTGGCCAGGCACAGGTGAGCCCTCCCCGGCCTGCTCCACCCACCTGCTGCCACCTGACCCGCGCCACCCTCCCTGACCCGCCCCCTCTCCCCACCTCAGGCAACCAGTGCCCCTGCTGAGGTCGGTGCTTGGGTTCCGGCTCGGGGGTCTGGCCTGCCAGACCACCCTGCTCTTCCACCTGGACACCCCGGGGGTCAGGCTGGGCTCCAGCACAGTCCTGAGAGGTGAGGGGCTGGCCACGGGAGGGGAGGAGTCCAGTGTCCTGGGCCCCGCTGACCTCGGCCCTCCCAGGGGCAGCCTTGCTGAGCCTGTGTGTGCAGCACTTCCTGGGGGGCCTGGTCACAACCACCACGTTCACCCTGATGATGCACTGTAGCCGGCTGGCGCCCAGTGCCCTGCAGGTAAGAGGGTGCGGCTGGGATGTCCGGGGGGCTGCAGGGCTGGGATCCAAGCAAGCCCTCACCTGAGCTCACACCTCGTCCCACCTCGCCCCTGCAGGCCACACACTACAGCCTCCTGGCCACTCTGGAGCTGCTGGGCAAGCTGTTCCTGGGCACGCTGGCCGGGGCCCTGGCTGACAGCCTGGGGCCGCATCTCTGCTTTGCCCTCTTCCTTGCTCTCTCAGGCATGCCCATTCTGTATCTGAGCCTGGCGCCCAGCACCCTGGCCTGAGCTGGGTGGCTGGCCTGCCTAATAAAGCTGAGCGTGCCTGTGGCCTGGCTGTTTGGGGTGTGTGATGGGCAAGGCTGTCCTCAGAAAAGAAGGCTCCTAAGAGTGACTTGAGCATTTTTTTATTCTGCATTTGGGGGCTTCCTTGCCCCCACATTTCCGGTGGTGGGCTGTGCCCAGGGTAGTCCGTCGTTGTCATGGCCATCGATGTCCCTTTTCCCCGATGCAATGCCACACCTGATTCCCTCCGTACTGTGGCCACGCGGCTCCCTGTGCATGCCTGTCTGTGATGTGGGGGAGCAGGGCCCGCCCACGGCAGGGTGGTCAGTGGCCCCACCGCAGGATCTCCTCTGTGGCTAAGCGCATCAGGGCGGGGAAGCTCAGATGCAGGTATCTTCTCCAGAAGCGCCGGTCCCGCCCATACACCTGCGCTGGGTAGCGGGGGCTTCCTGTGGTGGAACGGGACACATGGGCCCTGAGGACTCTGGGCCAGGCCCGGCCCCTGCCCGTTGTCAGAGCCCAGCCTCCTAGGCCCTCACCGATGCCGTGGAAGATACGGGCCACAGCCCTGCCTGAGAACTGCTGGTCTGGCCACGAGGACAGAAGGTGGCGGACGTCCTGGCGAATCTGGTCCTCCCAGTCCTGGATCTGTGGGTGGCGGGCACGTAGTGGAGTGTGAGCGTGTGCGCGCCCTGCAGCCTGACCTCACTGCAGGCCAGGGGGGGCTAGCACTCACCCCAGCCTGTCCTGGCTCTGGGCCCTGCTCGTCTTCTGTGCCCCCTGAACCCTCTTCCTCGAAGTAGCTGCTGAGCAGGGCCTTGAGCCTGGCGCTGCGCTCCTCATCAGGCTGCTCCAAGCAAGGCCCGCAGCTGGGGAAGGCGACGCTGGGGTGACAGTGATCTGTCAGCGCTGCTCACCTGAGGGGAGGGGTGCAGGTGGCCCCAGGCCCCGCCCACCCCTCCTGCACCTGTGAAAGGCCTGGAAGGTGTGGCGCAGGCGGGCCAGAGCCTCCTGCTCTCGAGCTTGTATGTGGCAGTACAGGAAGTCACAGATCTGGTCCCGCTCGTGGGCCGTCAGGTCTCCAGGACTGCGCAGACAGAAGGCAAGCTCCCGGAACTCCACCAGCACCCCCGTGCCCCGAGGTGCACCTGCCAGAGAGCTTGTCACGCACGGGCGAGCGGGCGGCAAGCAGGGCTGCGGCCGAGCGGGGCTGGGGGCAGGGCGCACCTGTCGCGGGCTCTGGCTCCCACTGCAGCTGGCGGAGAGCGTGCTCTACAGAGGCCAGCCTCCAGCCCGCTGAGCCGGCCAGCTGCAGCACGTCGAACTCGACAGAACAGCTTCCCCCTCCTGTGTTCTGCGGTGGCTGCTGGGCCAAACACACAGCCAGGGGGGGACACCTGCACCAGCGGAAGGGACACGGGATGAGCCGTCCTGGCCCCGCGTCCCTGGCCGCCCCCCGGGCCGGGACGTGTGCTCACCTGTGGGCCAGGGCCTGGAGCTGGGGGGCGCCCCCGGGGCAGTGCAGACGACAGCGGGCGCAGGTGGGCGTCAGCAGTTCCAGCCAACGCCGTGGGTGGAGCTCCAGGTAGCACAGCAGGGTCTCAATGGCTGGGGGGCAGGGCCGGGCTTAGGCGACGTGGGCACGTGGGCACGTGGGGACGTGCCCGCCGCCGCCCCCAGTTCCTCACCCTCCTCAGGCATGTCCAGGGCCTGCACCAACGGCTGCACTGGGAGCGCCCGCTCGTGGCCCGGGCACCGGGCTGTGCGCTCCACGTTGGGTTGCTCGGCCTCCCTCAGGGACGTGGCCACGGGCCTGTCCTGGCTCTCGGCTCCGTCCTGCTCCGGGGGCCGCTGGGCGTGGGCACTGGTGCAGGTGCAGGGTGGGAACGAGCACTGGACCAGCTTCTTCACGGCGGGAAAGTCGGTGGCGTCGGCATGCACGTGTCTCCGCAGCTCCCGCAGGTCCTGGCCCTGCGACACGGCGGCCGTGAAGGAGTGGCTGGGGTGGGGGGGGGAGGGGTGGGCTCGAGCGGGGCAGGGAAGAACCTGGGGCTGTAGGAAGAGGTGGCAGTGCGCTGGCTGGCCGTCACGCCCGGCCCGGCCCACAGCCTGCACGTAGCTCTCGAAGCTCGCGGGCAGCCCCAGGTGCAGCACGGCCCGCACGTCTGGCCGGTCCAGCCCCATCCCGAAGGCCACCGTGGCCACCACCACCCGCAGCTGGCCGTCCATGAAGGCCCGCTGCACCCGCCGCCGCTCCCGGCCACACATGCCGGCGTGGTAGGCTTCGGCTACGGCCTTGGGGGCCCGGCCTGCGGGGAAGACACAGACGGCTGGGTAGGCTGTGTTCCTGAGGCAGCTCCCGCGGGGCACGACCCCGCTGACCTCACCTTGGGGCCCCAGGTCCCGGGCCTCGGGCAGGCAGGTGCGGAGCAGTGCAGCAACACGCTCCGTGTCCTCGCGTCTGTTGCAGTACACGATGGCGGAGCTCAGAGCACGGAAACGATCACTCCGCAGCAGCGTCACCAAAGCCTGGGGGGTGACGGCGGTCAGCGGGGTCTGTCGGGGGCCGTGCCTCTGCCCTGGCCCAGGTGTGCACACCTACCTGGTCGGGGTCCCTGTCCATGGACACAGAGAGGTGCAGGTTGGTGGGGATGGTGACCGGCCCTCTGAGGACAAGCTCCTCGGCCACGCCTAGATGCCGGGCCACATCCCTGGAGGTGCTGCGTGTGGCCGTGGCCGTGAGGCCCAGGAAGCAGCGCACGCCCATGTGTTCCTGCAGCACCTGTGTGGGAGCGGAGCTGGTGAAGATGCCCAAGCCGCCCCCCCGGCCTGCTTGCTCGTACCCAAATAAGGCTCACCTTGCAGACGCGCAAGTAGCAGGGCCGGAAGTTGTGGGACCACTGGGAAAGGCAGTGGGCCTCATCGATACAGGCAAAGGCGACCGGCGGCAGCTGAGGGAGGCGGCCAGGGGTCCCTGCCCCAGCCCCAACCAGCGCCTCGGGTGACAGCATCAGCACATGCACCTGGGCCGCCTGAACCTGAGGATGCAAGGTCAGGAGCGTCATCCAGGGGCCCGTCTGCCCCCCTGCCCGTCTTGCCACGTAAGGCCCCTCACCTTCTTCAAGGCAGACTCCCGCTGCTTCCTGGTCATGCCTGAATGGATGCACGCTGCCTTCAGGCACGGGGGCAGGCCAGACACCTGCAGGTCCAGGAGGACGACCAGTTACAGGCCACCCTTCCCTGGCCCTCCCTCCAGCGGCTCTCAGCTGCTCAGCCTGACTGCGACCACCATCTCTGCCTCGGGCTCTCTAGGGAGAACGAGCCCAGACTGTGGAGCCTAGGACTAAGGATTCAGAGCCACCCAGAGCCTTGGCTCAGAAGCGCCAGGAGCAGACAGGCCCTACTGGGGATGTCCCCCCTCCCCAGCGCCGCTCCTCCTAGGGGTCGACCCACGTCTGGCCAGCTGCCAAGTCCCTGCTGTCCTCGGGCCACTATGAGGCCTGGAGTTGTCGACACAGCCGATGGGGTGAGAACAGCTGAGCTCTTTACAGCTCTGATTAGGTAACAGGCAGCAGCCCAAAAGAGCCAGAGGACCTACGGGCACTGGTTCCTGCCTTCTGCCTGGGCCCCAGGTTCCTGTCAGTGTACCTGGTCGTCCATGAGAGACAGGAGGGGAGAGATGACCAGTGTGAGGCAGGGGCTCCGCCGGGCGTAAAGCAGCGCAGGGAGCTGGTAGCAAAGGGACTTGCCAGCACCTGTGGGCAACACCAGCAGCGTGGACATGCCTGGTGGGAGCAAGGGTCAGTAGTGCCACTCCGTGGCCAGGCCTTGGCCCTGCCTCATCCCCCCGGCAGCCAAGCTCACCAGAAAGGATCCGCATGACCACACGCTCCTGCCCGGGGCGGAAGGCTTGGTGCCCCAGCTGCTCTAGGGCCTGGAACACCTCAGCTGGTGTCTCTGTGGACACGGGTGTTGGTCAGCATGGCCCCAAGTCGCCCCCATCTCCCAGTAAAGGCTCTGGGCTGGTAGGCTTCTGCTCACCTGCCACCTGCCCCGAGGGCCCTGGTGGGTAGAGTGGTGGCACACAGAGGGGTGGGCAGTGCGCCTGGGGCACAGACCGCTCCATGGTCACCAACAGCTCAGGCCCAGCGGGCTCTGCATCTTTCTCACTTACTAGAAACGGACACAAAACGGTGGTGTGGGACTCGAGACTAGACTGGGATCTTTCCAGCAAAAACAGGTAGCTACAGTCTGCCCTCTGTCCCTTCATTCACCAGGGAGCTGAGAAATGGCAGTGCCTGTCCTCTGGACTCCTTCCTCCAAGGTGAGCTGGGTCTGCACGTCCTCTTCGTTCTTACTGCTCTTCTGGGGGCCCGGAGTAGGCTCTGCATCAGGTATAAGGAGCTGCTAGGTTCTTTTGTTCGAGCTAGATGTGCTTCCCCCCACTCCCCCCGAGAGTACAAGTGTGCTCCGAACAGTATTAGGAACCCATCACCCACAGTAGAAGTTTCACCTGGTTGGGGGCACTGGGATGACCAGTGGCCTAGCTGCCCACACCGGAAGCAAGAGTTCCTGACTGTGGCTCTGGGCTGACCACCTCCAAAACGCTCCCCTTTCTTCTGCCACTTCTGCTTCCACATCTGGGGGCCGCAAAAGAAGGTCACGAGGCAAAAAGTGGTAGGGATGAAGGGAGTGCCTGCCGCCACCTCACCTGCTTGCGGAGCAGCCTGCCACGGAGCGCTGGGCCCCGCACGTAGCGTTTCTGCTTCATGTTGAGTCGTACGTAATTACCTCCGCTTTGGTTAGCTGATCTAGAAAGGATGTACAAGCAGGCCATGCCCAAAGCCTGCCCCACCCTGGCTCATCTCAAGGCGACCCTACCGGGAGGCTGAACCTCTGGTACCTGGGGGCTGTGGGGCCACTGGGGGGCTGTACCCACAGGGGTTCTCCTGGACCGTCTTCTGCATGTCCCGCAGCGCCAGCTTCCTCAGGCAGAGGTCCTGCTTGGCCACCGTCCTGCTGGGCCTGTGCAGGGTTCCCTTCTGGTTCCCTCCCGCATCTCCACTTCTTGCCTCGTCTGTTGCCGGGTTGGGGGCTCCCTGTAACTCCACCCGTCTGTAGGGCTCGAGTCTCGGGGCCAGTGTTGTGACCAAGGACTGACGGCACACCTGAAGTCAGAGGCTGTGACCCCTCTACACCCAGGTTAGGCTGGCAGGCCTGGGCAGCCCCCAGGAAATCTGGGGCCCCGCTGTGACATCTCTGTAGCCAGTCAGGATCTAGGGAGCTCAGTCGTAGACTCAGGGATGCCCGTAGCTGCTGGAGGCGGCCTGGCCTCAGCCGGGGCCCACGAGGCTGCAGGGGCACCTCACTGACTTCTTCTGGAGAGATGGGGGCAGCCCCTGCACCTGGTGACCCCGGGGAGGGCGTCTTGGAGGAGGGTCTTCGTGGAGGCCGGGGTATGCGGCCCAGGGCTGGCCCAGCCTGAGAGAGGGAAGACAGACCGGGAAGCAGGAACTCAGGTGTCTGGGCTGCTACAGACTCTGAAACCTGCCAGAACGTCCACCCTGAAGCCCCAGGCAAGATGAGAAGCCTGAGGTTTTGGCTCTGAACCCGTCTCAGGAATCTTACCCTGATCAATGCTAGAAGGGGACGTATGACCACATAGGTACAATGGCGTAAGCGTGGAAGGATTGACGAGAAAGGCTATATGGTGACTCTGTTCCTGGGCGGACACTAGCTCTGCATCCAGGGACAGACGCACTGCCTGCTTGGCCTACCGGTGACTCTCACCTGCAGGGTGGCCTTTAGGTTGGTCTTAAGCCTCTTCCCGTAGTCTGGCACAGACCCCACAGGACTTGGCCCAGAAAGACTAGAATGTGGACTCTGGGTCGCAGCTCGATTCAAGTGCGGCCCCCAGCAGCTGGGCTCCGGCCTCTGCAGGAAGAGAGGGTGGGGGTCCGAGCCCTCCTCCAGCCCCCCAGCCCCCCCCCCCCAGGTCCGGTCCTCCCCCGACGTTCTGTGCCCCACAGAGGCCTGATCACGACTCCTCCTGGCTCTGCCATACAGGAGACTGACCCGCAGGCCAGGACGTCCAGGCCTGGGTACCTCCTCCGCCGTCGCGAGAAGCGACTGCTTGGGGCTGCGAGGTCCGATGCCGCCGGCCCGGCTCAGGGCCCCCTTCAGGGCGCGGTACTCCCGGTAGAGCGCTGGGGGTGGGATCAAGGGTCATCGGGGGCCGCCGGGCTCCTTCCCCGCGCGTCCCTCCTTCCGCCCCACGTCCGCGCGCTCACCGCGGGTCTCCTCCGGCGCCGCCTCCACGTCCTCCTGCGGAGGGAACGCGTCAGCCCGCGGCCGAACCCTCAGCCCCCCGCCCCCGGGCAGCCCGCACCTGGCCCGGCCGCCGCCCACACCGCCTCCGGAACGCGCGCTCCCAATCCTGCAGCCGCTCCCGCACGTCCCGCAGCCGCTCCATGGCGCTGGCCCGGGCTTCCGGGCCCCGTGAATCTCCCGCCGCGAGGGCGACGCCGGCTGCCGGCCAATGGGGGCACACGGCAGGGTCGGAGGCGGGGCGGCTCGGCAGCCGCCACCAGGGCAGCCAATCAGTGGGGCTCTAGTGGGGCGGCCAATGGGTGGCGTCTACGTCATCGCGGCGCGCGGAGGCGCTGGGCGGGGCGCCGCGGACGGTGAGGCGGGGCCGGTGGCGGTGGCAGCGGCTGTGGGGCTGGTGAGCGCGGGCCGCCGGCCGGAGATGCAGCGGGGCGGCGTGCGCCCCTGGCCCTGCCTGGCCGCACGAAGCAGGCACGGGCGCTTGGGGCGCCGCCGCCCGGGAGGCGGGAGCGGGAACCGGGCGGTTCGTCCGCGGGGTGGGGGAAGGACCTGGAGCCCTGCGTCGGGCAGAGCGACCTCGGGCCCCGGGGGGACGACGCACCGGCTTCGAGGGGCACATCACGTCCGGGAGGCGGAGGGCGTCGCATTGAGGGTCTCCCGCGGCTCGAGGCGGGGAGGAGCCGGGCGGGGGCGTCTTCGGGGAAACGCCGGGAGCCGCGCGCCGGCGGGAGGGGGCGGCGGCCCCTGCACAGAGGCTCCTCCCACGGTGACCACACTGGCTGCTTTCGTTTCCTCTCGTGACAGGTGCTGGGTTGGTCTGTCCTGTCACAGCGAGGTATGAATCGCCCTCGCGAGATTTGTCTCCAGGCAGAGCAAGGCCGAGGGTTGGCGTTCGGGGCTTCTCAAGAACCAGTGCCCTAAGGACTTACGTTGTGCATGAGGTCCGGAAGAGCAGGGTTCCTGGGGCCGACTGCTCCCCCTTCCCGGAGCTCATCGCCCAGGCTGTGACCTTGGCCTGGCAAGGCTTAGATCTTAGTTTTCTAATCTGTTTCCAGGGGTATGACTGGGAAGCAGTTTTGAGGATGAGGTGTTTGGCCCAAAGTAAGTCCACTGATTGTTGCTGCTGCTGAAGTCAATAGTAGAGCTGATGTCCAAGGACTCCATAGTCTCAGGCATTTACTGTAAGCCTCTTGTTAGCTTGGATGCCCATTCTACTGCGGACTCTATCCACCTGAGCAGTTCCTGGCCTGGGGCCTACCGAATCCCATGGGTTTGAGAGTTGGTCTCTCACTGCGGTTCTCTCTAGGGGAAAAGAGGACGTTTAGACAGGTGGCAAGGACCTTGGTGGGTGAGGTTTGCTTTTTGTCTTTCTGTGAATCTGCAGGGACCTCCGTGCTTGGCAGTACTCCTGGACGGGAGTAGTTAAGACCTGAGGGTCAGGCCTGTCTGGACTCAAGGTTCCCTGGGTTCCAGCCCTTTTTATCTTTGCTGGTATTTATTAAGCTGCATCAGTGCTTCCACTTCCTGTCCAAGGACCACCCGCAAGAGCTGGAGGAGGGTGGGAAGGCAGATTGTGATGTGGCTTCCAGCCCCCTAGGAGTTTCCTACCTCCTCTAGTGCTTGTATGTGTGTGGGGGAAGGGCCTGAGCTCTATTCTGCTTTTGAGGAAGAGAAGGTCTCTTGATAAACAGCTTTGTAATTTGGGAGGCCTCAAGTACAGGTGTGTGGGGGGAGGTCCTGCAGAGCAGTAGCCGTCAAAAGCACATCCGGGCAAGCGGGTCACGTCTGATACTGTGCTATTTATGTACCGTTTGATGGCTACATTTCCCTAAAGAGGCCCCATGCTTCTGGAGGGAGGGAAGTGGGGGGTGGTCTTGTCCCTGTTCCCACTTAGCCCAATGCTAGGCACTTAGCACTTGCTCTTTGGTGCCACGGTCCTCCACTGAGTGTCAGCGCTGTGCCAAGTGTCATGCCGGGCTTGCTAACTACCAGTGATGGAGGAGGCTATGGCCGGGTGGTGGCCTGGGGTCTGTCCTCCCCGCTGAAGGGCCCTTCCCTGCAGGTGGCTTCTTGCCTGGCCCAGCGCCATGCACACGCTTGTGTTCCTGAGCACACGGCAGGTGCTCCAGTGCCAGCCAGCTGCCTGCCAGGCCCTGCCCCTGCTGCCTCGAGAGCTCTTCCCCCTGCTGTTCAAGGTGGCCTTCATGGACAAGAAGACTGTTGTGCTTCGAGAGCTGGTGCACACGTGGCCCTTCCCACTGCTCAGCTTCCAGCAGCTGTTGCAGGAATGTGCCCACTGCAGCCGGGCCTTGCTGCAAGAGCGCCCCAGCACAGAGAGCATGCAGGCTGTGATCCTGGGGCTGACGGCCCGGCTCCACACCCCAGAGACAGAGGCTGGCACACAGCCTCTCTGCAGGTATGGGCTCACCTGAGGGCCCCGAGGGCCCGGGGTGGGGGGGGGGGTGGTGCAGAGAGTGTCCCCTGTGAGGTTCCAGGCGACTGCAAGGGCTCAGTGCAGGAACAGGCGTGTTGCTCCTGTCCCAAGATGGCTGGGAGTGGGTGTGGGCTCTGCTCCCTTGTCTCCTGCTTCAGCCTACCCGTGCTCCCAGGAAGCATGCCCTGCGAGTGCTGGATATGACAGGCCTCCTGGACGATGGCGTGGAGCAGGACCCTGGCACCATGAGCATGTGGGACTGCACAGCAGCGGTGGCCCGCACCTGCATAGCACAGCAGCAGGGTGGGACTGCGGAGCCTGGGCTGGCCCCCATTCCTGTGGAGGTTCGTGTGGACCTGCGGGTGAACCGGGCCTCGTATGCGTTCCTGCGGGAGGCACTGCGAAGCAGCGTAGGCAGTCCCCTGCGGCTCTGCTGCCGGGACCTGCGGGCTGAGGACCTGCCCATGCGCAACACTGTGGCTTTGCTGCAGCTGCTGGATGCGGGCTGCTTGCGCCGTGTGGACCTGCGCTTTAACAACTTGGGTCTACGTGGCCTGTCTGTTATCATCCCACATGTGGCCCGCTTCCAGCACCTGGCCAGCCTGCGGCTGCACTATGTGCACGGGGACTCCAGGCAGCCTTCTGTGGATGGTGAGGACAACTTTCGTTACTTCCTGGCCCAGATGGGCCGCTTCACTTGTCTGCGGGAGCTCAGCATGGGCTCCTCTCTCCTCTCGGGACGGTTGGACCAGCTGCTCAGGTGAGCAAGCCCCGCTACTGCCCTGCCCTTCCTCCTCTCCCGAGACCCTCCCCTGGTCCGGCCTGTTTGTGACCTCCTGTGTCCCCTATAGCACCCTGCAGAGCCCCCTGGAGAGCCTGGAGCTGGCCTTCTGTGCCCTGCTGCCCGAGGATCTGCGCTTTCTGGCACGGAGCCCCCATGCTGTCCATCTCAAGAAGTTGGACCTTAGTGGCAATGACCTGTCCGGCAGCCAACTAGAGCCTTTCCAGGGTCTGCTGCGGGCGGCTGCGGCCACACTGCTGCACCTGGAGCTGACTGAGTGCCAGCTTGCCGATACCCAGCTGCTGGCCACGCTCCCTGTGCTGACGCGCTGCACCAGCCTCCGCTACCTCGGCCTCTATGGCAACCCGCTGTCCATGGCGGGCCTCAAGGAGCTCCTCCGGGATTCAGTGGTGCAGGCTGAGCTACGCACAGTAGTGCACCCCTTCCCTGTGGACTGTTACGAAGGCCTGCCCTGGCCACCGCCTGCTTCTGTTCTGCTGGAGGCTTCCATCAACGAGGAGAAGTTTGCTCGTGTGGAGGCCGAGCTGCACCAGCTGCTCCTGGCCTCAGGCCGTGCTCATGTGCTGTGGACCACAGACATTTATGGGCGCCTGGCTGCAGACTACTTCAGCCTATGACCTCCGGGCTGTCCTGGTGTTCAGGGCTGATGGAGATCCCTCCCTGCCTTAGGTAGACAGAGCCTTCACGGGGCCCTGTTGGAGGCCTGACACAGATGCACTGGTCTCGGGTTTCCTTGCTCCTGGGCATTTTGAGCCTTCCTATGCTTTGTGCAGCACCATGTGCAGTTTGCCCTGTACCCATTCCCCTGACTGGCTTGGGCTTCAGGGCTGGATTCCAGGCCTGCACGGCCAGGTTTGGTTTGGGTGCACTTGGCTACCCTCTGGTGTTGTGGTCCTTTCTTTGGAATGTTTCTGGGGTCCCAGCTGTGAGCTGAGAGAGGGTGTTCTCTCTAGGCCCTTCCCAAGAGCAGACTGCCCTGGGGTTGAAGTTGGAACAGGGACCTGCTTCAAGGAGAGCTGGGTCTCCCTACCCTGGCACCCAGGAGACCACCTGGCTGGGCTTTGGAGCCAGAAGGTGTCACTAAGGTACAAACGTGCAGTGTGTTTGGAACTTAAATTTGTGGTGGTTTTTTCTGTCCTAACTGGTCAGAATGACTTGTCTCTGGCTCTGCTGTCACCCCCAACCCTGGCCGCTGGGTAACTAACAGCTGTTTTCCAGTCCGCTGCCCGCCTCCCCTTCCCCGGGCGTCCCACCCGCCTCACAGCCAGTCTGGGCGCCTCCACAGCCCGTCGCCCCTCCCACCTCGGGGACGCCCCAGGTCCTCCAGCAGGCTGGCGAGCCGGTGTCAGCCCCTGCAGAGCTAGAGGTGACGGTGGTCCTGGGAGGGGTCTTTCCTGGAGGGCCTCAGGAGGGGTGTGGGGAGCCTCCTTGGCCACCGTCCGTTCGCACGTTAGGACTTCCGCCTGCAGAGCTGGGGGTCCGCAGGTGCCTGCGCCGCGCCCTCGGGGCCCCAGACCCCACACACGGCTCGCCGCACACTGCGCAGCTTCTAGCCTTTACTGACTGCGCTGGAGCATGCGCGGGCGAGCCCGCGGGCCGGCCAGTCCGCGAGGCGGACGTCATCCGCACGCGCCCGCCCCTCCCTCCAGGCCCCGCTCAGCAGTGAATTTCATAGGCTGCGGGCGGCTGCAGCGGGAGGCCCTGCCCCGGCCCGGTAGCCGCGCCGTCGGCCGCCTCCGTCGGGCCCTCCGCGAAGAGCGGCTTGGAGCGGTCGATGACGAACATCTCGTGGCCTCGCTCGTCGCGGAGCTCCTCGAGCTGCGCGAAGGTGCAGGGCCCATCCGAGTAGTCGTTGACGAACAGCGCGCCCTCCCCCGGCGGCCCCGGCGCCTTTTTCCGCTTGCGCCGCCGGCGGCAGATCATGGTCGCCAGCAGCAGCGCCGTGAGCGCGAGGAGCGCGATGGCGGCTGCGATGGCCGTCTGCGTGGCCAGGCCCAGGGCGCGGAAGGCCATGCTGCCCGCCTCCTGCAGGGGCTCGTGGCTGGCGGGGCCGGCGTGCGGGGGCGGCGAGGGCGCCAGCTGCAGCTGCTGCTGCCGGGACAGGTTGACCAGGAGCTGGAAGGGCACGCGGGCGGCGCCGCCGGCGTTGGAGGCCTCGCACTCGTACTTGCCCGCGTGGGCCAGGGTGATGTTGGTGAGGAAGAGCATGCCGCTGCCCGTGTCAGAGGCGCCGGGCCCGCCTGGGCGCGGCGCCCCGCGGTCTGGCTGGACCTGAGCCCGTGGCTGCCCTTCGCGAGGCTGGGCCACCTTTCTCCAGGTCACCAGGGGCTGCGGGTAGCCGGAAGCTTGGCAGGCAACCCGCAGGTCGTCCCCTAAGTTGGCTGTCACCTCCAGCGGCTCCACGTGTACAGAGGGCGGGATGCAGATGAGGCTACTGCCAGATACGTCCAGGAGACTTTGAAGTGCCAGGCGCGGGGGCTCTGCACACATTATCTTCCTGTCCCTGGAGCTGAGCAGCCGCTGGCCGCCCTCCTTGATCCATGCTCCCAGCCAATGCAGGGCACAGTCACAGCGCCATGGGTTCTCTGTGGGCAGAGCAGTGGTGGGCTGGTAGCTCAGGGGTGGTTGGCCAGAACAGGAGCCCCCTTCCTACCTCCCCCAGGGCGCCCCTGCAGCCTCTTCTCTGACCCCAAGCTCCTTGGAGTGTGGGCAGGCTCTTCTCTGACCCCTTCAGTTCTGTGATGCATGTTCCAGGTTCCTAATTTCTAAGAAAGCCTCTACTCCTCTGAAGTCTCTGCAACAAGTCCCATTATTTTTGGGGAACCTTGGTGTGCACATAGACATCCTACAGCACTGAGACCTTGCAGGTCCTGTCAGCCTTGTCTTCAGGTGCTATGTCCCGGAATGCCAGACCTAGTTTCATCCTTCCAGTTTCTGCCTGCTTGCCCTGATAGCCCCTAAGTGTGCAAGTGCAAGCCCCTCAACTCTTTCAAAGGATCTCTACCTTTTCTGTCTTCATTAGGCAAGTTCCCTGAGCTGTGTCCCTTCCAGCACCCCCATTCCTATCAGACTTCTACCATGGGTGCAGGTGGCGGCATGACCCTCCAGAGTGCTCCTGGATGGTCTGCAATTCAGAGCCACTGAAATCAAAGTCCACTCCACACCTGCGCCTGTTTCCTACTGCCACCCCTGTGGCCAGGGAATAAACCTTTGCATGAGATCCCTTCCCCCGGGGAAGGAGGTACCTGTGAGGCGCAGGACCTGCAGGCTGGCCAGGGGCTGTAGGGCCTCACGGCTGATGGTGCCCAGTTGATTCCTGCTGAGGTCCAGCAGTGCCAATGAGGAGAGCCCGGCCAGGGCCTGGTCCTCCAGCAGCTCAATGCTGTTTTCCTGCAGGTGCAGCTCCTGCAGTCGCTGAAGGAAGGACAGCAGATCATCAGGGAAAGGGGCCCTGGGACACAGGATCCCTTTCTAGCAGGCTAGACTGGGTTGACTTTTCTCCCTTTCACTACCCCTTGCCCTTGCCCACCTAACCCCCTCACCGGTAGGTGCAGGAAGGTGAAATCCAGCAGCTGCACCAGCTGGTTACCCGCCAGGTAGAGTGCACGGAGCTGGGCCAGGCCGGCGAAAGCGCCAACTCGCAAGCCGCGTAGCCGGTTGCCGGTGAGCGCTAGCTCCAGCAGGCGCGACTGCGCGCGGAAGGCGCCTGGCTCCAGGGCGCGCAGGCTGTTATTGTGCACGTAGAGCCGGCGCAGGGCTGCGAGAGGAGCCAATACGCCCGGTTCCAGGCGCGCGATGCTGTTGTCCTGCAGGAACAGCGTCTGCGGGCCGGACGGAGGGAGGGAAGGAGGGGATTCGCGCCGCTGAGGGAGTCTCCCTCTTCCCTGGGGCGCTCCAGCACCCACAGGGACGCTCACACAGCCCTCCCTCCGTGTCGCGGGCGCCTCTGCTCCGCGGCCCAGCGGCCCCACGCGGTGCCCACCTGCGTCCCAGGTGGAATTCCGGGCGGGACGACGCGCAGCCGCAGGGCGCCGCACTCCACCGTGACGCTGTAGCAGCGGCAAGCGGCCGGGCAGCCGGCGGCGCGGGCCGGGAAGTCGGGGAACCACAGCAGCCACAGCAGCAGCAGTGTGGGCGCGCCCGGGGCCATCTCCCGCGGGACTGGCCGCGGGCCACGAAGCTGCAGCCTCCTGACGGGCTTCCTTATAGTCCACCCGGATGTGATGTGCCTCCTGAAACACAGGTTGGCAGGCCTGCCCCTAACACTTGAGAGCCAGAGAAGGACATGATGGAGGCCCACACCTTGTGTCTAGTTTCTGAAAAGTTATAAATCAGTGCAAGCAACTGATTAAAAAAAAAAAAAGTTGGTTTCCCTCCTTTATAAAAACAGTCATGAAGATCTGGGGCATCAGGTTTCAGTTTGGAATTTCCACTGTTCTTAGTCTTACTACACAGGCCATGTGGGGAGAGTCAACCCTGCCCGAGCTCTCTTCTCTTCCCATCTATCTCCGTCTGGCACTGTAAGGGGCTTCCTGCTCCTGCGTGTGGACGTCTGCATCCGGCTTCCCTCTACATTCTAGCAACTGGCCACTCCTTGAATCTAAGGTGCAAGAAGCTAGTGCAAGGTGAGGTGGTGAAGCCCAGCACCCAAGCACAGGCTAGAAGGGGAAGAACAGGCTCTGGGAAGACATCTCCCCTCGTCCACATGGACTCCTCTCTGTGAGACCTCCAAAAGCCGAGTCCATAACAGAAGTCTTGTGCCCCCAACACAAGGCCCAAGGCCCCACACTGCCAGTGTCCTTGTCTTCACCCGACCCTGACCCAGCATTGTCTAGTCCTTTTCTCCCTAGAATTCATGCTGTGTTCCCCGACCCTGGGATCCACCTGATGTATCTTGATGGGTCACAGGGGCAGAACTGATCTGGGAGCCACCAGCCACAGGAAAATGCAAACACAGCCTTATCCAGCCCCTGCCCCTGCCCTCCTGGGGGTGAGAGTGGGTGGAACAGCTTGCAGAGAATTAGGGGTATTTCTCAGGGAACTTGTTAGAGAATTAGGGGATGTAGCACACAATACGAAATGACCTATGTTCTCCCTGCTGGCTCCCAGCAAGTTGCTTCTGTTTTTTTGGCTCTGGAACAGCTGGGTTGTAAAAGAGGGGCCTTGGGCCACCAACTGGGTTTCTAGGGCAGTTTCCCAAGTGGGCTGTGGGAGCAATGACCTCCTAAACTGTGAAGGAATATATAGTGTGTTTGGGATGTATGCAGATGCATAAATCTGTGATCCTAGAGAGATGGGGAGGCCTGGGACTAGTTCCAGGCACAGTAAGTCCAGTTTTAAAGGTGGGGACTTGGGCCAAGAAGCCAGCTAGTCTGGAACTAGGGATAGCAAAGCTGGGGGTGTGCTGTTATCCAGCCTCCAGCCCTTCCTCAAAGGGTCCCGCTCTGAACACCTGCCTGTTTACCAAGTCTCCCTGCTAGCAAGAGGGAGTCATGTGGAAAGGGACCAAGTGGCCTTGGTGTCTGTTCAAATCTTCCTCTAACTTGTAACTCACATGATTATTTAAAGTCACTAGAAATGAGGTAGGCACAGCAAAAGTTTTAATGGAATATAGCTTTGGCCCAGGCAGAGGCAGTTCCCAGGTGTCTCCGGATATGTGTGAACGCCAAGGACCTGAAGGCATACTCTGGGCTCCTGGGATCCATTTCCCTGAGCCAAAGCGCTGGCCCAGGGCTTGCCCACCCAGCCTCCAGCGGCAAGTCCTCAAGTAGAGGAGCTTCTTGGCTTCCTCCTTAGGATTCAAGGCATTGCGGTTCACAGGGACACCCCCTAGACACTGACTGGAATAAAAGGGCCGGCCTGAGCAGGGATGAGGGCCCAGGCGGGAAGAGCAGAGGAGGCCTGCCCAGAAAGCCTTTTACCCAGCGGACAGCCCTCTAATCCGGTTGGGCAGGGGGCGGGGCGTCACACACAGGATTCTGCGTTGGCTGTCACCGTCTCCAGGGCGCCCATCTGTGCGGGGACTGGAGGGGCGAGGAAGCCCTGCGACCCCCTCGGGCTCAGGGCGAAGCCAGAGCCGCATGCCTCGATTACCCCCACGATGCCACCTGCACCCCCTCCAGCGCGGGTCTGTCCTGGGCCAGTTCAGGGCAGGGCGTGGTCCCTGCCAGGTCTCCTCCCCTTCTCGGTCCGCGTGGGGTACAGAGCCGGAACGGCCCCCGATCCCGCCCCCATGCCCGCTGACCTCGGGTCGGGCGCCCCCTCACCTGACACTCCCGCGGCGCGGCTCCCCCGCCGAGCCCGCGGCGCCGCGGCCCACCGAGCAGCGCCGGGCGGGGGAGGGGCGGGCGCCGCTCGCGCACGCGCACTGGAGCCCCCGCGCCTCAGGCCCGGCCTCCCCGGCCAGCCCCAGTGAGCGATGGCCAAACCAAAGGACGCCCCAGGCCCGAGGCGTGGGGAGGTAGCAGAAGGGCCCGCGACCCCACCCCTCCTCGCGGTCGAGGCCACGGACGCGGCAGCACCTCGGACAGCGCCGAGCAGACCGTGGCCGCGGTGCACCTGTGCCGCGCACGCGCATTCGGCCGGCGCGCTCTTTGGGTGCGCGTGCGCAGCGATGCGCGGCCGGGACCTCGCGGGGAGGGGGGCGGGACCGCGGGGTTGGGGGGCGGCCAGGGGCACCTGCGGCTCAGGGCCGCGGGGTGAGCAGCAGCGGGGCCAGGTCCATGGTGAGGGCGAGGCGGCGGCCTTGCCAGTGCACGTGCGAGGGCAGCGCAGACGCGCCGGGCGGATACTCGAAGCAGGCGCTAAGCTCGAAGGCCAGGGCTGAGCGCACCAGGCCCACGCCGCCCGCACGCTCCGGCGCCGGGTGGTAGAGGCGCCCATTGGCTGCCAGGGGCAGCAGACGCGCCGGCTCGAAGGGCACGGCCAGGGCCTCACCGCCGCCGCAGTAGGAGAGACGCGGGGGCTCGCGGCCCGAGGCCAGCAGGTGCGTGAAGACCACGGGCCGGTCTTCGCAGCGCAGGAAATTGCGCTCCCTGCCGCAGGGCGAGAGGAAGGGGAAAGAGGCCTCGTAGCGACCGCTGCGGTTGGGTCTCAGGCGGGAGAAGAAGGTGACCAGGAACTGTGGGTCTGGAGGTGAAGGGGCGCGGTTGCTTACCATGCCAGTCTACACGGGGCCCCACTCCCCCAGGCAAACGGCTTGCCCTGGGCAACGCCAAGGGCTGGCACCGCTTGTCGGCCCACCACTTTGGCCTCAGTCTAGACAGCAGGGCTCTTGTGCGCAGGATGCCCAGTCCTCTGCTTCGGGCGGGCCAGTGGGGAGGCTGGGGAGCAGAGCCCATCAGGGCCTTGCTGAAGGGAGATGGAAGGTGGGTAAGAGGGTGCAGCAGTACCTTTGAAGCAGGTGATGAAGTTCTTCATTTTGGAGTCATCCAGGAAAAGCTGTGGACAGAGGGGCAGGCCATTGCCCATGAGTCCCAGCTGGGAGCCAGACAGAGTCGGCCCCAGGGCGGGGTTGGCATTGGGCAGGCCTGAGCTGAGGCTAGTGTCCGCTTCCCTTGCTCGTGTGTACACACCGTGTGCAGAGAGACGAGTGCAAAGTAAACCGGGGGCCCTACCAACATTCCCGCATCTACGCCGCACTCCGGGCCGTGCAGGTGCCTGAGCTGCCATGCTTTCCCCGTACCTCTCCCTTCCTCAAGTTTCTAATTAAGTGTGCCACCTCCTCCGCGGAGGCTCCCGGACTTGCTTCCACCCCCCAGGGCTTGCAAATCAGGCAGGGCGGCCCCGAGGGCCGGGGACCGCAGGGAGGGGCAGGATCTGGGGATGCAGAGCGCGCGAGACGCAGCTGCAGCTGCGTGTGGCAGGTTGGCTGCTGGGGGTCCGACCCCTCTGGGGCTGAGGCCCGACGCCCCAATCTCTCCAGCTCGTTGACCCAGCTCCGCAGTCACGTTCACTTAACCTCAGAGACCCCGCCCCTCGCAGGGGCCCTCCCTCCGACCCCACCTCTCTTACAGGTGCGCCCCCTCAGGCCCCGCTCCAGGCCCACCTGGCCCTGATGATCCACGTAATAAAAATACTCTCGCGTCCGGGGCTCTGGGGCCTGGCCCTGCGTGTAGGAGATGTCCCCGCCTCCACCGCAGGCCCGGGTCCCTGGGGACCGCGCCAAGGCCAGGGCGCCGGTCCGGAGCGCTCCGCATGCCTGCCACATCTTCCCCCGGCGCCGGAAGCGGCGGGCCGGTCACGCGGGGCTGGCGCTGCGTGAACACGCATCCCCCGGCGACTGCGGCCTCACACTTCGGGTTCCGGCACTGGCGCGGAGCTCGCTTTCCCTGGGCGCACGGGAATCCGGGACGGCGGGAGCGGCCCGCCCTGCTGTCCCGCTGGGGAAGGGACAGCGGACGAGACCGCCAGACAGCGGGGTGTGGATGTGATACGGCGGTGCAGGCGGATTCAGGAGCGAGGCGCTGGCAGGAATGCAGGCTCTGTCCCTCCGCCGTCGGAGGCTGGCCGCCGGCAAGTGGCCGAGGTACCCCTCAGAGAAAGCCAGTTTGGCTGGGCTGTCTGCATTTTCAACTAGTTACTGAATAAACACTCTGCCTAGAACTTATGGCAGGTTGGGGGTAGGACGCGTCACAAAAAGCCCACTCCCTGCGCAAACGGGCAGGGACTTAGGGGTCGACACATACCCCAGGTGGCCGCAGATGGCGCAGGGGGGGCCCAACACCCAGCTGGTGCCCCCTCCCTGGCTCATCACCTCTCCCCCATTCCCAGGAAACAGCCTTGCTTACAGCCCAACCCCCTACGCCCTCTCTCCATTCCCCCAGTCTCCCCTGGCCTGTCCACCTAGGTGACCATACTAGCAACAGGCTGGCTGCAGTAGTGGGCTGCCCAGCCCCCAACCCAGACCCCTGCAGCGACTGGAAGAGCACCAGGCGACAGGCATTGACCGTGGCTCGCAAGTGTCCATATGTATTTTATTCACACAAAGTGTTGTCACCTCTTGAGTCCATGCGTCAGAGCGAGAGTCTGTGGCCGGGCCGTCCACTTCAGGCCCGGAGACCACCCGACTGAGGACGCTACCTCAGCGGACACCCGGGCAGCGGCAGGGCTGGGCTTTTTTGTTTTTAATAATAAATAAAAACTCAACTCTAAAAAATATATATATATATATATATATAAACTGGGGAGAAATTAAGTTTAACAATTGGAACTCAAAATTCCAAAATGGAAAATGTACAAACTGAGAGTCTAGGTACCTCCTATCCCCAGCTCTGGCCTTGAGGAATCCTGGGCGTTCCCTGGTTCCCCAGCTTGGCGTCCCTTCCCTCTCTTCAACTGCAGGTCCCACATGGGGATGGGGCAGGGTTTGGTTTTTGGTCAGAAGCCAAGAAAGTGGGGAAGAAAATGATGGAGTGATATCAACTTGCTCTGCACAGAGGACAGGCTAGGACGGCTCGGAGATAAATAGCATTTGGGTTAAAACTATGTCATTAGCAAATTTAGTTCTTGTATCTTTCCCTCTATATCTTTATACACAGGCGGGTTGGTGTGCTGGATAGAATCTGAATTTATAGTTACACGAAGAAAAAATACTCTTGCCCCTCCCCCACCCTGCCCCAAGAATGCCTGCCCAACCCTGCCCCCACCCCAGAGGACTTTGGTTTGGGGGCCCCTCCCCACCCAGAGACAGCCTGCCGGGCCCTGCTCTGGTGATGGACAGCCCAGTGCCCTGGGGCCCCCAACTCCCGTGCGGTCTCGACGATGGAGGCCACAGGTGGCGGGGTGGGGGTGGGGGGTGCGGGGTGTTGAAGGCTACAGGCCAGGAAGGAAACCGAGGGCAAGTGCGGGGCAGAGGAAAGAGGGGCAGCCGGGCAAGGGCCAGGCCAGGGCCTGGCTGAGCGCAGGAGCCCCAGCGAGGCAGCTCACCCCGGGGGAGGGCGGCGTGTGCTCTCAGGCCGGCCGGGAGGGGCAGTGTCACTTGGCTCCAGGAAACAGAAGGCACTTTCTCGGGGCTGGCCGGCCGGCGGTGGGCGGGGCGGTGCCCAAGGAACTGGGCACCAGGCGGCGGGGTGGGACGGGGCCCAGAGGCGCTCTTCCCACTCGCCCTCTGCCCCGGCTGCGTCCTCAGGCCAAGGGCCTGGGAGGGAGAGGTGGGGGCTTCCAGGGCTGGAGCGGGCATGGGCGGGGCCTGGCATGCTGCCTCCGCGGCTGGGGCGTTCCCTCCCCCCTCCCCGCGTGCTCCCCTGCCCGGGCGCACCCGAGCTTGGCTCTGTCCCCGCCCTCGGTCCTTGGGGCCCACGTGCTATAGCACGCCCTCCATGAAGCTGGTGTCCAGGTGCTGGATGAGCACGCGTAGGAACGACATCTCCTTGCGAGTGTTCTCGAAGATGACGCGCGGGTCGTCCGATCGGCAGCGCAGGCAGTTGGGCGCCATCACCATGGCCAGGTTGCTGACGTCCATCTTGGTGATGGCCACGTTGGCGGGCTGCACGAACACCTGCGCAGGGGGACAGGAGGGTGGGCCGGGCCCCGCGCGTGGGGCGTGCCCCGGAGGGGTGGGGGCGGCCCCGCCGCGTACCTGAAGGAAGCGGATGAGGTAGCACAGCACCAGGCGGTTGATGCGGGGCAGCGCGTGCACCACGGCCACGGCGGCCTCGGGGTTCTCGTAGTGCGCGATGCACTGCTCGTAGAACTCGTGCGGGATCAGGGGCTCCTCCAGCTCCCGGTACCACAGCTTCAGCAGCGAAGCTGCGGACACAGCGCGGGCGGGTGCTCAGCACAGCCTGCTGGGCGGGCTCCCCTGGGCGGGGCGGGCGCCGTGGAGTGGTCAGCGGGTTGGGGCGACACAGGGTAGGGACAGCGTGCGGCGTGAGCGCGGGAGTGTCGGGCCCGACTGGAAAGGCCCAGACCCTGGCGCGTTGGTGCTCCTGAGGGCCTGGATTGACCCCGGGGGGCGGGGGGGGGGGCTGGGGGCTGATGCAGGGAGTGCAGGAGAGCGGCAGGCTAAGCCGGAAGGAGGGCCCCCAGGAGACTGCAGGATAGGAGGGGTTGTCTGTGCTAGAAACGGACCGGGAGCCATGACATCACTGGCGGAATAAGGGGGAGCCCAAATGTTTCAACTGCCTGGAGCAGGCCTGCTTCAGCTCCTAGGGGAATGGAGGCTCACCAGGGACGTGGGGGTCCTCCAGGCCTGTCGGCACCTTCCACTGGTCTACCTGCAGCTTCAAGGCGTTCACCTCATCAATGTCCCCAGGGACTCTGTGGAGCACAGGGTGGGTCTCACCGAGGAGGACTCTGTCTTGCCCTGGTCAGACCCCTCCCCCACGCATCCTCGGCCAGACCCCGCCCCCATGCTGTCCCTCTTCCCTCTGCTGGCCACCCCCAGGCAGATGCCATTATCAGCAGGGCCACTGAGCCTTAGACCCCCAAGCCTGTTTCCCCAGCTCTCCTCCCGGGGCTTGGGTAGGTGAGTCTTGGCAGCAGGCCTTGTGCTACTCCCCATGGGGCAGGGACTATCATCCCTATTCACAGGTGAGCACCATCTGCTGGCTGCTGCTGGGGTGTCTTTCCAGGCTCACGTCTCAGGCCCTGCCTATGGCTGCTGTCCAAGTGCCCTCTGGGACCCTGGTGGCCATTTTTACAGAGGCACTGTCCCTGGCTGACCCTCCTGCCTAAGTTCAGGCATGCTGCCATTCGGGGGGATGATTCTCTGACTTGCCTCCTAAGGATGGGGCCCTGCCCTGCCCTTCCCGGTTGATAGTGGCCCTTCCATTTGCTCCAGGGTGTCCCTCCCCGCCCACATGATGGCTTCTTGTCGGGGGGCCTCTGGCTATTCCCAGACAGGGGCATGGGTCTCCTGGCCACAAAACCCAAGGCTGGGGCACGGAAGTCGGCCCAGTGGTCCTGCTGCCTGACGGCTCCTGCCTGCCTGAGAATGGTGGAGACACCCCAGGCCCCCACACCCAGGGCCCGGGTTGCGGGGCACCTGAAGATGCCTTCTGTCTGGTCACCGTTGAGCGCTAGCACCTCCTCAGATAGACGTGTCTGCACCCAGGGCAGCTGCCGATCTGGGTACCGCTCCTTCTGCATGCTCATGACCTCCTGCAGTGCACTGCCAAACATGGACGGGCTGAACACAGCATTCTTGGCATGCCGGATCTCCTCCACGTTGGGCTTCTTCAGCCCCTGCAAAGACAGCCCAGCTCTCTGTCCTGGTGTGGTCCCGCCGCCCTGCTCCCAGCCTTCCCTCCCCCACCCCCGCCAGGGCTGTCCCTGGCTTGGCCACCCTCCCCCTCTCCCCTTGTCCTCTCACCCCTGGTAACTCCAGGCACCTGCCTAGAAAGAGCCCGGGGCACCCCAACTCCCTGGTCCCCACATCACCGGGGGAGGGGCACCCTGTTGGGCCACCTACAATGTCCTAAATCTTCAGGTGGCCCCACTGGTCACACAGGAGGAAGGTGGGAGTGACTCCTGGCATGAGAGCTGCCTGGGGCCATAGAGGGACCAGGCTGGCTGATCTGGACCATGTGAGACCACCTGGGCTGGAGGTGAGGGGAGAAGCCTGAGGTGGGCACAGGCAGCAGCTCCCAGTGGCAGAGCTAGAGCAGTGAATTGGGGGGGGACGAGGGGAGGGGCAGCCAGGCTCTGGGACGGTGGGGGAAGGGTCAGACCCAGGAGGGCCTGAGGGGCTTCCTGGATGGGGTGGGGGGGGCTGAAAGGGAGCAGGGGACAGAGGAGAAGATGGCCAAGAGCCACACATCCTAAGACCAGGGAACAAGGTGCAGCCGTCTGGTGTGACAGGCCTGTTCTCTAGAGGGGCTGTGGGACCAAGCTCTGGTGGGCACTAAGAAGGCCCAGGGCAGAATGGGTGTCAGAGAGGACCACCTGCCCGTCTGCCCCACCCTGGTTGCCAGTGTGGGAGGAGCCCTGTGATGGGTCTGGGCTCTTGGCCAGGTGGGTGGCCCAGTGTGAGTGAAGAGGCGCGTCGCGGTCTCCTGAGCCTGCCCTGCAGTCCAAGGCTTGGCGTCCCCTGGGTCCAGGGGCAGCCTGCCAGGGTGAGGGTCCCCGCTGAGAAGCGCTGTCTCTAGGCCTGCTCACGGGCTCTGCCTCTCCTTTGTACCTCACTGCACCAGCCCAACAGCAGCAGGCCTGGCACCCTCACTTGGTTACGCCCTGGGGCCCCGGCCTAGCCACACGCCCCCTTGTCTGCACTGGCTCCTGAACTTGGGGCGCAGCCCCTGCCCGAGGCCTTCCCTGGCTGCCTGCCTCGGTGGGCTCTCTGGAGCACCTTCTGAACTGTGAGCCGCCACCTCCCCCAGCCCCAGCCGGCTGGACTCAAGGAGGGCAGGGCATTCCCCAGGATGTGAGGGCTGCCTGTCCAGGCCTCCCTCCAAACCCCGTCTGGGTGTCACCAGCACAGCCTGCCCACCCACGCCCGGCTGTCCTGGGGGAAGCTCGTACCTTCTTGGCCCCAGTCAGGGCCGCCTTCTGCAGCTTGTGGTAACAGTACTTGGCATACGTGCTTATCGCCACCCCTGGAAGAGAATGGGTGCTGGTTGGCGTGGTGTGGACATGTGGCTAAGAGAAGCAGCAGCAGGAGGGGTGAGGACAGGCAGCTCCTGCAAGAGCTGTGGGGGCCTGGGCTAGCCTGGCCAGGCTCCCGCCTACCACTTGCCTGGGGGCAGTGGGTCCTCACCGTCCTGGGCTAAGTCCTTTAGAGCAGAAACCCACACGGAAAGGCAAGGGGCACTTCCTCACCTCAAGGAGCCAGGCTTGGGAAGGAACTCCTCTGTCAGCCCACCCACGCTTCCCCACCGCCAGGAAGGGCAGGCTGGGAAGGATCAGAGGCAGGACAGGGCAGGACATGGGCCCCAGGGCCTCCAAACCCCATGCTCCCCCTTGCAGACTAGCCCTGGGGAGTCCCTAAGAAGGGTCATTTCCACAGGCAACAGGGCTAGAGGTGCTCAGTGCCCTCTGCCTTGGGCCAGTACTGAGGAGTGGGCTTTGGGCTAGCTGGACAGCAGCCCCAACACTCTTGTGGCCCTGCCCCCAGCCAGCTGCGGGAGAGGGCCTCGGCCTGCAGAGCCCCATCCCTCTTAGTTGAGGGCTGCCTGGGCAGCAGTTATGGAAGGGGAGGCCGAGGGGATGGTGGCATGTGGAAGGACGATGAGCATGGAGGGGATGCCCCACGTCCTAAGCCTGGGGGTCACTGGAAGGCCCACTACACAGAAAGACACCTTTGGGTTCTGCCCGAGGGCTGAAGGCGGCTGGGAGAGGACTGGTCTCCTTTCTCAAGGGAGGGGTTTTTTCTAAAACTCGGCCCCTGGTAGAAGTTGTGGCTGGTGGTCATGGGGGGATGCCTCCAGGAGGGCAAGGACCTCGGCCAGAAGCTTCTCCAGATACAGAAATGAGGGGAAGGAGAGAGAAGTGAGAGGGGGTGGGGGAGAGGCAGTGGAGGAGGAGATCCCACACAGGGTGGGTCTGAAATGTGTGTGGCATCTTTCCCGGCCCAGGCAAGGGAAGGGGAAGTGAAGGAGAGGCAGCAAGAAGGCCAAGAACACACAATGAGGCGAAGCCCAGAGGAGCCACCCAGCCCAAGGTGTCAAGGACCAACAGAGACAGAAAAGCCAGAATGTGTGCCTCCAAGCTCAGAACTGGCACCCTCTCTGGAAGGCTCTGGCCTTGCTGGGCCCACCTGCCCCAGTGCCTGCCTGCCAGAGGGAGGCCTCTAGACCCAACTCACAAATCCAAATACCCCAGTCTTCTTTTAGAGGAAGCAGTTTCTTGTGGACGTCTGAGCACGTGGGGGTCCTTGGACCCCAGTGTGAAAAACATAAGCATGGCTTAGCCCATGAAAAGCTTTTCATTTTGAACGATCACAGAACAGTATTATTATTCTAAGTGGCAAGGGGATTCTTTTTTAAAGTAATCAAAGTGAAAACCAACATTTCCCATTCTCCCTGGAGAATCTGTTTCAGGTCCCTGGGGGATCTGCAGATCCCTGGCAGAGAGTCCTAGCTGCAGCCTCTGCTAGGCCAGCTCAGGACACAGCACCTGGACCTGTCTGCCACAGGCCGACGTGGCCTTCCTTGGCAGGCTCCCGGGGACCTGGAAGGCAAAGGGGGCCTTGGGCTGCCCACTGGCCACTAGGGGCCCAGGGAGCACCTTGCAGCAAGGAGCAGGCTGCAGACTGGGAGTGTGCCTACCCCTCCCTTGGGTGAGTGAGATACGCCCTGACCTCCCATCTCGGGGGCCTCTCCAACGGACTGTGATCTGAAGATCCGGGGGCTGCCACCTCTCGGTTAGTGAACCTGGTCACAAGGCAGCCTTTCTGGGCCTTAGCTTCCTCCCCTGTAGGATGGGGACGGGGACAACACCGACCACAAGTGCTCGTGAAGGGCTGACCTTGGAGTCTGGTGCACAGCTCAGCAGATGGCAGCTGCTGGTATCAGCTTTTGTGGGCGGACCAGGACTGAGGCTGTGTGCGCCCCGAGTCCCAGGAGCCCCCCTGCACCCCATACTGCCGCGGGTGTGGCTTCCCGGGCCTGACTGTGGGATGTCCGCTGCGTGCCTGGGAGGGTGTGCCGTGCCCATGCCCAGCCCAGGGAGATGTTCACGATGGTGTGGGGGCGCTCTGCTTCGGGCCCACTGGCCTGTCCCGGCCTCGCCCGGGCATACCCATACCCAGTCTTATAGGTGAGGAGACAGAGGCCTGCAGAGGGACCGACGGAAGCAGCTCTCCCAGAGGCTGCTGTGCCAGGAGTCCAGGCCTGCCCCGGGGCCTCAGTGCCCCGACCCCTGGTTTTAAGCCTGAAAAGTTGCTGGGTGTGGCTGGAAGCTGCCACTGTGGGGTCCTGGGGCTTCTAGCTCCCTCCTCACTACCCAGCACTGTCTTGGGCCACGGTGTCCCGCTCGGCCCCACCAGGCCCACCTCCCTGCTGCAACCCGACTCCTGGACAGGCTCCAGCAGGAGCTCAGATGCCCTGCCACTCCTGTTCCAGATGGGTGTGGCCCAAGGGCAGCTGGGAATCCTGGACAGCAGCTGCTCCCTCTTGCCAAGGGTGGTGTGCAGCCAGAGAGCTTCCCAGAGGAAGGGGCATCGCGGTTGAGTTACGGTATTAAGAGGAGGAGACGCGGGGCATGTTTGGAGAATGGGGATGTGTTCCAAGGCTGGGGCAAGTGCTAGAGGTGGGGCTGGGGCTGGTCCCAGAGCCCTGGTGCCAGGAGGGAATGCTGCCATGAAGACAGCTCTCTCAGCAGGGAGGGCATAGTCCTGGGTTAACAGGGCTTCCCTGGAGCTTGGACAGTGGTGGGATGGGGGTACGGGTCTTGAGCCAGGACCCAGGAGAAGGGCGGGGCTGGTGGAAGAAGTTGGGGAATCCCTGGGCTCCCTCCAAGGAAGCCATGCCAGGCTCCACGCCCTGCCCCCGGGTGGCCTGGGCCAGAGGTCAGGGCTGGGGAGGCACTTGCCCACAGCGCCCTTCCTCAGCAAACACTCACCTAGGGGTGTTTCCAGCAGGCCTTGCCCAGTTTGTCCTCACGCCCTGCCCCACCGAGAGCCCAGCGTGCAAGCTGGAAATTGTTCTTGAGAAAGGCACAGGGCAGGTGTGGCCTCCCGCGGAAGCCCCTTCAGTGACCTGGGCCCCTGGCCAGCACAGAAGCCCACAAGTCTGATGGTTAGTGCTACCCCATCAACACGCCTTCCAGCCCAGAAGCGGTTAGAGAAAGGAGGCCAGGCGGCCGAGGCCGGAGAGCAGAGCTGTGCAGACACAGCGCAGAGGGGCTGTGGGGAGAGGCCCTACCATCCGGTTCCTCAACATAAGGCTTGGGTTTCTTTCTCAACTTGGACTTCTTCTTAGTGTTCCTTTCCAGGAGTGCTTTCATGTGCTGCGTCACTGGGGAGCAAACAGAGCCATGAGGACCACAGAACACAATGCCAGGAATGCATGCCCACACAGGTCCCGATGTGGCTGGCAAGGAGGCCCCTGGGCCTGCGTGGGGCTGACCCCCGTTGGCTGGGAAGGTGTTGCCCCCTGCTGGGTTCCTCAGAGGGAAGCAGGACTGTGGCCAATGCCCAGCTGGGGCTGAGGAGAACCCAGCCCAGGAGCGCTGTGGCATGTGTACCCACACGGATGTGTGGCTGTGCCTGGGAGCAGGTCTGGACCACGGGGCTGGGGTAGGTAGTGTCGACCAGAAAGCCGGCTCCCCTCATGCGGGAGGTGGGCAGGAAGATGCAGGGAAGGGCAACAGGGAGGAGATGCTTCTGATCCTCTGGCGGGCTTGAGAAGCCCCAGCCCAGCCATCTGGCTCCTGCATGGCTGCACTCAGGGGTCCCAGGCTGCTGAGCTGGTGCCGGAGGAGGAGCAGAGACACAGCCAGGGGTCTCACACTGATCCGGGCATGCCTCCCACTCTGCACAGAGTAACTCTGCCCTGTTGACAGGGAGCCCTTCGTCCCCCGGCCATCCTGTGCTCTCTGGAAGTGAGTCTCCATGCACAGACCACGCTAAGGTTGGGAGTTAGGCTCTTCTCTGACCGTGGACCATCTGTACAAGTTATTTGTTATCTTTTGCACGGGAGATCCTTGTCTTATCTACTGGGTCATTTACTTTTATCAGTACGGACTTGTGGATGCATCACTTTACGCTGTGGGTTATAATCCAATACAACTGCGTTTTTTGCTCAAATGGCTCCAGTTTTGGCCCTTTCGGTTGGCTCCTGTGTCCTGTGACACACTCTGCCACCCCCGCCCCCAGCCTAGACGCAGCTGTTTCTCCAAGGAACCCTGGTTCCTTGAATGGAAAAGAGTAGTAGAAACCAAGATCTGGGGGTGAGGTGTGCCATGTTACAGGGTGCTGAAGAGCTGGAGACACATTTGTATGCTGCCCCTGCATATACACATCCCCCAAAGATCCCCCCCCGATGCCCCACTCTGATTCGCCACCACAGGACACGCTGGCCTCTTCTTGCTTGTCTGTGACTGCTGGGTCTTTTCCTTCTCTTAACAGAGAGAGGTAAAGAGCAGGAGATGTAACTGTTCACAGAGTCCGAGGTACCAAAGCTTCTCCCTTGTACATGGTGCTTTTAGCATCACACCCAAAAACCTTTGCCTAACTCAAGAAAAAATTTGTTTTTTTCTAGTTTTAGAGTTCTAGGTTTTATATTTTGGTTTATGATCTATTTTGAGCTGGTTTTTGCATACAGTACAAAGTATGGTTTGAGGCTCATCTTTTTTTGCATTTGGACATACAGCTGCCGAAGTCACTGCCCTTTCTTCACTGAAGTGCTTTCACATCTCTGTGTAAAACTAATGGACTACAGGGCGCCTGGGTGGCTCAGATGGTTAAGCGTCTGCCTTCGGCTCAGGTCATGATCCCAGCGTCCTGGGATCGAGCCCCGCATCGGGCTCCCTGCTCCGCGGGAAGCCTGCTTCTCCCTCTGCCTCTCTCTCTGCCTCTCATGAATAAATAAATAAAATCTTAAAAAAAAAAAAAAACTAACGGACTACGTATGTCTGGGTCTAATTCTGGGCTCTCTTCTGTCCACGGAGCTACTGTCTACCTTCACGCCAACAGCGTATTCTCCTGGCTTCCGTAGGTTTATGACAAGACTTGAAGTAAGGTAGGGTCAGTCCTCCAACTTCGCTCTTCTTATTCAAAGGGTATTTTGGCTAATCTAGGTCCTTTGCATTTTCTATGGATTTTAGAATCAGCCTATTAATTTCTAATTAAAAAAAAAACCTATTAAGATTTTGGTTAGGATTGAATCTATACATCAGTTTGGGTGGAAGTAACATCTTGACACTATTGAGTCTTCTGATTCATAAACATGGTATTTCTCTCCATTAACTTGGGCCTTTTTTCAGTAATGTTTGGGAGTTTTTAGCGTAGAAGTCTTAGACATCTTTTGTCAGATTTATCTCTAAGTATCATATTTTTAAATGCTACTTTGGATTTTTTTCTTTAAGATTTTATTTCAAAGTAATCTTACACCCTACGTGGGGCTCGAACCCAGGACCCCAAGATCAAGAGTCTCATGCTCCGCCTGCTGAGCCAGCCAGGCGCCCCCAGATGTATTTTTAAAATTTCAATTTCCAGTAGTTTGTTGCTATTATGTGGAAACATGATTAACTTTTATATATTGGTCTTGCATCCTGCAAACTTGCTAAACTCACTTACAGTATTTTTATACATCCCATAGAAGATTGTGTTGTCTGAATAAAGACAGTTGCACACTTCCTTTCCAGTCTGGATGCCTTTTATCCCTCTTCCATGACTTTGCATTGGCTGGCCTCTAGCATGACATGGAGTTGATGCAGTGGGGCTGGAAGTCCTTGTTCTTGACCTTGGGGAAAAGCATTCAGTCCTTCCCCATTAAGTGTGATGCTGGCTAGAGGTGTTTTTTGTTTTAATTGTGGTAAAACATAAACATAAACATGTAGCCATGTAGCCATTTTTAAGTGTACAATTTAGTGGCATCTAGTACATTCACAATGTCAGGCAGCCACCACCGCATTTATTTCTAAAATTCTTACATCACCACAAACAGAAACCCTGTACCCATTGTGCCCTCGTTCCCCCTCCCCCGGGTCCTGGTAACCTCTGATCTTTCTGTCTCTATGAATTTGCTTATTTTAGATATTTCATATAAGTTGTACAGTTTTTGCCCTTTTGTATCTGGCTTCTTTCACTTAGAATAACTTTTCAAGGTTCTTCCATGTTATAACATGTATCAAACTTTATCCCTTTTTATGGCTGCAAAATATTCACTGTACTGAGAGCCCACATTCTGCTTATTCATGCACCTGCTAGACACCTGGGTTGTTTGCACTTTTTGGCTATTGTGAGTAATGCTGCACATGGGTGTGTAAGTATCTGCTTGAGTTCTAGCTTTCCATTCTTTTGGGTACTGTAGGGTTTTAAAAAAATATTTGCTTTTTGTCAGGTTGAAGAGATTCCCTTCTGTTCCTAGTTTGTTTAGAATTTTTATCAGGAATAGAAATGTTGGATTTTTGCCAAATGCTTTTTCTATGCTTGTTGGGATGATCACACGGTCTTTCTTCTTTACTCTGTTGCTATGGCAAATTACCATTTGCCATTTTTTCATGTTAAACCAACCTTTCATTCTTCAGATAAACTTCACTTATTCAAGATGCATTATCTTTTTTACATATTGTTGGACTCAATTTGCTAAAATACTGTTAAAAATTTCTGCTCTATGTTCAGAAGGGATACTACTATCTGCACTTTTCTTTTTTTGTAACGTCCTTTTATAATTTTGGTATGGAATGAATGGGAGATATTCCCTCCACTACAATTTTCTCAATGAGTTTGTAAAGAATCGCTATACAAACAATGAACTGTTCAGTAAAGTTGACCAGTGAAGCCATTTGGGCCTTTAATTTTCTTTGTGGGAAGGTTTTAAGTACCAATTAAATTCCCTTAATAGCTACATGGTTTTTTGGTTGTCTGTTTCTTACTGAGAGATCTTTGGTAGTTTGTGTCTTTTTTTTTTTTTTAAAGATTTTATTTACTCGACAGAGAGAGACACAGTAAGAGAGGGAACACAAGCAGGGGGAGAGGGAGAGGGAGAAGCAGGCTCCCCGCGGAGCAGGGAGCCCGACGCGGGGCTCGATCCCAGGACCCCGGGATCATGACCTGAGCCGAAGGCAGACGCCCAATGACTGAGCCACCCGGGCATCCCCATAGTAGTTTGTGTCTTTCAAGGAATCTGTCCATTTCCTCTAAACTGTCAAATTTACTGGCATAAAGTTGTTCATCTTATTATCCTTTGACATGTTGACTCTGCAGTGACATCATCTCTCATTCATGATATTGGTAATTTATGTTTTCTTTTTGTCCTGATCAGTCTTGATAAATCTAGAGATTTACTGATTTTATCAATCTTCTCAAAGACTTAGCTTTTTGTTTCATTGATTTTCTGCAGTTTTTCTGTTTTCACTTTCACTGATTTCTACTCTGATCTTCAGTATTTTCTTTCTTCTGCTTGCTTTTAGTATAATTTATTTTTTAAGGCACAGAGGCCACTGATTTGAGGCCTTATTTTAGAGTAAAGGTATTTAGATGCTATGAATCTGCCTCTTGCAACTGCTGTGGCTGCATCCCACAATTAATATGTTTTGTTGTCATTTTCTTTCAGTTCAAAATACTTTCTAATTTCCCCGTAGGTTTTTATTTGACCCATGGGCTATTCAGTAGTACGCTCTTTAGTTTCCAGGTATTTGGGGATTTTCCAGAGATCTTAGTGTTACTGATCATTAATTCTGTCATGACTAAAAAACACACTTTCTATGATTTGTCTTCTTTAGCATTTATTGAGACTTGTTTTATTGCCTATCTTGAAAATGTGGCTGGGATCTGAGTCCAAATGCTCTGGGTCCAAAACCTATGCTCTCACCTACTCTATGGTAGCTGCTTGTTTCTTAAACAGACTCTCAACCAGTCCTTTTCTTTCAGCTTCAAGATCACGCGCTTCCCGAACCACTGCTAGAGGAAGCTGGCTCCACCCACTATGGAGTTTTAAGGCTTTGCTACCTGCTTCAGCTTCTTAGCTCTGTCACTGTCTGCTTGGGATCCACCTTTCGTGGTCTGCCAAGTCAGCTTCCTGCCACCTGTTCATGTACTTCTCAGCTTCTCAAACGTAGTGTTCATTCTCTTTGTCCTTGTGGACTTTCTTATTTTTATTGTGCTAAATTACACATAAGATAAAATGGACCATTATAACTAACCGCTTTTCATTGTACAGTTCAATGACATTAAGGACACTTACTGTTACATACTATCACCACCCTCCATCTCCAGAACTTTTCATCAGTCAAACAGAAACTCCACAGCCATTAGACAAGTCTCCAGCTGTCCCTCCCCTAGCCCCTGGCACCCACCATTCTTTCTGTTTCTGGGAATATGAATATCCTAGGGGCCTCTTAAGAGTGGACTCATACAGTATTTTTTTGAATTGGCTTATTTCACAGAGCGTAACGTTCTCCAGTTTCATCCATGTTGTACATGTGTCAGGATTCCCTGCGTTTTTTAGGCTGAATAATAGTCCACTGTATGGATGGACCACATTTTATGTCTCTGCTCATCCCCTGACAAACACTTGAGCTGCTTCCACCTCTTTGCTGCTGTGACTATCAGGAAGAGGCGTGCTGGCTGGTGGTCAGGAAGGCAGACCCCACCAGCCCACAAGGATGGAGCCTGTGCTTGGAGAAAGGAAGCTGCAGCCTGTCTCAGGTCTGCCAGGGATCTGAGTGCACACGTACCCATCTGTTCACGTCTCTGCTTTCAATTCTTTTTGGTATATACACACAAGTGGAATCGATGGATCCTACAGTAATTCTATTTTTAATTGTTTGAGGAACGGCCAAACTGTTTTCCACAGTGGCTGCACCAGTTTACATTCCCTTGTTGTTGTTGTTGGTTTCCCCTCTCCTTTAAAAAATTCCTTCCCTGTTCATTTAGCAGGACTTCAAGGTAGAGTCCAGGTAAATGTATGTGTTCCATCTGACACCTTTACATAGAAACCCTGAGTCTCAGTGAACACGCGAGCGGTGAAGGGAACTGTCCTCGGCAGGAAGTGCTGCTGCGTGGGGCACACGGGAGGGCTGCAGTCTGACGTCCGCTGGAAGCCTGCGAGGGAGGTCCTGAGGACCCCCGCTGTGAGGGCACCCTGCTGCTGGCTGGCACTAACGTGCGGCCATGTATGAGACACGGCTGAGCAGGGGTCCGCAGACATGTGACCTGGGGTTCACTGCATTGGTGCCTCGGGCCCCCGCAGCGGTGACCACACCGTAGACATCACACATGTGCTGTGGCAGAGGAAACCCAAGATCCCTGCGGCCCAGGCAGGCAGCACGGTTCAGGGTGCTGCGCCACTCGGGAGCTGGGCTCAGCTCTGCCCTTGCCAGTGACCGCGAGACAGGCTGCAGCTTCCTTTCTCCAAGCACAGGCTCCATCCTCGTGGGCTGGCGGGGTCTGCCTTCCTGACCACCAGCCAGCACGCCTGTTCCTGATGTGCGGGTGGGAGGGAGCACAAGGCCTCTCCTCTGGCTCAGCACTGAGCAGGGCCTACAGCAGACGCCTACCCAGGAATGGTCCTGGGGTTGGTTTCTGGCGGGAAGGCAGCCCTGTGTCATACATGTGAGATCGGATCCCACAGCCTAGAAGCAGGTTCCTGTTGGTGGGACCACACAGACCCAATCTCCCTCTGAGGGCCAAGAACATGTGGCGCCCTGAGACCAGCTGGGCCTCCCTCAGGGTGGGCAGACGTTCAAAGCCACAAATGTCCAGGCTGACCACCAGTTGCCTCACATACTCCAGCCCCATCCCCATGGTGCAGACTAGACACTGGGACAAAGGCCCATAAAGCTCTGTGCCATAAGGAGTGTCCTGCTGGGCCCAGCACGGGGCCTGGAGCTCAAGCTCTCCACAGGAGCCCCAGCTGGCTGGCAGGAATGGTCCCAGGAGTCTGTGGCCTCTGTCCATTCATTGCTCACTCACCTTTTTACTTAGCAAGTGCTCCCTGAGGCCCCAAGGGCCATGTGTTGAGCAGTGGACACACACTTTAAGGCCTCTGAGGAGTAGGCTGAAGTGAACCAGGAAGCGAATGGGGGCCCACCTTCTCCTGGAAAGGCCTGAGAAGAGTGGCAGACAAGGCAGACTCAGGCTGCCCATCAGGCTGCATGTTTTGCATGTTGTGGGGAACTACCCGGGGAGACCCATATGCTGTGTTCAGTGACCCTGCTTCAAAAACCACATGCCACAGTTAGGAGTGCCTGGTTGGTTCAGTTGGTTGAGCATCCAACTTTCTTGGTTTTGGCTCAGGTCATGATCTCATGGATCGTGAGATCGTCCCATGTTGGGCTCCTCACTCAGCGGGGAGTCTGCTTGAGGACTCTGGCCCTCTGCCGCTCCCCCAATCCGGGCACTTTCTCTCAAAATAAATATATCTTTTTTTTTTTTTTAAAGATTTTTTTAAATTTATTTATTTGAGACAGAGAGAATGAGAGAGAGAGAGCACATGAGAGGGGGGAGGGTCAGAGGGAGAAGCCGACTCCCCGCCGAGCAGGGAGCCCGATGCGGGACTCGATCCCGGGACTCCAGGATCATGACCTGAGCTGAAGGCAGTCGCTCAACCGACTGAGCCACCCAGGCGCCCCTCAAAATAAATATATCTTAAAAGCCAACCAACCAACCAACGCCCAAAATCCCACGGCTTCCAGATCTGTGGCCCAGTGGCTGATGTGCCGGATGGTGCTTTGCCTGACGCACCGTCCCGAGGACCCACCACTGCCCTGGGAGCTGCAGCCCCCATCACTGGGTGCACACTCCCTGGCCCCACACACCTGCGCCGGGGCAAGGCCCTGGCCAGATCAAGGTGGACAGTCACTCCCAAAGAGGAGCTTGGAGGGCGTGTGAGTGTGTGCATACATTTGCACACATGTGTGTCCAGCTGCCGGTGCCATGGCCATGCCTCGTGGACACCCACGACTGTCTGGGTGGTGGGTAGCCTACTGCAGATGCAGCTATTGCCCACGGCCCTGTCCGCACGCTCTCTCTGCGCGCACAGGACTTGTGCTGGCCACATGGGCATTGTCTGGTTAGGAGGACCGTGGCCCTGAGTCCTCCCCAGAGCAGGCCAGGTCTGGGACCAGACAAACCTGATGCATGGCTCTCAGGAGCCCTTGGCAGGATCTGGCCCCACACTTGGCCCCAGGCAGCCATCAGCAGGTGGCTACCCATGCTGGTCCAACCTCTGACTCCTTGGGGTGGCTCAGGGCCAGGTCAGCTTGCAGTGCCCCAATGGCCAGATGCACTTGCCAGACCTGGTGCTGGGCTGATGCGTGCCCGGCTCACCATGCTCCTCCCTGCTCTCAGGAGCCCTGCTCCAGGAACCCCCATCTCTTCCCCACCCACAACAGATGGCCCGAGCCTGGCTGGGGTGGCTACCTCTCCAGGCCACAGTATGGCTGAGTATGGCTGAAAGCCAATATAGTAAGTACACAGGCACAGCAAGTACCCTCGTCAAGCAGAGTGACCAGGTACGGAGGCCTCAGCAGAGTGGGGGCCAGCTGGCTGAGACATGGAGGCCAGTCCTCATCTGCACCCCTCCTCTCTGACCTGTTGGCCTGTGGCTGGGGACCCTGTTCCAGGATTGCCTGTCGTTCTTCTCGGGGCCTCAGTGGCGGGGGGGGCTCCCTGAGGACCCCACGTCCCGTGGGAACCTAGGCCATGGTCCTCAGAGGACACGTGTGTCTGCTTGGAGGTGCTGTGCCTGCCTCCACATACCGGCTGCCAGTGTAGACCGGGCAGCTCTTGCCACAGCCCTTCCCTGAGCTGTGGGTGCCAAGGGGTCTCGCGCACTGGGCCTTACCTTTGGTGTCATTGACGGGGTCCATGTGCCGGTAAATGTAGCCCTCCAGGTAGGAGTGGAACTTGGGTGTGGGTGGGAAGAAGGCCAAGCAGATGGCCATGAGCTCCCAGCCGCGGGCCAGGCTCTCGAGGCGGAAGTTCTCAGTGGTCTGCCGGCACAGCTGGATGTAGAGCTCGTCCCGCAGGCCCTGCACGCTCCAGCCCTTGGTGGCTATCTCCAGGGCCACGTGCAGTGGGTCAGCCTTGGCGCGCCGGTCACCCATGTACATCTGGATCAGTTTGAAGATCTCACAGGCCTCCTTCTTCACGTGGCGGTCGCTGGTTACAATCATGGGCTTCTTGATGGACTCACTGCTCCAGGCCAGCATGTTGGCGATGGACACCTTCCGCCGGAAGAGGCCCTGTGTGTGCGTGTTGAAGTGCTTGGAGGCCCAGTTCTCAATGTCGGTCTCCGAGGACGGCTTGCGCAGAGTGAAGGTGGGGAACACACAGCTAGCGCTGGGCATGACGCTGCGGGCCTGCCGGCTGCTCTCAAACTGGGCACAGGAGCCGAGGTCCTCAGACTAGGAAGGACAGAGGGGCCATGAGGGGGTGTGGCCTCCCTGCTGCCGTGAGGCTGCTGGAGGAGCTCTGGGCCTCATCTTGTTCTACCCACTGCATAAACACATGCCAGGTCCTCGCACAAGGCTGGGAAGGGACCCACAGAGGCCCTTCTTCCAACCTTTACCCTGAGGGGTAAAGAAGTGCCCTCCCTATTCCTGCAACTGAGGGTTGGTAGTGGGGGTGGGGGGGCGTCCAGTGCATGTCTGGGGGCGGGAGGAAGCCACACATGTGTTTCATTGGCTTTCTGGGCTGACTGGCCCCTGGTGGGAGGATGCTAGGGGATGCTGCCCTCTCCATGCAGAGTGCCGAGACCCCGTGCACGGTGAAGGGCACTGCCTCCTGCTGGCCTTGCTTCTGCTAGTTCACTGAGCTCTGAGGTTGAGAAACAGGTGAAAAGGGCAGCCCCGCCAACATGAGAAAAACCCGAGACGCAAAGTTCCATAGAGAGACACAGATGTCTCTCCTGGTCCACTACACTGGCCGCCCCTCCCGTCACGGAGCCTTACCCTTCCAACAAAGATCCCCACATGGGACTGGGGGCAGAGTGAGGCCGGGCAGTGGCAGGGCCAGCCTGCAAGGGGGCTAGGATGCTTCCCACAATGCTGGGAAGGGAAGGTTTGTCCCAAGCCCCCTCCCTGCCTCCCTAATGGCCTCAGCATGACCGTACAGGGCATCACTGGGCTAACAGCCCTTTGTTTTCTTGGCTTAGACAGAAACACTGCTCTGAGCTCTCTAGCCTGGAGGGGCACTAAAGCAGCCCTGCCCAGGGACACTGGCCTCCCAAGGTTACCGGGTCCTTGGGCACGTCTTCCCTGGTGGGGTTGAGAGCCCAACACCAGGAGGCCCTCTGGCCACTGCCAGCTCTTGGCAGATGCCAGGGCAGACCCTCAGCCTTGGCTTCATGCAGCAGACTGGTGTGAAAGGTCAGGGGTCAGGAGGTGAGAACTAGGACAGTGGCCCACACAAAGTTCTGGGGCATCAAGCTCCAGCACATGACCTAGACAGAATACGCACATGGGTTCAGAGAGCCTGACCAGAGAGGACAAGCCAGGCCAGGCTTCTGCTTTGGCTCCAGAGGCAGCACGAGGACCAGGTGTCTGGTCTCCCCTCCTTGCTGCAGAAGAGCTCTAAGCAAGGGCACCTGACACTCCACCTGCATAGCTCCTCGCCTGAGAGCCTGTTCACAGATGGGAGAACAGAGGCTCAGGGGCTCAGCGGTTGGGTGGCTGCCCACCTGTTTCCCCTGACTACCCTGCACCCACGGGCTGGATGGAGTCAGGGCACGGCCTCTTGACCCGCAGGTGACTTGCCAGGACCTGGCCAGGCCTTACCAGGAGCTGAGTGCCGCACCATGCCTTGGGACCACCACCTGCCCCCCCTCTGCCCAGGGACCCTGGCAGCGCCTCCCTACCTGTGAGGGGTGAAGGTAGGGCTCTGGCGAGGCCAGGTTGGTCTGCACGGAGACGCTCTTCTCGAGCAGGATTTGGGGGAAAGCAAGCCTCTCCAAGGCGCCCCTCTGCCAGTGCTTGCTCTCCTGCTGGGCCAGTGCCTCGTCCTCACTGAAGGCACGCACCACAGGCCCGGGCATGGGCAGTGGCACGGCCCCGTCGCTCTCGTAGCCCGAGCCATCCTGCTGGGAGTCCCAGCTGCCCCTCTGCTTCATGTGAAAGTGGGCCTGCTGCGCCTCCCAGGCTAGCCGTGCCTGCGCCAGGAAAGGCTCGGCCTCGCCCGTCTTGCCCTCTGCACGCTTCACTGGGGCCAGGCTAGGCCCACACAGAGGCCGCTCCTCAGCCAGGGGCTGCTCACCGAGGAGGTCACGGTCCCCGGGGCCTTCAGTGGACGAGGTGCTGGGGGCGTGGCACAGAGAAGGGTTCCTGCTCTTCCTCTTCCGTGTGCCTGGGGAGTAGCCTGTTGAGGACATGGTGTCCTGCTGGCTGGACCAGGACATAGCGTCGTCTTGGGCCTGGGGCAGCTGCACCCGTGGCTGGGCGTGCTGCAGCTCAGGCCCCCCCATGCTGCTGTAGTCCCCAGAGGAGACCCCCAGGCGCTGATCCCGCAGCAGGCAGGGGCTGGGCTGCAGGGGGAGTGAGCCACCTCCAGGATTGGGTGCATACTTGTGCCTTGGGCCTGCACGCAGCTTGGGACTGGAGCCCGCCTGCTCCACATACACCAGCTGCCGCACGTACTCCTTGCCTGCAGGGCTGTACTCCAGGCTCAGGAAGCGCTCGGGGCACTTCTGCCTGGTCAGCACCAGCTGCTGGTAGGGCGAGGCAGAGCCCTGCTTGGGAGACTGTGGGAAGGGGGGTGGCTTGCGGCCCGGAGACCGCTGGGGTGAGCCTGCCTGGTAGCCCCCGCCAGGCTCGTACTGGACGTCCATGGGGGGCTCGTCGTAGATGGGGGCCTGGTACTCCACAGGGGGCTCCTCATAGAGTGGGGGCTCATAGGCGTAGCGTGGGGAGGAGGGCTGTGAGTCGCTGGTGGGCTTGCGTGGCTGGGCCAGCAGTGGGGAGCAGCTACCGAGCTCAGCCCTCTTCAGGAAGGGCGAAGGCCGACGCTCAGGGAAGAAGACAGGGCCATCAGAGTCCGAGGCGAACGTCTGTAGGCTGGGCGAGTGCTGCCCACCTGAGGGTCTGCGGGAGCGGCTGCCAGGCTGGCCATCTAGGGCATAGCCATTGCCCTGGGAAGAGAGGAAGCTGGGCTCCCGGTCTGCAACTTTGATGAGCATGCGCTCCTTGGTGCCCGAATTCCACCGAAGCGAGGAGGTCCTGGGGGGAGGGGGGACAGGCACAGGTTACCTGGGGGAGGTTCTCGGGGGGGGGGGGCAGGAACAGGTTACTTGTTGGTGGGGAGGCGGAAGTCTGGCCCAGCTACCAGCCTGAACACATTACTCACTGGCCTGGGCCTCACAGGTGTCTGAAGTCAGGGCCCAAGAGGCCTGGGTCATTTCTCAGTGTTCTCCTCACCTCCCAAATGGGGGCTGCAGGCTTCAGCGGCCTGACACTTGCTGGGGGGCTCCCTGTAAATGGCCTGTCCACCTTTCATTGCTGGCACCCAACCCCTGGGCAGTGCAGTCTAGAGTAGCTGCCCTCCTGTCCTCACACAGTTCCCTCTCCTCTGGGGCCCATCATGACACTCCCTGCAAGGAAGGGTGTGTGTGTGTATGTGTGTGTGTGTTCTGGTCACACCCCAGCACCAGGCACAGAACTATTTCTACAACAGCTGGGGGTGGCCCTCCCAGAGGCCTCTCTAACTCTGATTTGATATGGTTATTTCTCTGCAGGCCTCACTCCTGGATCTAGCACCTGCCTGTGCTCCTACAGGGTGGTGGGCCACCTCTCACCCCTCAGCATCTCAGGTCCTGTTTTTCAACAAGAGTGTCCTGTGAGCTCCAAAAAGGCTGACTCCCCCGTGACTCTGCCCTCATACATACACACAACACTGCACCTGGGCACAGACAGAAAAACTGCTTTTTTGAGCAAAATTCAGGGGAAGGTACAGAGATTTCCCATATACCCCCTACCCCTGCTCATGTACAATCTCCCCAGTTATCATCATCCCCACTAGTGGTGCATTTGTTACGGTCGATGAACCTACACGGGGACATGATCATGAAGCATCATCATCACCCAGCGTCTAGTTGACCTCAGGTCTCACTCCAGGTGCTGGACCTTCTGTGGGTTTGGACAAACATGTCATGACGTGCGTCCACCAGTAGATTGTCATACAGAGTAGACTCCCTGCCCTAAATTCTCTGGGCTCTGACTGCCCCTCCCTCCCCCCAACCCCTGGCGACCACTCATCTGTCTCCATGGTTCTGCCTTTTCCAGAGTGTCAGAGACCTGGAATCACACAGTATGGAGCCTTTTCCAATTGGCTTCTCTCACTTAGCAATATGCATTTAAGGTCCCTCCGTGTCTTTCCATGGCTCGAGAGCTCATTTCTATGTAGCGCTGAATGACATCCCATCGTCCGGATGGACTGCGGGTCACGTATCTGTTCACCTACCGAAGGACGTCTCGGTTGCTTCCAGGTTTTGGTGACTCTGAATAAAGCTGTTACATACATCCATGCACAGGTCTTGATGTGGCTATAAGTTTTCAACTCTTTGGGGTAAATACCAAGGGCCATGGTTGCTGGATCACATGGTAAGAGCATGTTTAATTTTGTAAGAAATCTCTAAACCGTCCTAAAAAGTGGCTGCACCGTTCTGCTCTCCCACCAGCCATGAGTGAGCGTTCCTGTTGCTCCGCGTCCTCACCAGCATCTGGTGTCATCGGTGTCTGGATTTTGGCCATTCCAGCAGGTGTGTCGTGGGATCTCGTTGTTTTGTGTTTCCCTGATGACATATGATGTGGAGCATCTTTTATATGCTTATTCGCCATCTGTGTATCTTCTTTGATGAGGTGTCTGTTAAGGTCTCTGGCCCATTCTTTAACTGTGTTGTTTCCTCACTGCCAAGTGTTCTTGGTATTTTAGATAACAGTCCTTTATCACATGTAGCTTTTGCAAATACTTTGCCCCAGGCTGTGACTTGTCTTCTCATTCTCTTGCCACTGTCTTTTGAAGAGCAGAAATTTTTAAATTTTTTTTTTTAAAGATTTTATTTATTTATTTGACAGAGAGAGGTAGAGGCACAGCGAGAGAGGGAACACAAGCAGGGGGAGTAGGAAAGAGAGAAGCAGGCTTCCCACCGAGCAGGGAGCCCGATGCGGGGCTCGATCCCAGGACCCTGAGATCACGACCGGAGCCGAAGGCAAGTCGCTCAACGAACTGAGCCACCCAGGCACCCCGAAATTTTTAATTTTAATGAAGTCCAGCTGATCAATTATTTCTTTCTTGGATGGTGCCTTTAATGTTGCATCTAAAAATCATCGCCACACCCAAGATCACCTAGGTTTTCTCCTACGTCATCTTCTAGGAGTTTTGTGTTTTAACATTTGGTCTGTGACCCATTTTCAGCTCATTTTTGTGAGGGGTGTAAAATCAGTGGCTACATTCATTTTTTTACAAGCGGATGTTCAGTTGCTCCAGCACCATTCATTGGAAAGACTATCCTTAGTCCACTGAATTTCCTTTGCCCCCTTGTCAAAATCAGCTGCCTATATTTTTATAGATCTAGTTCTTGGCTCTCTACTTTGTTCCATTGATCTATTTGTCTATTCTTTACCAATACCACATTGTCTTCACTATGGTAGCTTTAGAGTAAGGTCTGTTGTTGTTTTTTTTAAGATTTTGTTTATTTACTTTTCAGAGAGAGAGCTAGCGAGAGCCACACAGCAAGGGGAGCGGCAGGCAGAGGGAGAAGCAGACTCTCTGCTGAGCAGGGAGCCCGATGTGGGGCTCGATCCCAGGACTCTGGGATCATGACCTGAGCCGAAGGCAGAGGCTTCACCAACTGAGCCACCCAGGCGCCCCTAGTAAGTCTTAAAATTGAGTAGTATTAGTCCTCCAACTTTGTTCTCCTTGAATACTGTGTTGGGTATTCTGGATCTTTTGCTTTTCTATGTAAGTTTTAGAATGAGTTTGTTGATATCCACAAAATAACTTGCTGGGATTTTGATTGAGGTTGTACTGAATGTATAGAGTAAGTTGGGAAGAACTGACATTTTGACAGTATTGAATCTTCCTGTCCATGAACATGGGATATCTCTCCATTTATTTAGTTCTTTATCTTTTGTTAGAGTTTCGTAGCTTTCCTCATATAGATTTTGTAAATATTTTGTTAGATTTATACCTATGTATTTCGTTTTTGGGGGTGCTAATGTAAATGGTATTAATTTCAAATTCCACTTGTTCATTGCTAGTATATAGGAAAGCAACTGATTTTGTAAACTTACCTTGTATCCTGCAAACTTGCCATAATCACTTGTCAGTTCTAGTTTTTTTTTTTGGGTCAATTCTTTAGGATTTTATAGATAATTTTAGACCGAAATTCTGATGAAAAACTGTAGGGATCATCTGAGGCTCTGGATTTATTTTTGTTTCTGACAGGCAGCTGGGGAAAGGTCAGATAACCTGAATCCCATCTGGGACTGAGCTGACTGGAAATCAGGCTTAGGTTTGAGAGCTGGTCTACTTATGGCTCATCCTACTCCTGGGTACAGCCTTTCAGGAGTCCAAGTGGAAACATGGAATGTTAACTAGGGCTCATTTTTGTGGCCTCTGGACTCTGATGTCTGGAGCCATGGAACCACCCAATGGTCAGCTCAGCTTCTTAGCCTCACTGTCCCGAGGAAGAGGAAGTGCCATCCGTGTGCCAGGCTGCACTGATGCCTCCTCAGCCCTCAAGTCTCCACTCCCTAGTAGATCCCTGATGACTTCAGGGCAATTCTGTCTATTTTGTTCTCTGTGTGCAGGCTGGTCTCGTAAGTTAATGCAGTGGTGACTGCAAAAGTGGAAATCAGAGTTTTAAGAAACCAGCTGTATAGTTTGCCACCTCTGCCCCTGACCTCTGGTTGTTGCCGGACCTTTCTGGGCAAGGTCATGACTGCCAATTACTGGGACTGGGAGAAGCAGGCCTTGGAGGACACGGGCCAGTGATGCGAGACTGGATGAGAGCATGGAGGCCCATGCCAGCTGGGAGGCAGCCTACTCCAACGTGCCAGGTGCGGGGCCCCCTGAGCACAGCCAGGATCCAACTCTACCAGTTGACAGCGATGACCAGCAGCTCAGTCTCACTGTCCTGAGGAGAAGTCAGAGAGTGGCAGGACTCGGGATGCAGGCTCCCACTCCTGGGAAGTCTGCTCCTGGCTGCTGGAGGCAGAGTGAAGGGTGGCAGGTAATGTGTCAGGGACCAGCAAACCCTGAGGACTGGGCTGGGAATCCAGAAATCTGGGACTGGACTTCAGCCTGTTGCTACCTGGCTGTGGGGATTGGGAAAAATCACTTACCATCTCTGACTCAGTGTCCTCATTTATTCTTATGAGGATTAAGGCACATAATGTGCCTACGATAAAGTCCTTAGCTCAGTACTGACATAGAGGAAACACTCAGCAAGTGTGAAGCATCATTTCTGCACTTTTTTCCACCACTCAGCAGACAGTGACCCAGCCCTGGTGCCAGGGCCCCCACAGGGGCTATGAGGTAAAGAATGATCCTCGCCTGCTGAAGGGCGCTGAGGGCTGTCGCCCAAGGAGGCACCTTGTGGCCTGTCAGTTGTGGGCCATCAAAATCGTGCTGTACGATGATGAGGGTGGGAACGAGTGTCAGGGTCAAGAGCACGTGAGAGGCAGCTGGTCAGATGACACACCTGTCCCAGGACTCTAGAGCGGTTTCATCTAGTCAGGGTGGAAATGAGAGGGACTGAGGCAGGAGAAAGGCAGACCGATGGCCTTGCCCTCCACCGTGAACGCCATGTCCCTGAGCTGAGGGGCGATGCCCAGCACTGCAGCGTATGTGGGCACCGAGCACCCCTACAGAAGTCAAGGCAGGCCTGGGGCCCATGTAGGAACCTCTGCGTCATGGACTCCAAGTCACAGTTGGGAAAATGGGCCCCTAGGGCCCAGAGATGGCCCTTGGTCACGGAGAGTAAGGAGCCCAGCAGCCAAGAGGGGCCTCCCCGACAGGCTTCACTGCACGGCGGCTTCAGCTCTCATCCTCAGGCCAGGCCTTTCCGCAGCCCCATACTCTGTGTTCCCACCTGACCCCACTTCTCTGCCCTGCTTCTGGAAGCGCTCTTTGAAGCCCTACATCCAGTTTCCACGCCCTGCTGTCTGCCTCTTGTGCACCCCTCCACCTCTGACCACTGAGCGGCCAGATGGCCCAGCTGCCTGTGGCCACCCTTTCTACCCAGTCCGACCTCCCTGGCCTGCCCTCAGACCTGTCTCCTTATGGTTCCCCAAACCCAGGAAGCCTGTCCTCACCCATGCCTTAATCCCGCATCAACTCTACTAGGGCGGAGGCACCCAGGCAGAGAGTCACACTTGTCTCTACATAAAATGGGACGACTGCTTGATCTGGTTGTTCAGTGACTCTCTAAAACCATGAGAGAAGACGGAACCTTCCATGCGCTGGAAATGCTGGAGACAGGCAAGCAGGGCAGAGGCGGGTGTTGAAAGGGCAGGAGCAGGAAGAGAGGGCTCCATTCAGCTCAGAGTACTTCTCCATGGCCTCTTTCCAAAAGGAGAATGGACAGCACCTCACAAGACCAAAGCCGGAGGAACTGCTCTGCCGCCGCCTCCTCAGGAGGTGGCCGCCGTGTACGCGGATGCCCGGACCTCCGTAACAAAGTTGGTGAGTGAAACTCACAGAGCCTTGATCATGTGGACAAGAAATTGTACATCTGAAGTTCTGTTTGAAAAACAACTTGAACCACACAGCTCTCCAACTGCCCCGTAAACCTTCAGGCTCACCAATTCACCTCCGTGCCTGGAGTGGATGAGCTGTCTACCAGGCGTCCCATCGTTGCCCCTGCCCTGCTCAGGGACCTGACCAGCACACAGCCTTGGGTAGGCAGCACAAGCCACCCTGGACAAGCTCCTTCCTGCTCCCCTCCTCCTCACAGACCCTGCTCACGGTGTGGTAGGGAGGGGGAGTCTCTCCCCTAGTCTGTCCCTACACTTACCTTCCCGTTCTTCCTACCCTGGCTGGGTGAGTGCCTTCATTCCTAAAACTACACCGTGTCATTCTCATATCCAACTCAGATGGCACCCAGGACAGCAGGCCCAGGGCTGCAACAGGCCACCAAAGACCAGGTGGGCACACGCACCCTACAGGAAACACCAAGTCTGAGGGCCTGCCCTGACCTACCCTCACCTGCAGCAGGTGCACTGAGGGCCCACCCAGTCAGCCCTCTGCATCCCGCTTTACTGGGGAGGACACGGAAGCACAGGGAGGCTACAAAACACACCCACGGTCACACACCCACACTGGCCGACCCAGGTAGCCTCAGATTCATTCCATATCAACAAACCGAGTTAGCCCTTCCAGGATCGATCTTTAAACTGTCTGAGCAAACCACCAAAGCCCGCTCCTCAGGTCTTCAAATGCCTTCCCAACACTGGTATCACTCCTGTTGGGTCTGTGTTGAGGGCACTTAGGCCACCAGAGGCACACCACCCCACCTGGACCGATGAGTTGGCTGAGGATGGCCCCCGCCCAGTCTGACAGATGCTGTGCCCTGGGGTCCCGAGGGTCATCTCTGGAACCTTGCAATACCCTGCAAGGCCAACCCAGGACCAAGAGAAGCCAATGTCCACTTCCTTCCTTATGATGAACATCAATCTTCCCAACGTCACCTGGGAAGCACTCTGATGCATGGCCTGGAGCTCCAGGGGAGAATGCATGCTGAGGATCCCCCAAGGACTCACTCCTCTGTTAGGGGCAATGGGCTCCATGGCTCCCCAAACCGGGCAGTGACAAGCTTCTTCCAGCTTCCTGAAAGCTGCCACATGAACCTGGGGGCCACTCCAAAAGGCCTCTGCCCAGGTGCTGGTGGCTCCAGAGCCTCTCATCATGTTCCTCTGGCCAGCACAGGACCCCTCATGCTGTATACATCCAGCTTCTTGTTGAGCCAGATTCTTCTCCAGCTCACCCAAGAGCTGCCAGGAAAACCACCCTCAGGTCAGGAGACAGGACCAAGTGTGAGCCAGTGGGTTCTACCTGTAGTGAAGAAGTTGGCCATCCACATTATAATCCCGGTAAATCTCATAGTCCTTCTCAAGGAACACTCCTGGTGGTGAAGAACTAGAACATAGCAAAATGAAAAAAGACATGCGCATAAGTGCAATAATTTAAAAATATGGTACATTCAAAATAAACCTTTCACTTTTAAGAATGTAAGTGTTGGGGCGCCTGGGTGGCTCAGTCGTTAAGCGTCTGCCTTCGGCTCAGGTCATGATCCCGGGGTCGTGGGATCGAGTCCCACATCGGGCTCCCCGCTAGCAGGGAGTCGGCTTGAGGCTCTCCCTCTCCCTCTGCCCCTCCCCCTGTTCTCTTTCCCTCTCAAATAAATAAGTCTTAAAAAAAAAAAAGAAACACTCTCATGGGGATGAGA
>NC_138372.1:170669604-170702103 GCF_054177405.1 Leptonychotes weddellii
AAACAAAAATACCAGCTAGATCTAACAGACATATATAGAACGCTCTACCCAACAAACCTCTACATGTTCTCAAGTATACATGGGACATTTTCCAGGATAGACTATATGTTAGAACACAAATTAAATCTCAGTAGATTTTAGGGGCGCCTGGGTGGCTCAGTCGTTGGGCGTCTGCCTTCCACTCGGGTCATGATCCCGGGGTCCTGGGATCGAGCCCCACATCGAGCACCCTGCTCGGCAGGAAGCCTGCTTCTCCCTCTCTCACTCTCCCTGCTTGTGTTCCCTCTCTTGCTATGTCTCTCTGTCAAATAAATAAATAAGATCTTAAAAAAAAAAAACATAGCAAGTATTGGAGAGGATGTGGAGAAACTGCAACCTTTATACTCTGCTGGTGGGAATCCACTCTAGGAAAGAGTCTGTCAGCTCTTCAGAAATTCCCAGCGTTTCTCTGACCCAAGAGAAACAGAGACATGTCTACACAGAAACCTGTGCACAATGTTCACAGAAGCACGAATCACAACAGACAAAGAGTGGAAACAGCCCAAACGTCTGTCACCCGACGAACGGATGAACAACATGCATGTGGTATGTGTATACAATGGAATAAGCCCCGAAACGTGCTACAGCGTGGATGAACCTTGAAAACATTACCTGAGGAAAGGAAGCCAATCATAAAAGACCACCTGTTGTGTGATCTCATTTATGTCAGGTGTCAGGAACAGAAAAATCCAGAGAGAGATGGTAGATTAGTGGTTGCCAGGCTGGGACAGGGGGTGGGGGCGGCTGCTGATGACACAGGGCTCCTTTTGGGCCGGGGAGACAATGTTCCAGATGCACAGTGCTGACAGCCGCGCAACCTTGTGAATACACGAAGAACCCTGACTACACACTGTTTAAGGGTAAATTTTACGTGAATTGTATCTCATTTAGAAAAAGGACTGCCACTTCCGGGGAGCCCAGCAGGTCAGCGTAGGGGCTGCAAAGTGGGATGCTCCCCAGGGAAGGCAGAGGGGAGACGGGGTGGGGTGTGGAGGAGCAGAGACTTCCTGCAGGGTGGCTGGTGTCGAGGACAGAGCACGTCCTCCAGAGCCGGTGCCACCTGGAGAAGCTCTCAGGCCGGAATGACCCCGGGCTCCGATGCGAGCTGGCCATGGCCTGAGCAGGTAGCAGGGCCCCGCCAGTGCCCAGCCCCTGGTCGTCCCCACTGGCTCCTTGCACGCCTGGGTCCCTGGGGCCCCCTCCAGGCCTCTGGCCCTCCCAGCATCAGCGCCCGCCACAGCGCGCACACCTGCCCACCTCAGGGACTGCCCCTGCCCTATGCGGCCGTCCTGCTGCGAAGCCTGCAGTGGCAGGGACCTCACGCCTCTTCCACCCTTCTACATTGTTGGCATCTAGTAGAGACCTCACCTGTCCTGTCCTCAGACTTCACATCAACGCTCTGTCCGAAACTCCCATCACCCCATCATCCGATTGGCCGCTGTGTTTCCTTCTGTGCAGCTGCTGTCTAGTCACTCTCCTGCTTCCTACAGACAGCCGGTGTGGCCACGAAGACTCTCCAAGTCCCAGACCCCGGCAGGCACCAAACCCACTCTCACTGCTAAATGAATTCATCAATGCAGGCAGCAGCCTGAGAGCAAAACCGTGGGATGGGCTGCAGAGACCCCAGAGCCCCCCAGAAAGAAACGGCTGGGCCTGCTGTGCCCTCCTGTCCTCTCACTGCCTCGAGGGCCACAGGGTGCTGAGCCGTCCCCTGCCCGTAAACCCTGCCTGAAGGGCAAACCCCTTTGCTCTCCCTGACCAGGGGCCCTGACCAATGCTATGCCCCAGCTCTTGAACTGCGGCCGGGGCTCGGTCATCCCTCAGGGAGGGAACGGGGTGCACGTGTGGAACCCAGGTGGGGCCACGAGCACCACCTGGGAAGGTGAAGGCGGCAAGCACGCCGCCTGCCCACATCCAGGTGCCGCTGTGCACGCAGCGGGCATTTCGGGCTCAGGAAGCCTCACACCTACTCAAGCACACCGGAGGGCACAGCTCCACAACCCACGGGCCTCATCGCTCAGCTGGCAGCGTCCTAGGCGCTGGGCAGACACCACTGGACCCACCAGGATGTCCGATCCCACTTCCGGGCCGGCAGGTTCGGCCTGAGTCGGCTCGGCCGCCTGCTTACCGCGGGCACAGGGAGAGGCGCGCGTGCCCTCCCTCACATGGTCTTCCCCTCTGGCCTCGGTCCAAGGGATACCGGGTAAACTGCCTCGTCAAGGCCCAGAGGGCCAGGACACCTGCAGGTGTGCATTCCCGAGCCTGCCCACGGCATCGGCCCCAGCAGGTCCTCTCTGACCGTGCCGGAGCCACCAGAAGGTGAAGCGCCGGGTGGACACAGCGCCGTGGGGAGACTGGTGTGTGAGCCTGGGGTGCTCAGCATCACCACGGCAGCCAGTCTTTCCCTCAGAGCGACAGCAGAGCCCGACGCCTCTCACGCCTCGGTGCACGGTCACACCCCCGAAGGGAACAGAGAAGCGACTGGACGGATGAGACTCAACCACGACACCACTTGCCACACCTGGCAGGACCAGCACTCTGAGCACCGAGGACATTGGGAGCATTAGGGCCTTGGGAAGGGACGGGAGAAAACAGGGACAAGAGACACGGAGGAAGGACGGCAGCAAGAACACGGTCCTGGGAACACGTCTAGCAGAGCACTCGATCTTCACAGGTGAAGGATGAGCCGCCGCCAGGAGCTGCACACATCCCAGGCGGCATTTCCCCCAAATCAGCCTGTGGTCTTGATACACTGCCAGTCAGCATCCCAACAGGACACGTCTTCTGGGTAGGGGACAGACTATCATTTATTTTATTTATTTATTTTTTTTAAAGATTTTATTTATTTATTTGAGAGAGAGAGAATGAGAGACAGAGAGCAGGAGAGGGAGGAGGGTCAGAGGGAGAAGCAGACTCCCTGCTGAGCAGGGAGCCCGATGCAGGACTCGATCCCGGGACTGCAGGATCACGACCTGAGCCGAAGGCAGTCGCTTAACCGACTGAGCCACCCAGGCGCCCCCTAACTATCATTTATACAGAAGAGCCACGGCATTCTGAAAAGGGCGGGAGGGGGCGCACGAAGGCCTGCCAGGAAGCCAAGGCAGGCGGTATGCTCCGGTGTGCACACGGACGCATGGACGGAAAAAAAGAAAGCCCCTCACAGATCTCCCCCTTGGGGGAAAGGTGGCATTCACAGCCCAGGTCAACTGTCTCTACAGAAAACCGTCCAGTTAGAACCCACCGATTCAAACCTTAAAACACCTAGAAGAGCTTCAGGACCTCAGTCAGGAAAGGGTTTATTAAATCAGACAGAAAAGACATGAAAGCAGAGAAAAGCAGTGAGACAGACTATGTTGGAATTTAAAATGTTTGTTCATCAAAAACCAACCAAACAGGGCACCTGGGCGGCTGAGTCGGTGAAGCGTCTGCCTTCGGCTCAGCGGGGGGCCTGCTTCTCCCTCTCCCTCTGCCGCTGCCCCTGCTCATGCTCGCTCGCTCTCCCTAATAAATAAATAACATCTTAAAAAAAAAAGACAAATGATTCACAGAAAAAACGATGAGAGATTATTCCCAGAGGAAGAAAAGTGAGGAGACAAGAACACACAGACCCCCAGGCTCCCTGGGTGTCAGTACAGACGCTGAAGCTGCACACCAGCCACCAGCCAACATGAAAACTCTGGGGGAGCAGGCACACGGGGCGGGGGCCCACGGGGCCGGGCTCACGGGGCCGGGACTCATGGTGCGGGGGCCCACGGGGCTGGGCTCACGGGGCCGGGGCTCACGGGGTGGGGGCCCACGGGGCCGGGGCTCACGGGGTGGGGGCCCACGGGGCCGGGCTCACGGGGCGGGAGCACACGGTGCTGGGGCAGAGAGGGCCTGGCATCTACCCTGCCAGAGATCAGCCCAACAGCTGCCATGGGCCTCCAGGGCCCTGTGTGTAAGAAGACAACCTGGGTCCCGGTGGCATGGGCGCTGTGGGAGGCTGAGCTGGCTGCCATGTGTTCTGCCAGGTGCTGACTGTGCCCCGGGAGGTACGCAAACCGCAGGAAGTCAGCTGTGAGGAGAGCGGGCCAGAAAGCAGCAGACCCACGCAGCCTCAGTTAAGTCAGAATGTGGCCAGGCCAGGACATGCAGGACGTGTGCAGAGGTCAACGGGGCCACCTGAAGGGCAGAAGCAGACCCAGCGCCTTATGAAACCAGGACACACACTGCAGAGTAGGGTAAAGGTGCTAGACAACTGGATGGCATCTGGAGAGCGAAAAAGGCACATCCACACTGTACGTAAGAAGGAGCTCCTCTACGCACAAGAGCCAAACCGAACCAGCACAGCGAGGAAACTTTGTCTTTCCCCACAACCACAATGAACGGGAAGATCTTCTGATGGCGACTAAAACTCCAGATGCACTAAAAGAAAAGATCAATAAAGTGTAAAGTAAAAAATAGTTTGTTTTTTGGGACACATTTAGTGAAAATATTAAATATTTGCAATATAAATTACAGATAAGAGGCTCATATGCTTCATATACAAATTTGAGCAAAAAACAAAACAAAAGCACTATAAAAAAATGGGAAAAAGAGATGTCCCATGAATCCTGGCATCAGACATAAAACCCAAGCTGTACTGAGAGCCGTGTCCGCCACCCCAAGCGCTGTCCGTGGAGGGCATGTGGCAGCCAATACCTACGACCCTGTGGCCCCTCGCCTGAATTTACCTGAAGACACACCTCCAACAACACAAAATCACAGAGCACAGGCTTTCTGCTGTAGCGTCCCTCGTAACTGTACAATACTGGAAACTACCAACACGTGCAACACGAGACTGGCCGAATACCATGGCATCCATGCTGTCAAGGGGGTGGTCTCTGAGGGGACCCTCACAAACAAACACAGGAGGGAGGCCAGAAAAACTACCTGCAAGAGGCGTGTGGGGGCACAGAGGTCGAATGTACCTGATGCAACTGTGCCTTTTGGAAGCATGTTAATGGTCGACATGTTTAAAAACAAATGAAGTGAGTAAGGAAAGGGAGAATGAATGGAACAGATGACCCTACTGTATTTCAATGACCAGCATGACCCCAACAAAGGGGAGAAGGAGCCACACCAGGTGAGAGCGGGACTAGACTCCATACTCCTGTTCTTGAGCAGAGTGCACATGGCAGCTGGGGTCCAAGGAAATCCTGAGCGTTTTTTAGCATTATATATACATTTTTGTAACGGAATGGATGAAGCAACTCTGAAACAGTTTTTGGGTATGTTATCAGATGAGCAAACGAGTAAATGTGCCAATGCTCTTGGGAGCAGGGTCTCCCTGATCAAAAGAGGGTAAGGCTGTGGAACAGGAGAAGGAAGTGCAGGCCTGCTGGGAATGGGCTGGAGCTGGAGACACTGGTGTGAACTCAGCATGTGTACTGGGTACAGGCGTGTGGTCACATGCACACTCGTGCTCGCCTTTTCTAGCCTGCCTACAGGGCCAAGAGTCAAACAACGCCAGAGTCTCGAGCATGCCGAGCCCCCGGACAGGCCCTCCAGTGCCTGTCTTCCCCGGGGGGCGGAGGAGGTGGGGACCAGGGCTGCTTAGAGAAACAGCTGCCTCCAAGCGGGGCTGCAGCACAAGATACGCCTGGAACCAGAAGGAAGGGGCATCCAAGAGTCATGGGCACACAGGGGATGGAACCCCTCACCGGCCCCATCTGGGACAATGCCAGCACCAAAGTAATTAGGAGCAGGAATTAACTACAAACCACGTAAAGCAGAAAGGAATTTATGAGTATGCACTGAGAAGGAACAGATGCAAGCAGGAGCAGGGAGAAGGGGGCTCTAGTTCCCGCGGGGTGCTGTGTGCCGACTGGTGGGTGCGGAAGGGATGCTGTAGTTGGGAAGCCGGTGCTCCCAGGGAAGACCGGACTGTGTCAGAAACAAGCAGAACGCCCAAACCAGTGAAGAGCAGGTAGGTGGACGTGCACCTGCAGAGGGGAGACTCTGAGAAGGGTAAGACACACTGTGCAGCATTCTGCTAAGAAACCCTCAAATCCAAACCAAGTTCTCCATTTAAAAAAGGGTCACTGTTGGGGCGCCTGGGTGGCTCAGTGGGTGGAGTGTCTGCCTTCGGCTCAGGTCATGATCTCAGGGTCCTGGGATCGAGCCCTGCATCGGGCTCCCTGCTCCGTGGGAAGCCTCCTTCTCCCTCTGCCGCTCCCCCTGCTTGTGTTCCCTCTCTCGCTGTGTCTCTCTCTGTCAAATAAATAAAATCGTTAAAAAATAAAAAAAAAATAATAAAAAGGGCCACTATTGCCTTAAAGAGTGTCGATGTTGCAAAAGGCAGAGAGAGGACGGCTGTGGGAGGAGCGTGGAAGAGCGTGGGCTGGGTGGCGTGAGCATGTGCAGGAGGGCTGGGAGACGTGGGGACGGCTGACAGGAAGCGGCGGCCGAAGCAGGACTGTGAGGCAGACGAGACAGGAGACTTGCCCCCGCCCAGATTTACTCACAGCGACGTCTCTCCTGGGCAAGCCCCCGGAGACTCGGAGAGACAGCCCTATGTGAAGGGAGGGGAGGTACACACAGAGGCCACGAGGGTGAATCAGGGCAAGGGGACGCAAGTGTTCAGTGCAGCGTTTCTGCTCTTGCAAGTTTCCTATAAATATGGAATTATTTCCAAGTAGAGCTAAAACTATGAAAAATAAAAATGATGAACTATGGCCACCTGCCTTGCTGTGGATTGATGCCCAGAGCAGGCATGTGGAGTTGGGTCCAGCCACGGGCCTGCAGGGTATCCAAGGCCACCTGCATGAGGAGAAGCCCCTCCTCTGTGGTGCGTCTGTGGCAGGAAGCAGGGCCACACCTGGGGACGGGGCTTCCACAGGAGGACATCCAATTCAGAAGCAAGCACAGATCATGCCTGAAAGCTACCAGTCCTGCTGGGTGCAGGTGGGACAACGACTCACCCCCACCCCACAGGTGATGAACAGCCGCCATTCCTTCTCTGAAAAGGAGGCAGCCAGTCCTTTGCTAACTCAGCCACACAGACGCCTCTCCTTACCTCGTGCTTGATCCTGAAATCCGGGGCTCTTGCACACCAGCGTCATGGCTCTCACATTCATAATCCCGTGTCTGGGACATTGCAGTCTTTTCCTGAGGACCCAGGTGGACAGAAGTCAGCGGCTCATCGGGACTCTCCCTCCAGCGTCAGTCAGGAAGGCACCGCCCTGTGAGAGAGCAAACATCTCTAAGCATATACATTCAGGAAACATCTTCTCCAGTACAGCCCCATGCGTTGGTGAGAACAAGGAACACCCAGGCCCAAGCACAGTTTCTGTGCCCCCTGTGCCCGGCCCCCGAGCCCCGGCCCACGGAGAGCACCCACGCCCCTCACCAGCCAGCCCTGGGCAAGCGGCCCGCCACCTCTCACACACAGTGTCCTCGGCTCTCTGACGGGGACAGCACCACCCACCTGGCACTGCTGTGGTAACGAGCCCCAAGAGCATGGCGGGGCCCACACAAGGACATGCTCACAGATAACGGACCACACCTAGGCTCACCTGATCTGTGACAATGAGTGGACTTTTCAAACATGGTGCTGTGCTGACTGCATGTACTCATGGAAAAAGATGACCCTGACCCCTGCCTCAGCCAGCCCACAGAACTCTGCTCTAGATGAACACCTGGATGAACGTCTCAAGAGTAAGACAACTAGGCTTTTAGAAAAAATGTAGAAGAAAATGTCTGTAGTCTTACAGTAGGTTCAGGTATCTTAATCAGACATAAAAAACCTCTGACCACAAAGAAAAATAAATTGACCATAATAAAATTAAGAGCCCCTGTTTATCAAGACACCATTGAGTAAAAAGGCAAGTCCAGAATGGGAAATACCTGTTCTAGAGGACATGCACAATCCAGTACACATGCACACTTATCTCATCTGACAAAGGTAGCCCAGGACTATGCCCAGGACTCACACAAAATTCCTAGAAAAAGGCAGAAAATCCAGTAGAAAAATGGAGAAAAAAGACTTGAAAACACACTTTACAAAAAAACCGATATTTACGTGGCTAATAAACACATGGAAACATGCTCAACCTCTTTAGTCATCAGGGAAATGTTACGCAATGCAGAGCATAATGGCTAATTACATTTTAGTTGCACTGACCAAAATGGCTAAAATGGGAAAGAAAACCCACCACGTGCTGGCAAGGGAATGGAGGCTCATCAGGGCTTCGGGAGATGGGTTAACCTGCTCAGGACCACAGTAGGCAGTACTCGCTAGAGCCGCACATACCCCGGCCCCCACGCAGGGCTTCCCCTGACAGCGATTCAGTCTGGCAGAGACCTGCACACAGCGTGCCCAGCAGCCCTGGTCACAACAGCCCGCACGGGAACCTGCCCAACGTTCATCACGGCAGAATGGACCACCCAAGCTCACGCAGGAGTCTCTCAGCAGAGCGTGAGAGTGCGAGGCCGAACACAGTCAGATGCACATGAAGTTCCTGATCAGGCAGTCAGCTCTGCTGTCAGAAATCAGGAGCCTCCAGGCCAGGTACTGAGGGGAGGGGCCCAAGTGGCAGTGCCTTTCCGGGTTCAGCTTGGCGCCATTTAGGCAAGTGGTTTATGAAAGCTCAGGAGCTTCCCACCCAGGCTCTCACGCTTTTTTTTTTTTAAAGACTTTATTGATTTGTCAGAGAGAGAGAGAGAGAGCACAAGCAGGGGGAGGGGCAGAGGCAAAGGGAGAAGCAGACTCCCCGCTGAGCAGGGAGCCCGACGCGGGGCTCGATCCCAGGACCCTGGGATCATGACCTGAGCCGAAGACCGATGCTTAACCAACTGAGCCACCCAGGCGCCCCGTTCACACTTTTCTGTACACACGCGTCTCTTCAGGAGAAAGCCTGCAGAAATGAGCAAGGGAGTCACTGGGGACACTGTCCCCAACCCAGCTGGGACCAGGACAGGACCCTCCCCAGCAGAGACTGACCCACAGATCCCAACTATACTAGTCAAGGGGAAATAAAACAGATTCAAAGCCCCAGGTAGGGCACAGCTGGCCAGGGGCCCAAGGTGGGACACTGCAGGCCAATCACATGCTTTCTCCAAGGCCCAGAGAGATGGTGACACCAGAGGTCAACCTGACCGTGCTTGGCTCATGAGCTGGAGGAGATGCTCCCAGCCTTCTCCTTTCTGCCACTTGAATATCCACACAACTTTCATTTAAATACTTAAAACTATTGGGAATGCCATTAAGAAAAAAAAAAGAAGAAGAAGAAAGAAACTCTAAGTCCTTGTCTCTCTGAGTGAAAACAGGGGACCTTCTTACATGGCTTCAACATTTAATACTGAGCAGTGTTAGTAAAATTTTGAAAAACTAAAAATTATCTACCATATTTTTTTTTTTAAAGATTTTATTTATTTGTCAGAGAGAAAGAGACAGAGAGCACAAGCAGGGAGAACGACAGAGGCAGAGGGAGAAGCAGGCTTCCCGCTGAGCGGGGAGCCCAATGCGGGACTCGATCCCAGGACCCTGGGATCATGACCTGAGCTGAAGGCAGATGCTTAGCCGACTGAGCCACCCAGGCGTCCCTATCTACCATATTTTGAAAGCAACTCATATCAACCACCTCCAGGTGTGTACCCCTTTCAGTCCTTGTCCCATCCTCCAAGGCTGGTCCAGAGCAGAAGGCACAGCGGTTACCTCTGTGGCATCTGACTGGTCCTCCGTGCTCCCGAGTCTACCCTTGCATCATTTCCTCCAGAAAGCCCTCTCCAATCTGGGACAGACACCATGTCTCTGACTCCAAATGCCCTGGGTCTGAAATCAGACAGTGCTATGTCCTCCCAATTTTGCTCATTTCTGAAATTGTTTTATTCTAGCTCCTTTGCATTTCCTTATCAATTTCTTCTTGTACCATCTTTGTCTGGTTTCGCTATCAGGATAATACTATAACAAAATGAATCCTCTCAATTTTCTGGGAGTTTGTGTAGACTTGATGTTATCTGTTCCTCAATGTTTGGCAGGATACTACTGCAGGGCCATCTGGACACGTAGTTCTCTTTGTGGGAAGGTTTTTAATTACAATTTTAACTTGTTTGGTAGATTCAGAGCTAACGAGGTCTTAAACTCCTTCTTGAGTCACCTTCACTGGTTTTCTCTTTCAAGGAATTTGTCCATTTCATGCAAGTTGTCCAATTTATTGACACAAAGTTGTTACGCCATTCTCTTATTACCCTTTTAAGATCAGAATAATATGTAGTGATGCCACCTCTTTCATTCCTGATATTGGTAATTTATGCTCTTTTCACTCTTTCACCTTATCTGGCTGGCCAGAGTTTGTCAATTTTACTGATCTTGTTAAAAAAAAAAAAAGTTTGGCTTCATCAGTTTTGTCTTTTCTGCTTTAATTTCCAGTTTGATCTGAATTATTTCCTTTCTTTCAGTCTTCTGGATTTATTTTGTGCTCCTTTTTTTAGTTTAAGGTAGGAATTGAGTGTTTTGCAACTTTTTAAAAAATTTCATTCTGAGTCAGGCATTTAGTGTTGTAAAGTCCACCTCCGAGCACAGCTTCTCTGGCATCCCGTAAATTTTGACTGTTTTCAATTTCATCCAATGTGAAAGATTTCCAATTTCCCTTTTGATTTGTCCTTTGACTCATGGATTACAAGGAAGTATGTGATTTACTTTGCCAATATTTTTATTGGTTTCTAACTTAATTCCATTTTTTTAAAAAGATTTGATTTATTTATTTGAGAGAGAGAGTGAGAGAGAGAGCACAAGACGGGGGAGTGGGAGAGGGAGAAGCAGACCCCCCGCCGAGCAGGGAGCCCGACGGGGGACTCGATCCCGGGACTCCAGGATCATGACCTGAGCCGGAGGCAGTCGCTCAACCGACTGAGCCACCCAGGTGCCCCATGATTTTATTTATTTAAGAGAGAGAGAGCATGAGAAGGGGGAGGGTCAGAGGGAGAAGCAGACCCCCCGCCGAGCAGGGAGCCCGACGCGGAACTCGATCCCGGGACTCCAGGATCATGACCTGAGCCGAAGGCAGTCGCCCAACCAACTGAGCCACCCAGGCGCCCTAACTTAATTCCATTTTTGTCAGAAAAACTTATGACGCAGACAAATGATTTATCTTGGTAAACATTTCAAATGCATTAGAAAAGCGTGCTGTTGGGTGGAGTGCTCTGTGAACGCCAACCAGGTCAGGTGAGCTGATTGTGCCGGTACTAATTTTCTGTTTACGTAGTTGTCCAATTACTAAGGATACTGACAGCAGCAACTAGAATTGCAGATTTGTCAATTTCTCTTTGCAGTTCTATCAGTTTTTCTTTCATGTGTTTTGTAGCTCTGCTATTAGGTGAAGAAAGTTTATGTTGTCTTCTTGGTCAAGTAACCTCTTTATCATTATGAAACATCTTCTCTGAAATCCGTATATTTGACATTATTACAGCAACTCTGCTTTCTTTCCATTAGTGTTAGAATTGTACATCTTTTTGGGGCGCCTGGGTGGTTCAGTGGTTAAGCGTCTGCCTTCGGCTCAGGTCGTGACCCCCGGGTCCTGGGATCGAGCCCCCCATTGGGCTCCCTGCTCCGCGGGAAGCCTGCTTCTCCCTCTCGCACTCCCCCTGCTTGTGTTCCCTCTCTCGCTGTATCTATCTCTGTCCAATGAATAAATAAAATCTTTAAAAAAAATTATATATAAAAAAAAGAATTGTACATCTTTTGCCTTCCTTTTACTTTTAACCTATTTGTGTCTTTGTATTTAAAGTGGGTTTCTTGTAGCCAGCATATATTTGGGTACTGCTTTTTCATGCTGACAAATTCTGCCTTTTATAATGATTTACTTGACAGAGAGAGAGCACACGTGAGTGGGGGGAGGTGCAAAGGGAGAGAATCTCAAGCAGACTCCCCGGTGACTGTGGAGCCCAACGTAGGGCTCGATCTCACGACCCTGAGATCAGTAACTGAGCCGAAATCAAGACTCGGACTCAACCGACTGAGCCTCCAAGGCACCCCAACTTCTGCCTTTTAATTGGGTGTTTAAACCATCTAGATTTGTGATTGTTGACATGGTTAGGTTGAAATCTACCATTTTGTTACTTTTTAAAGTTTGTGCCATCTGTCCTTTGTTCCCCCTTTCCTCTTTTTTGCCTCCTTTTGGATTAAGTATTTTATGTGATTCAATTTTATCTTGACTATTAATTTATCAGCTGTATGTAATTTATTGTTTTGCTATTTTAGTAGATGTTTTGGGGTTCATAGTGTCCATATTTAATTTATCATAATCTGCCTTCAAGGGAAGTCATACCACTTGAAGTACATGAGTTTGCCATTTCTCCTGTCCTGGGCCTCCTGCCATTCTTGTCATATATTTTACTCTATATATGTTATAACCACCCCCCCTTACTACTTTTATTTAAATAATTATCTTTTAGAGATTTGAGTAGTAAGACAGTATTTATGTATCTATATTTAGCCATGTGGCTAGTTTCCAAGGATCTTCATTCTTTTGGGTAGATCCAGATTTCCACATGGTTTCATTTCTCTGCAGCCTGAAGCCTTTACTGCAGTTCCTGCCACATTGCTTGCATTGAAGGTCTGCTGGTGATGAATTCTTTCAGCTTCTGTACACCTGAGATAGCTTCATTTCACTTTCATTTCACAATGTATTTACACTGGTACAGAGTTCCAGGCTGGCTGCTCCCGGCCTCCTCACCCACACTTAACAAAGAGAAATCTGCCATCATCTGCCACGTTGCCCCTCTGTATGTAATAGGTCTTGTTTTTCTGGCTGCTTTTAAGAGTTTTCTCTTCATCACTGGTTTTGAGCAATTTGATTATGATGTACCTTGTGTAACTGTATCTGTGTTTCTTGTGTTTAGGGTTTGTTAAGATTATTTAGGTTTATAGTTTTCATCAAATTGGAAAGCATTTCAGCCATTATTATTCAGATGTTTTTCTGCACCCTTTCCTTCCCATTGGGAACTACAATTATACAAGTACTAGTCTCTGCCAGGTGTCCCACAGCTCAGTCCTGCTCTTCTCTTTATTTAAGAGTACTTTTCCTCTCCTTGTTTCAGTTTGGATAGTTCTTACTGCTCTGTCTTCAAGTTCACTGAGCTTTTCTTCTGCAATGTCTAATCTGCTGTTAATCCCAGCCAGTACGTTTTGCATTCAGACATTTTAGTTTTTTTGGTTTTTTTTTTTAAGATTTTATTTATTTGTCAGGGGGAAAGAGAGAGGGTGCACAAGCAGGGGGAGTGGGAGAGGGAGAAGCAGGCTCCCTGCTGAGCAAGGACCCCGAAGCGGGGCTGGATCCCAGCACCCTGGGATCATGACCCGAGCCGAATGCAGACGCTTAACTGACTGAGCCACCCAGGTATCAACACCCTCATTTTAGTTTCAACTCTGTAAGTTTAATTTAGATCTTTTTGCAGTTCACTCTCTTTACCATGTCTCTCAATGTGTTCAGTGTTTTTCCTTTAGCTTTTTGAACACACGGAATATATTATAATAATGTTTGAATTCCTCTAAGTATTCTGGAGCTTTGTCTTGGGATATGGTTACTTGGAAACTGTGAAACCTTTAGTTCTTGCTTCTAGCATTGGGTAGGGGCACCAGAGCAGTAGTTATTTTATAGCTAATTACTCACCACTGAGTAGTCTACCCAGTGCCCTGTGAATTATGAAGGTTTGGTCAGCCTCATGACATGGCACCCCTCGCAGTGTTCTTGTGAGTTCTGAGCACCATTCCCTCTAACACTTCTGCGGGACTCTCCCTGTCTCTGATAGCTTCTTCAAACCCACGTGCTGACCGGCACTCCATAGGAAACTAATGGTACTGTCCCACCCACAAGCCCCTGCTTGCAGCATTCTATTCTGCTGCTCTCCCCTGCAAACCACATCGCCCTGGCCAACCCAGACTCTAAGCTCCATCTCCTCAACTCAGGGGCTCTGCCAGACCCTGCAACACAACCTGGAAACTCCCCACATGCAGGGAGCTGGGAAATCATGGACTCACCCGGTTTGATTCTCATCTAACAGGAATCAGTGTACTTTGTCATCTCATACCCCAAATTTAGAAAACCAGAGTTTCATTATTATTGTCCAGCTTTTTATTAGTTCCTTGTGAGAGCGTAAATATGATTGCTGTTACTCTACCTTGTGAACAGGAGGAAGTCCAAGTACTTTTGCTTATTGCATAATTACACAAATAAAGCATTACAACTGTGATATTTAATTTCCCTCTCTCACCAGAGGGTAAGCAACATGAGGGCAGAGGTATTTGTTTTGTTAAGCACTGCATCCTCGACACAGATTAATCAAACATTTACTGAATAAACACACTCCTTAATCACTTGGAATTTATCTTGGCATAGTGTATAACTAAGGACTTAAAATGTTTGTTCTAGGCTATGCAATGCAGGATTCCAAATATATGATAGTCCTGAAAACACAAAACTATAAAAATGGTACAAAGACTGTGGCTACCAGTGATTCAGGGGAGGGAGGAAGGTTGAATGGGTGGCCACAGGGGATTTTTTTAGGGTGGTGAAACTATTCAGTATGATACTGCCATTATGGATATCTGATACTATGCATTTGCCAAAGCCATGGAAATTTACAGCAAAAAGAGTGAACTTCAATGTATGCATGTTTAAAAGAAAATAATTTAGGAGGTCAAGGGTTCTCAAGACGCAGTGCAGCACAGGACAAAACAATCTACCTGTATTGCAAAGGAGAGACTGGAGGGAAAGATGCTGACCTGAATAACTTTATTTTTTTTTAAGATTTATCTTTTTGAGAGAGAGCACACACAAGTGGGAGGAGGGGCAGAGGGAGAGAATCTTCAAACAGACTCCCCACTGAGTGTGGAGCCTGTCATGGAGGCTGATCCCACAACCCTGAGATCATGACCTGAGCTGAAACCAGGAGTCGGATGCTCAACTGACTGAGCCACCCAGGCGCCCCTGACCTGAGTAGCTTTAGAAATAAAAGCTAGGATATAAGATTCATGGAAAAGGAACTGCATATAGGCATTATCTCTAGTTGACAGAGTCACTTCCCAGGAGTATGAGTCTCCAATTTTGATACCACTGCACACGTACACGGGAGCTGAACATTTCAGCAAAGCATGAAGAGGAGGTTGGGATGACCCATGTGGTGATGAATTAGGGGAGACAAGAGTCAGAACTCATGTTCAGTGTACAACACATACAGACAGCTACACTAGGAGAGATCTGTGCATGTCGGGGGGTGTATCCACACACAGGTCAGTGTGCACACACAGCTACACCTGGAGAGATCCCTGCTGTGGTGTGTGTGCGTGCACATCAGGTCGGTATGCACACACGGACGGCTCTGCCTGGAGAGCTGTGTGTACACACATGCGTACACAGGTCAGTGTGCACACACACAGACGTCCTGGCTCTGTCAGCTGAGAGGACCTAGAAGCAACAACAGCCCACAGCGAGGATCATACCCAGTGCCCAGCTCTTGGCTCTAACAGCATTCTCCAATAAAAGGACCCAGGAATCCTTGGAGAATGGCTGAAATCACTGGGGCAGGAAAAGGACAAGATGAGTCTGTAGGATCCCACTGAGGCAATAAAGAACAAAGAGCTAAAACAAAAAGCCCACAATGATGGAGTCTGTCAAAGGGCTGACAGAGCTCTCAATGACCAAAGCTGAAGCAATGGCGGCGGGGGGGGGGGGCATTCCTATTAGATGATAAGCCAGAGTATAAAATAAATATCCGTAAGTCCAGACTGATATAAATAAATGACCAAATAAATAAGTGGGGAAAATGGACAAATCTCCCCTGCAAAAGAAGTCTGGGTAGATACTCTGCCTCCAGGTACAGGACCTTCCTTCCAAAGGTGGAAGGCAGACACACCTCTGCCAGGTGGGGCGCCCATCCTGAAGCCAAGCTGGCTCAGAACAAAGTCCTGGAGAGCATTTCTTCACCCCTCACCTTGCTGCCTTCCTGCATTGCCTTCCAGAGCAGAGGACGAGGCGGGCAGGACAATGGACTCCGTTCATTCACCAGGTCCTCTTCTGCCGCTGGTCATTTCACATCCACTTTGTCCAGAAACGTGATGCACCCTCTCCATGTACAAAGCCAGCCTTCCTTTCCTCCCAGGAGGCCTTGCCTCGCTTGTCCCGTGTACCCTGGATGCCATCGCTCCTCGGGACTCCCCACATGGAGCCTCCCTGCAGCCTTCTGGCACCTTCTCTCTGACCACTTTTCTGTTTAGTTCTCTCTACGCAGCACAATCTTTCCAAGCAGCATGTCCTCTGGAGGACGAATTCTTCTTTAGCAGAGTCCAACCCATTATCTGCTGTTGTTGCCAATGGGGCCATCGTGTTGATGATGGGTTGTCTTCAACTTCCTTTCTCAGCTCTGCCAGCCCACTTCCCGTCCTGCTATCTTTTCTTTGAGCTCTTTTCTTTTTATGTATTTTAAATTTTCTATTTTTTAGTATACAGAAAATACTCTGTCTAAACTTTCTATCTGCTAATCTTTCTGTTTTCTTCACCCACAGTTTAACTGTGCTTGTTCCCTCCTTTCTTTCCTTCCTTAGTCTCTACATAAAGGTCCATGTTGTTTCCTGATTATTGCTCATCTTTAAACAAGGAAAGGAACAGCCTCAAGCCTGTATGTCATTCCAGAATGTTCTATTGCCAATTTTTTCTTACAGGCTCTGCTCTGGAAATGAGTTTCTGGTATTAGGACATTTTTTGTTTGCAAGTGACAGAAATCTAACTCAAACTAAAAGCAGAGAGATCTGCACCCTTGCCCAATAGGGCTGTCTGCGTTGAGACCCTACAAATGCAGGGTTCCCAAGATGGCCTTGGGGCCAGCTCCTCTCAGCGCTCTGCTCAGGCTGGTCACCCTTTTGGGCACATACCACACAGCAGCACCCCCTACCAGAAGTTTCTTCCCTGTGGTCCAACAAGAGAGTCTCCTGAAGGTTTCTGAGTGGCCAGTGGGGCCCTCGTTGTGCCCGGTGCCATGGGTGGGCTGCACACGGAAGGCCCGCCTGCACTCCTTCAGGGCTCAGGGCAACAGCGTGTGCCCGTGAGGCTACCTCGTGGGCAGCCGAGGCCCAGGGGAGCCGAGGTCTCTCCCTGGTCCACAGTCGGTGGGAAACAAGACCTGAGGAGCCACGAGTGGTCAGCAGCCCCATGGTGAGTTGCAACGTGCCCTCTTCTTCCCCACTTCACCCCTGAAGAGTCTGGATCTTGTAGAAAATGCCAGCCGAACACCTGCGTCTGCGCCAGCTCACCTCCCTCAGCATATGCTCCCACGTGGGGTCCCCCCGCGGCCCACCAAACCACGGCCCCTGTCCTGTCACATCAATGCCATCAGCGGTGTCCCTCAAACCCTCTTTGTGAAGGACGAGCTGTAAGCTGATCAGAGCTTTGGCTTTCACTCCTCTTCCCTGTCTGGCAACATCCTCCTCTGGCTATGGCTATTGCTTGGATTCATTGTAGATTAAATCTGGTTCTCTATCTTTCATTCTTTTTGTTCATTTCAGAGAGTTTCAGGGAGGGAAGTAGGATAAACAAGTCTTTAGTCAGCCATTGTCTTCAGAAGGCCCGAGTTCCATTCTCAATGCTGTTTTTAAGAAGTTTTCCAAGTTCTGAACAATGAGCGCGTCTCAGTTCATGTTCCGAGAGCTTGGCTCCAGGCTGGAGGCACGACAACCCATTCTCCACACACAGTGACCAGGACAGGCCGGCATTTCCCGCTTGCGCCTCCCGCATGGCTCTTCTCATCGACCCCCACCAACAGAGGGACCGCCCTGTCACTGCTAAGAAACCGTGACCCGACCTGCCAGTCACGGCATCAACTTGTGGGTCAGGACCAGCTTTTCAAGCTTTTCTGGGAAAGGATGTCGGACCGCAGCCCACACAGAAAGGACACTTGTTTGGAGCCACTTGGCTGCAACACAGAATGAGTCTCTGAGGGTGGTGCTGCTGTCTAAGTACTTGGAAAGCTGCCTCCCAGGGGACAGCACTTGGCTCCCGGCTGTGGGAGGCCACGTGACGGGCAGGCAGGACACACGGACACCCCTGCCCCTGCAGTCCTTGCTGTCCCGGGCTTGTCTCACCAACAAAACTGCACTGGGGCCCCTGGAGGACCGTTTAGACAGAACAAAATGCCTATCACGCATACACGTGCCAGCGGTCAGAGCAGAGAAGCTGGCCTGTGACCACAGCCCAGCGCCCCAGTCCTGCTTGCTCCCCAAGCCCTCCATGCGCAGGGATGACCCCACGGGGCTCTGACAGGAACGAGGACAGATGTGAGAGGGCTTTGTGACAAATGGGGTGGTAGCTCTGGGTCCCACGGTCATCCCTCCAGAGCCCACGAGCTGGGGTGGCCACCGGTCACCAGGTGGTGGGAGACTCCACCCAACGGCCTCAGCGCCCTCCTGGCAGCTCGGGGACAGCACCAGGATGGAGGATGGTAGAAGATGTCTTTCTTATTACTTAAATCTTGATTGTTTAGGGGCACCTGGGTGGCTCAGTCGTTAAGCATCTGCCTTTGGCTCAGGTCGTGACCCCAGGGTCCTGGGATCGAGCCCCGCATCAGGCTCCCCGCTCCACAGGAAGCCTGCTTCTCCCTCTCGCACTCCCCCTGCTTGTGTTCCCTCCCTCGCTGTGTCTCTCTCTGTCAAATAAATAAATAAAATCTTTAAAAAAAAAATCTTGATTGTTTAAAAATACACTAAACTAGGGGGTGCCTGGGTGGCTCAGTGGGGTACGCATCTGACTCTTGGTCTCAGCTCGGGTCTCAGTCTCAGGGTCGTGAGTTCAGGCCCCACGTCGGGCTCCTTGCTGGACGTAGCATCTACTGGACGCACACCAGCCAGCAGGGCCGACCTCGGGAGGCCAGGCTCGCCTCGGACCACAGGCCCCTAGAAAACAGAGAAGCCGTGCAGGAAATAAACCCCTACAAATACTGTAGGACAACTGGAAGCAGAGAAGGGCAGCCAGCCGCCTGGCCCTCCATGTGCGTGGACACCGCTGCGCTGGGTCCCAGACCCGAAGCGGGCCTCGCCTCGCAGCGGCGCCGTAAGAAAACATCTCACGCAGGCTGTTTCTCCACCTGCTTTTGTGTGTTCCATTTCTCCAGTTTTATGCTTCTGTCATCTGCACTTACTTTTAAAATAGTACTTCCAACAGAACAGAATGCTTTCGTTTCTATTAGTGGTTACAGTGGCGTTCCTCAGAAAGTCCTGACATCTGTGCAGTTGCAGACCCCTGCTGCTTCCTGGGGCGACACTGGGCCTGTGCACCGGGGGGCAGCCGGGGCCCAGCCCGGCGGCCCTGCTCCTCTCCTCCGCCTGGGGACTCTGAGGGCCCTTAGGAGAGAGCTGACTTCTCAACTTATTCATGTGCATTCAGGAGTATGTAGGGGCAGCTGGAAAAGGGGGCTCCCAGCCCTGGGTCAGGGTGCTGTCCTAGTCCTACGTGTGAGCTCCCCACATGCTGTCCTGAGGCGCCCCCCACCTGCAGCAGGTCCATGACCTTGAGAACGTCAGAGCAAGCGCACCTCGCAACAGGCCCCTGGGCCTCCAGTTGGTACAGATGGAAAGCCAGCTCTCTCCCCTCTGCAGATGGCTGCCCCCTGCTCAGCCCGTCCCGGGAGCCAGACGGGGCAGGTCGCAGTCTGGTGACATGCTCTCCACGCGGAGAAATGGTGCCTGGTACTCACTGAGGGTGCCAGCGAGGCCTGTGTTTCCAGGGCCGCCCCCCACAGCCTGGACGATTGGGTCCTGCTCCTACTCGGTGCCTCGCAGCCTCGCCTCTGGAAGAGCCCCAGCACGGTGGGGACGGGGAGTATGTGCGGAAGACTCACGGTGATGGGACAGCAGATGTCCTTGGCTGAGTTCTGGGCAGCTGCACGCACGTCCGCCCCCTGCGGACCCTTAACCACGTGGGGCTTGGCTGTCCTCCCCTCCACTTCAGGAGTCAGGTCCCGCCCAGTCCTTGCCCCACAGACGAGCCTGCGCAGATGCTTAGAGCCGTGGGTGGGGCAGCTAGACGGCTGGTGGGCAGGGGCATACCCAGAACAGGACAAGATGCCAGCACCCACACACCGTGTTGTGGGGGCGCCCCAAATCGCGCTGCAGGCCTCCAGCCATCCCCCCACCCCCAAGGGCAGCTGCTCGCTCCTCTCCACCCCATCCTGCGGGGAAAGTTCCAGGCATGAGTGGGCGACGAGGTTCTTGATTCCAACTTCCTACACAAGCCCTGGAACAGAAGACGCTCTGTGCCGGCTCCTGCTGGGGGCTGTTTGGAGAATGAGCCCCAGGAAGCTGCAATCTGCTCCTGGTGCCCAGCAACACTCCTCACTCCCGGCTCGGGCACCCCCGCCTGGCGTCCATGGGGCAGCCCCACACACGGGACGGTGGGGCCGGGGGCAAGGTGGACCCACCCACACGTTGCTCCTCCCTCCCTCGGGCACCCCTGCACCTGGCCCTGCCCCCAACCTCTCCAGGAACGACACGCCTACGTCGTGGAGGGGACGGTGACTGCGGAAGGCAGAGGCCATGGAAGTGATGGGGGTCCTGAGGCTTCCCACAGCCACAGCCACCAGAGGCACCCTCGGGTTGGGGACACTAGACAGCACCCTCCATTCACTGGTTCTCGTCCAGACAGAAAATGCCAGACAGGGGCCACCTCCCAGGACGCTGCCCTGCCCCCGCCTGGCCTGTCCCCCTGGCGAGGGCACCCGGACGGCACTCAGAACCAAGCAGCCTGCACAGGGGACCCTGTCCCGCTCCGTGAATCTGTGCTCTAGAACATAAGCCTGCCACCTCCCTTAGTGCTTTCCCCATCCCCTGGCTGAAAGGCCAGCAGACATTCCTGAATGCCAAGTTTGCCAATTCCCATGAACAGATAAACCCACGCAGCTGAACAGAGCCCAGCAAAGAGGCAGTTCACTTGGTGAAACAGAGCATTTCGCGAGTGGCCACAATGGGCCTGCATCTGTGGTGGGAAGGTTCCCACAGAACTGAGAGAACGATGAGCAGCATCAAGTTCTCAGGTCAGCTAAATCACATTTCAGAAATGGGAGTAAAATCAAGTCCTTTTCAGACACAGAAACAAGAGCAAGCCTGCCCACCCACAGGCCCCACAAGCATTAACTGCTGAAGAATGTTCCGGGGGGGGGGCAGGAAGGCACTCGGAGACACTGACCACTGGCTAAAACATCTTCAAAGTGATAAAATGACATCCTGTCAAAACCGTGACAGTTGATTCGGTGAACGAGAGTCATTCTGAGGCCCAAAAGGAGACCAGAGGTGCTGAGTGACCATGGACTTCCTTATTAGGAGGACTCAGAGTCAGTGTACGATAAAATGTTAATCAAACGCCAGAGAAAACTTTTAATCTATCCAACAGAAAGCAGGACAGACAAACACTAGGAAAAGGACGTAAGCAGAGAAGAGGACTTGAGCCCTGTAGAGCTGCACATGGTGCCAGTGGCCACCCGTAGCAGATCCCGCTGGGCGCGGCAGGGCCCGGCCACACCCTCCAGCACGAGTGGGATCTCTGGGGCTCCTGCTGCCTCGGAGGGGGTCCCTTCCAGTTACTTGCTGGACGTTCCAGAAAACCGCAGATAAACTCGAGAAACATTTCACCAACTGTGACCATCAGAGGCTCCTTTCTGCCCAGTCCCAGTAACAGAAGCGAAAGCGACATCCTGGAAGCAGAGGGGCCACACTGAGCCGAGTGCCAGGTGACAGCACCGGGGAGAGGGAGTCGTGCTCTTGGCCTGGCACAGGAGAACCACTTGCAGCACCTACTGGAAATGCTTCCAGAGCGAAGACTTCCATTCTTGTCAGAATAATGAGCCAGACCGCTTGCTCAACACTCTGAGACCAAACAAACAATAGTATGAGGGTTTTAAATGAGGTGAGTCACCTGCGTTCAGTTTTTAAGATGCCGGTATCATTCCATCCAACGAAGGAAGAGCATTCGGTGGCCAAAACTTTTGCCGAGAACAACTTGAAAAGCAAAATAAATTTTTTTTCAAAAATCTATTTATTTGAGGGAGAGCATGTGGGGGTGGGGGGGGGCGGAAGAGGGAGAGAGGGAATCCCAAGCAGACTCCCTGCTGAGCGAGGAGCCCGACTTGGGGCCGGGGGGCGGGGGGGGCTCAATCTCACGACCCTGAGATCATGACCTGAGCCAAAACCAAGAGTTGGATGCTCAACCGACTGTGCCACCCAGGCGCCCCTAAAATTTTTGTTAAGAAATCTATTTGAAGGCAAGGAAATGCTCCAGTGCAGGCAGAAGCCAAGGGGCCAAGAGCAAAGGAGACCATGGCGGGGAAAGGGAGCCTGCTCAAGGGGGCCTGGGCATCGAGGGTGGAGGCAAGCAGGAGCCGAGCGCCGGGAGCCTGTCCGGGCCACGCTGCTGTGCTGCTGGGACTCACAGGGCAGACCGTGAGCTTTAAGGTAACTGTGACTAATGGATTCAGGAAAATAGATCACAAGATTTAGAATTTCACCAAAGAAATGGAATCCAAAGGAAGGGCTCAAAGGCAAATTTGAGAGCTGGAAAATACAGAAACGGAGGCCGGCCCCACTAGCCAGTTTAATGGTGGATGGACACAGCAGAGACAGCCCTGGTCCCCTGGAAGAAAGGCCACACACTGGATCCACACAGAAGCACAGAGAGAAAGGGAAAGCCGAAGAGAAACAGAGACGCATGGAAAGACACCACAGCCCCAACAGGAGGTGCACAAAAAGACAGAAGCAATACCCGAAAACATGACAGCTGAGAACTTCCCCAAAACGACAAGAGACATGGAGCTGCCGTGAGCACCACAGAGCACACACAAAGAGCCACACCACAGAAGCAGCCAGACAAGAGCCACAGAGGCCCCCGAGTCTGCATCCAGGAGGCTGGCCACACTCAACCAGGGCGATCCCACCTCTCCTGGAACAGCAAGCCTAAGGACAGGCTGACAGACTATGTTACGATTGTTCTACCTGCTGCTTAGCTAAGCTTTCCAGCCTTCCGTTTAAAAGGCGGCCAGTCCTTCTAGGGAGATCCAAGTGCCCCCAGCCTCTCCCAGAAATCCACTCTCACTACCCTCCCATGGACACTGCCCTTAGCCCATTCCCTTTTCATTCTGCACCCAGAGCACCACCCCTGATTCCTTTCTCCCATCTCTCCCAGCATCCGGCTGCTCACCAAAAATCTGAAGTTCCTTCTGTCTCCCCACCCCTACCACACCAACCCCAAACTGCAAAAACGCCAGCTGATTTTAGTGGAGAATCAGCAATAATATGGGAAAGGGCTGGGAAATGCAAAGGAAACAGGGAGGACCTGCAGCCAGATTACCTGGGCAGGTATGCACCGTAAGCTGCAGGGGTGGGGGGTGGGACGCATTAGGAAGAAACAGGAGACTGAGTGAAGGGGGCAGGGAGCTGCAGCCCCGACCCACCCAGCTAGCTCCTCATGTCCGCACACGATGCAGATGATGTGGAGGCTCCCAAATGGCAGGCACGGCAACAACATCAGAGAATTGGCAAAAAGGAGGCCATAAGAACAGGCACGGGTCACCTCAGGTCCCACCCATACTTCGGGGCACAATGCACTGTGCATAATGCCTGCCAGCCCTCTGCACCACCATCTTTAACCGAACTGCCCACGCCTACGGTTCGGAGGACCTAGCTGTCACACATCACAGTGCTAGTCCACACCCCAGGGATTAGCTTTCCCTATATACTACCTTGTTTTGGTAAAGAACATCTCAGTCATTTCCAGAGAAAGGAGAATAGGGCAAATTCTGAGGCCTTTGATAGTCTCAATGGGTAAAAAACACTTCATTGGAAATCACCTTCCAGCATAGTTTTTAACAGCGCTTCTTGGACTTCTAAATTCCAGAATTGCTACTAAGAAGGCCAAAGTCATCCTGATTCTTGATTCCCAAAGTGGCCTGTTTCTCTCTCTCTGAAAGCGTCGAGAGTCTTCTGTTTGTCCTCAGTGTTCTAGAATTTCAGGGTGATGGGTCTGATTTCATACCCTGTGTTGGATGTCTGATGGCTCTGCAGCGTTTTCTTCTGACCTCGTTGGTAACTTTCTGTCATGGGTGGTTCCTCTCTCCCGTCTCTGAAACTTCTGTTATCCAGGTGCTGGAATTCCCAGGCTGGCCCTTCAAATATTCTTCTCTCCTATCTCCCAGCTCTGTGTTCTACTCTCTGAGAGACTTCCAACTTCACCTTGCAAACCTATGATGCTGTTGCTCGGTCTCCCTGTTTCTGAAAAAAGGGTCATTATTTCATGCAATGCTTGGATTTAGAGACACGGTTATCACTTTTCACATCTCATTCCTTTTAAAATCATTTTCCCGGGGCGCCTGGGTGGCACAGTCCGTTGAGTGTCCAACTCTTGATTTTGGCTCAGGTCATGGTCTCAGGGTCGTGGGATCGAGTCCCATGTCAGGCTCTGCACTGAGCACAGAGTCTCCTGGAGGATTCTCTCCATCCACTTCTGCCCCTCCCCCTGCTCATGCGCTCTCTCCCCAATAAATAAAATCTTCCAAAAAATAAATCATTTTCCTCCTTCTTGCAGTCAAATCTTTTAGAAGCATCTTTAATGAAGTTCTGTGGATAGTAAACTCACCATTTTGGCTTATCTGAAAAAGTCTTCATTTCATCTTTGTTCTTAAAAGATTCCCCATGTGCGTGGGCACCTCAAGAGACCTTTATGTAGGGGTCATTTATCTCTGGGGTCTCTTTGGGCACAGCTCTCACAGAAATAATCTGGGAGGTGGTATCTGAGAGGTTCCTAGCCACAGGATTGCGGGGACCGGACTCTATCCCAGGACCCTGGGATCATGACCCAAGGGGAAGGCAGATGCTTAATGGACTGAGCCACCCAGGCGCCCCGAGTTAGCCTGTGGCACAGGGCTCCCCAAGCGGTAAGCACTGGTCCCCAGGCCCTGCAGGCAGCAGAAACGAGAGGTGATGCCAACGAACACATCAAAGGCACCTTCCGGGAGGAAACACCGCGTGGCCTCTGTGCTCTGCGGGCACCCACAGGGACAAAGGCCCGGCCTGCACAGACAGCCATTCGGTCCCTTCACCTGCAGCACAGGAACAGCTGACCTCCGCCATGCACACGCGCGCACATTCCCTGACCTCACTGCTGCCCAACCCCGCACCACTCACCTTCCCCTTAAACATGGCCTTGGTCTGTTCCCCCGAAAGCAGGTTTCGGAGGGCTCGTTTAGGAAGCGAGCCCAGGAACCAAGCTCCCGCCACAGACGGAGGCTGACTCCACGAGGACCCCAGAGGCAGGGGCTGGCTGTGCCCAGGAGGCGCCTGTGGCAGGACAACAGAGGCCTGGGGACGCCCCATCAGCCGCAGCTGCAGTCTGCGGCCTGGAGGGGCACAGCCTCCCATGCGTCACCATGACACCGGCAGCCGCCCAATGCCCTTGCCCTCCCCAGTGTGTCTTCCACACCACCAAGCAGCTCTCCGATTCTTGCAGACCAGTGCCCCACAAATCTGAAGCAACTCTGACTCCATCAACCTGCAGTGGGCATCAGATCCCACAGGTTAAGGGCTCAGTCCCACGAGACTGCCCCCACTTCAGATGCCAGCTGCAAGTCCAGGTTGTCACTGGGGCTTCTGACCAACTGGCTCTAAATTGGAGGTTCCCATGACCCCCTCCTCAGGTTCCACAAATTTGCTAGAGGGGCTCACAGAATGCAGGAAACCAGTTTACTCGCTAGATGACCAGTTTATTACAACGGATATGAATCAACAGTCAGATGAAGAGATAAACAGGGCAAGGTCCCAAACAAAGAAGCTCTGTCCCCATGGAGTCTGGGGTGTGCCACCCTCCCAGCACCCAGATGCATCCGGGCTCACCAACTCAGAAGCTCTCCAAAGCCTGTCCTTTTGTGCTTTTAATAAGGCATCATTAGCAGGCATGACTGATGAAGTCACTGGCCATTGGTGACTGGACTCCATCTCCAGCCCCTCTCCCCTCCCCTGGTCAGGGGCTCAGAATGAAAGTTCCGGGCGCCTGGGTGGCTCAGTTGGTTAAGCGACTGCCTTCGGCTCAGGTCATGATCCTGGAGTCCCGGGATCGAGTCCCGCATCGGGCTCCCTGCTCGGCGGGGAGTCTGCTTCTCCCTCTGACCCTCCCCCATCTCATGCTCTCTCTCTCTGTCTCATTCTCTCTCTCAAATAAATAAATAAAATCTAAAAAAAAAAAAAAAAAGAATGAAAGTTCCAACCCTCTGATCCCATGGTTGGTTCCCTGGCCACCAGCCTCCATCTTTAGGGGCTTCCAAAAGTTACCTCCTTAATGCAAGACGCCCACTTCACCTTGATGGCTGTGAGGCAATTTCAAGAACGGAGGACAAAAAGACCAAACACGTAACAAAAGATTCTCCCACTATTCTTTTTTTTTTTTTTAAAGATTTTATTTATTTATTTGAGAGAGAGAGACTGAGAGAGAGAGAGCATGAGAGGGGGAGGGTCGGGAGGGTCAGAGGGAGAAGCAGACTCCCCACCGAGCAGGGAGCCCGATGCGGGACTCGATCCCGGGACTCCAGGATCATGACCTGAGCCGAAGGCAGTCGCTTAACCAACTGAGCCACCCAGGCGTCCTCTCCCACTACTCTTATTGCTTAGGAGATTCCAAGGGTTTTGGGAACTGTGAGTCAGAACCCTATGGAGACGAAACTTTTATTGATTGTAAGTCACAATATCAACACTGGGTCCCTCAGCACATTCACCCACACACCCACCCACCCCCTCAGGGACTGAACTCCCTCAGCACAGACCTGGAATGGCAGCTCAGTGCTGTCTCCGGCTGCCAAGTCTGCGCTAACTTGTTACAGCAGCAACTGACCCAGGGAGCAATCCCCCCTCCTCGGGAAGTTCTGCTATTGTCATTCCCTATCTCTCCTACGTGCTATCCCTCTCCCTCCACTACCCCTCCCCTTCAGATTGCAGTCACGTCCTAATATCCCCATATTAAAAACCGCGACTTGGAGAGCCTGCCCCTTTGTCCTGGCCAATGCACTTCCCACATGTGCCACGACCCTGGGCTCCACGTCTTCACTTTCCACGATCCCAAAACCCTCACCTTGTCACCACCACTCTGCAGGCCCAACAACTTCCAAGCCACTGGCGCTAATATTGCTGAAAGACCAAGACCTCTTAGATGTGATGCTCTACGCACTGACAGAAGAGAAAACTGACAAAATGGACTTTACCCAAGTGTGGGGATGCCTGGCGGCTCAGTAGGTTGGGCGTCTGCCTTTGGCTCAGGTCATGATCTTGGGGTCCTGGGATGGAGCCCTATGTCCAGCTCCCTGCTCAGCAGGGAGTGTGCTTCTCCCTCTGCCTCTTGCCCCCACCCCCGCCCAGCCGTGCTCTCTCCCTAAAAAAAATTCAAAACTGTGCTTCAGCTAACATCATTAAGACAGTGAAAAGACAAGCCACAGACAGAAAAAAGTACCTGCAAATCATATATCTGATGAAGAACTTGTATCCACAATGTTTTAAAAAACTCAGTAACAAGAAGAAAGAGGAAGAGGAGGAGGAGAAGGAGAAGAAGGAGAAAGAGAAGAAGGAGAAAGGGAAGAAGAACAACCCGATTAAAAACCAAGCAAAGAATCTGAACAGACATTTCTCAAAGAAGACATACGAATGGCCAGAAAGCAAATAAAGATGCTCATCATCACTGGTCATCAGAAAAATGCAAATCAAAACCACAGTGTGATGTGACTTCATGCACACTAGGACGGCTATGACCAAGAAGGTGGACAATAACAAGAGTTGGGGGATGTGGAGAAATGGCAGCTCCCATTCACAGCTGGTGGGCATGCAAGATGATGCAGCCTCTTTGGAAAACAATTTGGTAGTTTCTTAAAAAGTTAAAACATAAATTCACCACACAACCCAGCAATTGCACCCCCAGGACTGTACCCAAGACAAATGAAAACAGGCGTTCATACAAAGACTGGTGTGTGAGCACTCATAGTAACACTACTCCTAAGAGCCAAAGCCTGAAAAACCCAGTCGTCCACCCCCACAGAGAACGGACAACCAAAATGTGGGTATCATTACAACAGGATGCTCGAGCAATAAAGTAACCCTTTAGCAAAAAAGTCCCATGTGGTGTGACCGCACTTACAGAAAATGTCCGGAACAAAGAGTCCACAGACACAGAGAGCAGGTGAGTTCCTAGCTGGCTGGTAGCAGGGACGAGAATCGCAGGATCATTTTGGGGTCACGCAGATGCTCTAAAACTGGATACGGTGCTGGCTGCCCAGCCCTGTAAATGTACTAAAACCACTGAATTGCATAAACAGGCGAATTTTGTGGTATGTAAATTATACCTCGATAAAGCTGTTAAAAACCTTACAGACGAACGCTGGCTCCCGGCAGCTTCCCTCCCTGCTTTCACCGCACACTTCAGGACCCCATACCCCTCTGCGGGCATCTGAGGCCTTCTCTCTCTGCAAGCACCGCAAGGAGGCTACCAAGCCTGCCCCATCTACAACTTCACACCTGGCTTTTCTGTGGGAGCCGCCCGCACGCTCAGCTCTCCACCAGCAGCCCCATCCTACACCTGCCCTCTCCACACCCAGGCCACAGCGGAGATAATCTAGACCCTCCTCACAACTCAACTCCGTGTCATCAGACTCTGTCCCTCATAGGTCCCTTGTCATAGCTGCCACCTTGCCCAGGGACCCAGAACAGGCCCTGGGTACAGCATGTCCTCTGAGCCTCCTCCACGAAGAGCCAACGGTAACCCCACTTCACCGATAAGGAAGCAGAGGCAACGGCCAGCTGGCCCCGCTCGTCGACTGGGAGCAGGACGTCACTCCGCTCAGAGGCAGCTGTGTCAGCCTCCCACTGTAAACACCTGTGCCAGGACAGGGACCAGCAAGACGGAGGGCACACGGCGGGCGTCCGCCCTGGAAGCCTGGGGACACCGCCTCTGTCTAGGCGTGAGGACCATCCGTTTCCAGCCAGTCCTGAGGTCAGAGACCTGGGCTGGAAACTTGCCAGGCGGGCATACTCTTCACTGCTCTGACTTGGTGTCTACGTCTGCACTGCAAGAGCAGTTCTGCTCCTCTTGAGTACCCGTCACAGTAGCCCTCAGGGCCTTGGCACGTGTTGTCCTTCCTACCCAGAACACTGTCCCATGTTCGGGGCACAGCGTCACGTCTTCAAAAAGCCTTCCCTGGAAACACACGCCCTGGCTTCCTACGAGTCACAGCCGCTGCGGACGCACATCGCCAGGACCAGGCGTGCCCAAAGCATCCCAGCACCCCTGGCCAGGATGGCAGTGTTCATCTGTCTCCCTCTTGACAGAGCAGAGTCTGGAAGCATTTGTGCTGATCCTTCTTAAAATGTGAAAATTATGCATCCGTATGGGGAGGGGAGGGAAGCAGTCTGTCCATGTGTTAAATTTCACAGTCACCACGCTGAGGGTGGCCGTGTGCCAAGCACTATCACCTGTCCTCATTTTCACTGTTACAGACCCCCAGGGATGCCTCTCCCCCAGTGCCACCGTGCTCAGGAGCTCCGTGCTCGCTGTTCCCACTGGACCTAGGACGTTGGCTCTCAGCGCCTACAGTCACCCACTACTAGCCCGTAACTGTCTCTAGGCGACGTACGCGAGCGTGGAGGGAAGTGTTCTTCATAAAACAAAACAGCAACCTGGAAACAACTTTAAACTCGGCCAGGTTAGGAACTTCAATGGATGCGGGAAAAAATAACACCTCAAAGACTATGAGAACTTAGGTGAACTCGAGGACAGAGTGCATGAGCAACAGAGGGAGGCACTCACCAGAGAGGACATCCAGCCAGCTGCTGTACAGCCCAGAGGACCCCAGAGGACACAGCCGAAGCACTGCTGCCCAGCAATCGTACAAAGTAGGGAGAATAGGGGCGCCTGGGTGGCTCAGTCGGTTAAGCGACTGCCTTCGGCTCAGGTCATGATCCTGGAGTCCCGGGATCGAGTCCCGCATCGGGCTCCCCGCTCGGCGGGGAGTCTGCTTCTCCCTCTGACCCTCCCCCCTCTCATGTGCTCTCTCTCATTCTCGCTCTCTCAAATAAATAAATAAATCTTTAAAAAAAAAAAACAAAGTAGGGAGAATAAACATAAATCCTCCTCTAGCCTCACTACTGTGAAGGACTAAACACCCTAAAAGCTACCAGAGAGACAAGACTTGTAGTCTGAAAGCATGCTGGAGGGTTCCTGGACACCAGCCTTGGCCACAGCCGGCCTTACCAACTGCCTCCTGGTGGATACAACAAGGAAGAAGGGACACCGTGACCACTGAGGGGGGCTGCAGAAGGCACCGCAGTCCCACCACACGCCCCCGCGACACGTGCTTTAGCTGCTGAGTAAGACGGCCCGCTTCAAGACGGGATGCTGCAGAGGCCACAGGGGGACGGCCAGCATCAGCTGCTCCTCCGACCTGGCCCTGTCCCTCCTCCAGCCTGGTTCCAGGTACAAGTAAGGAAGCCTGGAGGTGACCCAGCCCCAGGTGATCATACACGATTGCTACAGGCCCTTAAGTTGTGGGGTGATTTGTTATAACTGGAAACAATAATCTACAAAGAAATACCAAGGTTATATCAGATTTTGGCACTCAAAGACCTTCAGTGTAAAAACTACTGAAGGATTCATTTTGGAAAGAAAACAGGCTGGAGGGAAACAATGCTTCGCAGGGAAAACACAAGATAAATTCAATTACTGACTGTTTAAAATGCTCTCCATGCTTTCAGCCTCCTCTCCCCCAGTCCATCTCACCCCCACTGCCCACACTCAAGAATCTCCCAAAAGGCCAGCCAACATCATCACCTCAAATGGTATCCCCAAAATAAAGGGCTGCTCCTTACACGAACACCTTCTGGAACCGGGCCGTACAGAGCAGTTGCTACCGGCCACTGCGGCTATTTACGTTTACGTTCATCAAGATTAAATAACCTTACTATTCCATCCCACAAGCCACATTTCAGCACTCGATAGGCATGCGCGGCTCGTGATTGTTGTGTTCCTGGACACACTCTTAAGCACAACTTAGGAGTGCCTGTCTTGGGGCACCTGGATGGCTCAGTTGTTGAGTGTCTGCCTTCGGCTCAGGTCATGATCCCGGGGTCCTGGGATCGAGCCCTGCATCGGGCTCCCTGCTCGCTGGGAGGCCTACTTCTCCCTCTCCCACTCCCCCTGCTTATGTTCCCTCTCTTGCTGTCTCTCTCTGTCAAATAAATAAATAAAATCTTTAAAAAAAAAAAAAGAGTGCCTGTCTTACCATCTTGGTCCAGAATCATTTCCCACTACTCTGTTCCAGTAAAAACATTTTGCTAATTGCTCCTCAATTTGCTTCCCACTTGCCAAGCCTCACTCTTACCTGAGGAACACTGCTGTCCCTCACAATGTTCCCAGGGGTGATCACCAGTCACCACCCCCCCATTTCCAGACACCACAGTGCAGCCAGGCTTCAGGGAGCCCTCACAACTTCACCTCCAGAATGCACCCAGTTCAAACACAGGCATCCTGCCCCTTCATGCACAGAGATGCACACACACGCTCACATGCACAGTGACATGTACACATACACACACGCACACCCTATCTTCCTACAGTAGCCAGAAAGAGGTCTGTTTTGTTTTTTTCCCTAAGTGTCTACTAAATGAAGTTGCTGTGATACAATGATTTTTAAGAATGTATTTTTGGTCTTCATCCACAGTTCCTAAAAAACTGCTTCAGAGCAAAGGTGAAATGGGTGTCTTATTATTAATGAAGGTGACTTTTGGGCCCCACCCAAGGGGAGGGGTATCGGTTGCCAAGAGGACCAACCAAGTGATAAGAGGGTTAGAACTTTGAGTTCCACCACCTGACCTCCAGAGGAGGGAGAGGGGCTGGCACTGAGCCCCTTTCACACCTTCTCCTCTCCCAAACCTCCAGCAGCTCCTCCCCCATCCTCACCAGAGAGCCTGCTTCCTACTCCTCTAAGAAAAGCATCAGAAGAGGCTTACACAGGCCACCATGGACCACCACACCTCTAGGCCCTCTTGCCAACCACCACCCAACACGCACAGCAACCCTAACACACTCCAACAAGTCTCTCTTCTACAGCCTTCTTCCTAAGGTGTCAGGACCATCAGCACATAATTGGCTATAATTTCTTGCATCTTAAAAAATGTGAATAACCTTCTGTTGCCCCTTTGCAGCAAAAACTTTTGAAAAAGATGTCTGTACTCAGTACCTCCAATTTCTTGTCCCATTTTTCTCTTAAGCCCACTCTTTGCTCCCCACCACACATAAACCCTAGAATCTGCTCTTCCAAATCACCAAGAACCTTGACCTTGAGCCCAGGGTACTGAAAACCACTCCTTCCTCCCCACTATCCACCTGGATCACCCCCTCCTCCCCACTGTCCACCTGGATCACCTCCTCCTCCCCATTATCCACC